>NW_024351729.1:2011755-2611755 GCF_902729225.1 Pteropus medius
GAAGAAGAAAAGGAGGAAGGAAAAAAGGAAGGAAAAAGAAAAGGAAGGAAGGAAGGAAAGAAAAGGAAGGAAGAAAAAAATAAGTGCTGGGCAAGATAAAGAGAAATTGGAACACTTCTGTATTCTGGTAGGAATGGAAAGTGGTACAGCTACTGTGGAAAACAGGCAGTTCCTCAAAGTGTTAAATAGGTTATTACCCCTATGACCTAGTAATTACACTCTTAGGCATATACCCAAAAGAGTTGACAATAAGGACTCAAATACTTATACACCAATGTTCATAGCAGCAACATTCACAATACTAGCTAAATTTGGAAACAAGCCAAATGTCTATTAGTGGATGTGAATGGATACACAAAATGTGTTATTTACATACAATGGAATATTAGCCTTAAAAAGAACAAAATTTTGACGCATTCTACGACATGGATGAACTCTGAAGACATTACGTTAAGTCAAATAAGCCAGACACAAAAGGACAAATACTGTATGATTCCACTGACATGAGGTACCTAGAGTATGCAAATTCATAGAAACAGAAAGTAGAACGGTAGTTCCCAGGGCCTGGGGGAAGTTATTGTTTAATGGATACAGAGTTTCAGTTTGGGATGATAAAGTTCTAGAGATGGATGGTGGTGATGGTTGCACAACATTGTGAATGTACTTAATGCCATTGAACTATATACTTTAAAGTGGTTAAACTGGCAAATTTTATGTGATGTATATTTAACCACAGATAAATAAAATACGTATTTTATAGATATATGTCTATATATACATATAAATTTAAATGAATAATTCATAATTGAAAAAAGAGTAACCTAAGAAGTACTGATCAGACAGTCCTTCTTGCTCTTCTTCCTCTGCAGGAGTGACACATGCAGCCGTCTGGGCAGCCTGCATTTCTTACCTAAGTGCAGCTGTCCCTCCTGAGCTGAGGACATCTGCTCAGGGCATCCTGCAGGGCCTTCACCTGGGCTTGGGGAGAGGTTGTGGTGCCATGATTGGAGGCGTGTTGGTCAATTATTTTGGTAAGAATGGCTTTCTCTTCCCTTTCTTCTTTGATGAGAACTTATGATTTTTTCAGCAACATCTCAAGAAACACTCAGATTATTATTGAAGATTGCTAGAAGCTAAACTCCAGTCGTCATAATATTCTCTTTCTAGCTATCATGGTAGTCATACTGTAAAACAGTGTGTGTAAGTCGTTAAGATGACTTAGAGCCAGCCTGTAACCAGGCACACTTCTCTGACAGCTTAGTGAGATGTTACACAGATACCTCAAGGGAGCCAAAGAGATGAATAAGCGCATGTACTTTTGGTTTGAAGTCAAGTACCCTAAACCTGCTGACACTAATGCTAGAGGAAAGAAAATTCATCATTATTTTTCCACCATGAGATCCTGAACCAGGAAAATCTAACTGTATGCTAGAATTGGTAATGTCACCACATCTGTGACAACAGTGTGTCTTCCCTGTCAGGTCTTCCTTATTGGAAATACAGGAGCTGCAGAGATGAGATTATTCTGCTCTAGGATCTGCTATGGAAAGTGGGCCCAGGGATGACTGAATTTATAGCACTATTTAAGCTCTACTGTTCCAACGACAGATTAATAGGGCTGTTTACTAGTTAAGTAAATGGTCTTTATGAAGAAGAGCACCATTGAATTTTATGGTGAAAGCACCCAGGGACACTCCTTTATAAATGCGGTTTTCAAATTTGACGAATGACAGATCCAATACCAGCACCTGACACCTAACCGGCCCTGTGTGTTTTCCATGATATGAAGCTAATGGCCATTTGCCATTCTCTGGTTCATCCCAAGCTCTGTTGCCTTTGTCCTGAACTGTAGAATGTTGACAGGTTTGGATGAGGGCTACCTGCCTTTCCTGGAATTACTCTGCAGAGTGCTCTTTTATCCACCGCCCAACAGGGGCTGCTGCCACGTTCCGAGGAATCGGCATGGCCTGCCTGGTGATCCTCCTGCTCTTTGCCCTAATCCAGTGGCTGGCAGTACCAGATGAGGAAGAAGGTAAACATGTCCATTCTCTCTTAGTAGTTCTAAAGGTTGAAGCCATGGAGAATTCCATATCTACCTCTCAGAAACTCAGAGGTGGTAACAGACCAGCTTGGCTAGATTTTCTCCGTGTTTTATCAGTGGACTCATGTACCGTTGCTTAAGAGAAGCTACCTACTGTGTTGAAAATACTGGTTGTTTTAAGTAGCTGGGGATATTCTTGTTTTTATTTTGGTTTATGATACAAGGTACTGAGGGAGGGAGTATTGGTTTTACATTTCTCTGGTATTCTAAAAGGATTTAAAATTTTAATCAAATAGATAAAAGGCTATACAGTAATTTTACTATTAGAGATAGCAAGTGGTATTAATCTCTATGCTTTTACCTTCCTTTGAAAAAAATGTCTAAACCTTAAATTTGAAGTTTTCCCTCAATTAGGCATAGCCTTCATTAAAATTGTTATATGGTTATACAGAAAGAAGGTTATATTAAATATAATGTTTAAATGAGAACAAATTTTCAACTTTTTTTTTAATTGGATTTTTTTTCCACCATAAAAAAAGGCCAACTGGTTGAAGGGGAATATTCTTTCTTGCTCAGGTCTTAGTTCCCAGAATGGGGCTCATCTTTTGTGTCTTGGCCTTTGAGTGGCATTTGCCTCAAGTACCTGAAGTGCTTCTGTTAGGAAAAACTAGCTTGTTATAGACACCCCAGAGACAGATTTTAATTCTAGCAAGTTACTCAGAAAGAAGACCAATACTGATTTTTCTCACTCTTGTTCTTTTATAATCTTAACTGGATCATATCTTGTACACAGCCTTGGTCTCTCTCCATGCCTTCAGTAAAGGCCAATAAAAACAGCTATCACATGGCTTTTCCTATATTGATGCTTATTTTTAAAATCTCGATCCTGTAAGTGGGACTAAAGTACTATTCACTATAACCTATGCCCCACAGATGTTATATCTAAGTTAAGTGAACAATACACTTTATAAACAAATATAAGTTAATGTGTATTAAGCCCTATAAGGAGACCCTAGAATATAAACCTCATGTTCATTTGCTCAATACTTGCACCAAATAAAGACTTTGGTACCCAGCAATTTATTAACATTACCAAGCACACTAGAATGGGCTTATGGGATAGTCTGCTTATTTAGTTGTTTCCTTTTACATTTGTTTAAATATGTAGAAAACTCAAAAATGATTTAAACATGATTTTCTCTCCAGACAAGACAATGTTGGCAGAAAGGATTCCTGTTCCATCAAGTCCCGTTCCCATAGCAACCATCGACTTGGTACAGCAACAGACAGAAGACGTCATGCCACGTATTGAGCCCAGGCTTCCACCCAAGAAAACCAAGCACCAGGAAGAACAGGAGGATGTGAACAAGCCAGCCTGGGGGGTCAGCTCCTCTCCCTGGGTGACCTTTGTCTACGCACTCTACCAAATTAAAGAGATGATGCAGCTCACAAGAGACAACCGTGCTTCTGAGATACAGCCTTTACAGGTAAAGTTCCTCTGCTGGCCTCCCTTGAGTGGGCTCAGTGTTTAAATCATTGAGTTATTCATTCAACAAGATTATGGAAGGTCTGATGGAAACAGACATGCAGACAAATAATTTCAGTACTCTGTAGCAAGTGCATTATAGAGGTATATACAAAGGGAAAATTCTTCCTTATGGCATTCAGGAAGGCTTCACAGAGAAGAGGATACTTTTTGAAAGAAAGAAAATATATCCATTCTGATCTTGTATATTTCTTTAAAATTTCATTGTTGTCGGATATCAGTTACAGTTGCAAAGCAAAAATATATGGTTCTTGCTTTGGGGGCATTAATCTCTGTGATTCTAAAATTCTAGTAGGGACATTATATATAATAAGATCTTAACAAATTTCTGATGAATTAATGAATACCTGAGCCACTGTGTGAGTCTGATAAAGACACCTAACTCAGTGGACGCACATGAAAAATAAAAAGTATGATATTTCTTGTCTTTAGAGGTATAATCTCAGAGTAAAGTCAAGCCATGTTGATAAAACAGTGTGGGTAATTGTAACTAAAGCTACATACTGCCTTTGGAAAATGGTTAAGTGTGACTTCTATGAACAGTCTGGCCAGAGTAATGAGTCCATTTCCCTGCATTTATGTTAATCACTCCCTTTTACTTGATGCATCATGTCAATTCTTTATCTAGAGTAGCTTCAGAGGTCACCGAAAAAAAAATCAAGGGGAAAGACTCAAAAATAAAGAGTTATTTGGGTAACTTGCTTTTTTAGAAAATTCGAACTACCTTTATCATGACTTCCATGATAAAATATTTCTATAATTTAAGCCAAATCTCACTCTTCACGAATAAGCATAATGCATTCTAGTCCATGCATGAGCCTACTTATTCATCAAGATAATAAACTCACATGAACCCTCTGCTTAGTCGAGAATGAATGAGAGAGGCATATAAAAGATGAACAGGGAGGTGAAGCAGCAGAAAGGGTATCTCTTACTTAAATAGCAGTGTTTTCATTATTTCAGATACTCACCCTCATTTTCACAGAAGCCTGTCAGGCTTAAGTATCATTACGTTGGTTTTTTTTTTTTTCTGGTATGTTAATACCAGAATTTTAATAAAAACTGGCTGGGATGTCATCGTTATTCTTATGAAGAGGCCATTATAGTAAGATTGTTTTTTTTTTACATTTTAGAACCACAGAAATAAAACCTTCTTTTTAGCGCTCAGCTATTTGAAGTGATAGGTACGAATTTGGAGGAAATTTTGTTTAAAAAATATGTAAATTTGTAAAAATCAGGAACATGGCATTGGATTTAGCAATGTGGCATCTTTCAGACGTGCTATGGGTGACTGCTGGAGTGAGTGTACTCATAGCTACTTACATTGGTTGTGTAAATGCTTGTTTACAATCCCCTTTTCTGTGGATATTCTGTTGTATTTAACTTTTCCTATATACTTTAAAATCCCAAATATAGCTGGGACTCTGACTCTCAGGACAGTTTTCCTGACCCAGTCTCTGAGATTGAGAATGCCTTACTTACTTCCTGTTAGACAAGGTGTCTTCCAACTGCTGAATTCTGTGGTCTCAGCAAGTGGCCTGAGTATCAATTCCATGCTGCTTGCCCAGTGACTTGCCACAGTGGCTGGTGGGGACTTAGTAAACATTTGTTGATATAAATTGTTTTCCTAGTAGTTAACAGGCATTTTGGTAGTGATGTTCTTTTATCTACAAGATACGTCTGCTTATAGTGTTTGTGTTTTTCATGCGGCTCTGGCAGTTGCACATAGGAAAAGAGATGAAAGGTAAGACATTCTGTCCTTATTCCTCTATTGTTCCCTGAAGTGGTCACTTGAGGATGATCTTCCCATGTTTCCTATATCTTACTGGAAATCATAAAAAATGTTGGATTTATTTGCTAACACAGACTGTGAGGCATCTCCTGTTTTTTCCTTCCAGGGGACCAGTGAGAATCAGGGAGATTCTTCAGCTGGTGGAGCCCAGCCTGTGCCATGTGAGATCCATTCTGACTCATCTAGAAACCAGCCATCCCCTCAAACGGCAGCATCTCAGACGCAGAGCAGCCCTCCTCACCCCAGTGTAGACCAGAGGGCAAAGGAAAGTGAGGACTAGCGGGCTCAGCCTGCCACTGGGGGACCTTGAGGGGTCCTCCTCTTACACCCTGCATGGAACTGGGCTCCTCTGCCAGGACAGAGGGAGAGGTGTCCCAAACCCAGGACATGCCTCGCCTTGAGGAGCACAGCACCACATAATGCTTCTAAATACATGAACTCATTAACATGAACACACACACGCACAAGAGCTACAGTACATTTGGCAGAAACAGGTTAACTTCCAGAACCGCACCGGAATCATGGAAGAGAAACAGAGTTCGACGAGGACTTTCTGGTCTTTGGTTACTTAGGTAGAGGACTGCAGGATTACCCTGACGGGGCAGTAAGAGTTGAAACCAGCAGTTACACTAAGTGTTGGGAAAGAAAGTGTTTTGAGATGAATGCTGATATAATATCCCTCTTCTGATTATTTATTCTAATTATTTGGTTCTTTATGCAAACTGGGAAGAAACAATAACACCTATAATTTTCTCTTAAAGAGAACCATTTAAAAATTATAAGATTTAAAAAATACAGTAAGTAGGTAAAAGTTAGTAGCGTATATGCTTTTGTTTTAAAAGAGGAAAGTTTCATCAGAGACTTGGCATATCTCTGGCAAATATATTTTTATATGTGTATGGAATATAATGAAAATAGCCAATTCTTTGAGCAAAGCTATTATTGACTACTGCAAGCTAAGCTGAGCTTTAAAATGCCTTTTGTTTTAAATGGGCTTTAAGACCAGAAAAGGGGATATTCCAAATAAATCAACCAACTCAGTATCCTGTGGCCTGGTAGACAAGGGTTTACTAAATATATTGATACTGTAAATTGCCTTTATCACTATTTACAATTTTATAGTGATTCAGGCTCTACTTAACTGATGGAATTTTAAAAATCACTGAATTCCTAAGAGTTTCTTTGATTAAGCAGTGCTATTTACAAATAACAGTATAAGATTTAAGTGCCTGGGGGAGGGATACAAGTTTTAAAAATTATATAATGGGTCAGGTTTTTTTTTTGTTTCTGGTGAGGGGAAAAGGTGGCGAATAGGGAACCAGGAATAGAAAGGACAGGAATAAGAAGTAACTATACTTTCCAATGACTAAAGAAACAAACCTCAGAATATTCTTTCCCTTGAAAACACAGTCAGACACTGGACAGTTCAGCGATTGGTATGCTACTGTAAACTACTATCAGAACAATGGCTGGGTGAATCACGCATAAAGCTTGCTGCTAAAAATGAAACTGAGGTTAACAGGATGCCTTGGGGGAGGGCTGTGGAAAAGGGAATGCTGCTTTAGTTGAAGGTCAATTATAGTGTGTATAATCGTTGTGGAAGGGCACATGAGAGAGGAAAGAAGAGCTAAAAACGAGCAACTCACTGTACCCTCTGACCCTGATTAAACAGGATCAATTGTAAAGTGAGGGCTTCTCCATGATACCATATTTCTGCCCACAACTGCATCTGGGAGAATTGTACACTTCGATATCTAGCTTCACCACAAAACACAGCATAAAAATAAAATAACGGAAAGAAATAGAATTCAGCAAATAGTTATTTTTGCACTTGAACTGAAACGTACTGTACTATAAATTATCATGACTCATTTTAAGTGACCTTTAAAAATCAGATGTATTTATTATGCTTATGTAATTCGAGAAATAAATGGGTGACAGGCTGAACCTCACCTATGAATGTACAGTATGTGCTTCGTGAAACTGTAGGAAGTCAAAGACTTACACTGTATCTTGTGTTTACGGTTCTGATTTATTCCTTTGAAAAGCCTGCTGTTTTGGAAATGCACGGTTGATATGTTGAAACAAAAATAAATACATTTTTGAATATTTCTTAAATGATAAGGATGTGACCAAATAAATAGAAGTCCTTTACTCTGTAATGAATAAGACCAAATTCAATAGGCCTTTGTTAGGAAACGTTGGCTGTGAGAGCTGATTCAATAGTGCAGTAATTTCCAGCCTTTCAGAACAGACACCTTCATGGGTTTGTGGACTTTGAGACTTTTTCTTCCTGTCCCCAAAGTGGCATTTAAAAAATATTAAAGTGAATTCAAATTAAATTTTGATTTGAGAATTTTACAACTTCTCTTGAGATTCCCCGGCAATACCCATGGGTGTCACAAAGCCCAGGCTGGTAATCACTGCCTTAATGACTTATTTTATACTCTTTCCCCTATGGCTGTAGAAAAAGTATATTACCCAAAGTGCTTAGTTGCCAATTATTAAGCTTACTCAAAGCCTCAAGTGGAAAATAGATGATTGTAATACATACATCTCCACTAGCCAGTAAACCTCATGAAAAGCCTAAACAATTCATAGGAGGAACATCGTTGCTTTCTTGGCCACATGAAACAATTAGCTAAGCACTTGCAACACTGCTGGGGTGGGGGCTGCTGCTGGTGCTGGTACCATTACGTAAGCAGTATTTCTTGTAGCCAGTCTGGAGGTAAACAGTGAATCCAGGAAAATGGGAACCGCACCCATAGGTACTGGGTGCCTGTTATGTGCTAAGATTATCAGTTTGTCCTTATCACTATTCCCACTTTAAATAGGATTCTGGAACTAGCACAGCTTCGTTATGGAACCAAGGCAGTAAGTTTGTAGAGCAGCACCGCCCGGTATGGTAGCCATTAACTATAGGTGGTTATTAAGCACTTGCAAGGGAGCTAGTGCATCTGAGGAATTAGCATTCACATTTAAATTTAAACCATATGTGGTTCGTGGCTGCCACGTTGAATTGTGCAGGTAGAGAAGATGAAATCACCTTTAGGAGATCTCTGGGCCTGTTTTCTCATCTTTAGTGTGGAAGGCTAGACCCTAAAATTAATGATATTAATGATATTCTGTGAAGATGAGGGCATGCTGTGACAGAGCTGACTGCACGGAAGTAAAAGATGATTTTTCCATTCAGGAGTTCTGTCCTTTGGCCCATGGGGACAAGACGAAGCTAATTCTAAAGGCCTAAACCACTACTGTGCCATCTCAGCAAAGCTCTAAGAATACTTGGCTCAAGAATTCCAAGCCACTGGGCAGACGGGACAGAGGTTGGTGCCCGGATGGGGACAGAATAAAGGGGTGAAAGAAAAAGGGGAGTGGTTTCTCAAATCAGAAAGTAATTTACCTTATGCCAGGACAAAGTGGGGCTTAAGGTAAGAGTAACTGGAAACTTGTGGATGTCTAGAATGGGGAAGAAATGAGCCAATCCACGTGGCTGCCTCTCACTCCGCCGCCACCTGCTTTGGGTGGTTGATGCAGCACTTGCCCCACTGCGGTGCCAGGGCGGTCCCAGTTTTTAGATGGCAACCCAAAGATATTATAGTGCTGGGGTTAGGAGTGCCACCTCTGGAGTCCCACTGTCTGGATTTGAGGCTCAGCTCTGCTAATGAGAACCTACAAATACACATAACCTCTTTGGGCCTCAGGGCCCTCCTCTGCAAAATTAAGGTGATTACAGTATTTGCTTACAGGTTGTTTTGATGTTTAAATGACACATCTGACACATAATGTACACTATAAGTACTGCCATTATCGTTGTATGGCAAACAGTCCATGGCGAAAGAAGAGCTGTCTCATTTCCCCAACCAGGGCCTAGCTCTCTTAGTATTTGGTTAACATTTAAATCTGTAATGACATGGCATTCTCCCAAACCACAGTGCTATGTTAAATGTGTTTATCTATACCTAGTGAGCTGTACAATAAAACATTCAGTTTCAACATGCGTTAAGTGGTTGAGACATGGGTTAAGAGACAAAATTAAGCAAAACAAAATTATGTGGAAGAGAATGGGAAAAAAATGTCAAGTAACTGACAATTCCAGTTTGCAAAATCCACAGGGAGAGGTAATGACATTTGTTCCAGTTTCAAAATTTTTCTTCTAAAAAATGTCAACAGATGTAAACAAGAACTTCATAGTCATTTAACAAATTATATACCATGCTCTTTCCCAAACAGCTGAGGATCCTATTCTTTTCAACCGTTAACTTGTATTTTAAGATGAGCAGGAATTTTTTTGTTCCCTAGAAAGATCAATGGGGTCTTGAAAAATAACATCTAGACTAGTGTTACTCAGTGTGGTCTTGGGCTGGTGCTGTCCAGTAAACTGTAGGTACAGTGTGACAAAATAGAAATTAAACATTTTGAAACATGTAAGGCAACTTGACATTGCCATGATCATTGGGCTTATATTTGGTATGTCTTTTTAAAAAATTATTTCATTTTTCTAATTTACTTTTAGTGTATATTTCGAAAGTATTGTGTGTGATGGACTAGGTCGGGCGGGGGGAACTGGTCTATTGTGCTAGATAGTTTAGAGTCACTGCTGTGGACCATGATCTACCATACATGTAACTACTAGACACATGTGGTGGGCATGCGCATAACATCAACAGATGCAATCATCTCCTAAGTGGACTACCCATGAGACCACTTCCTTGACTTTTTTTTTTTTTTTTTTTAAAGATGGCAATGAAATAGAGGTACAGGCACTGATGCACTGGGCCTCAAATTCTGATTCTACCACTTTATATATGTTTTTCAGCAACTTTCTCTTACCTTCTCTGAGTCTTTAACAGTAAAATGGAAATAATACTAAAACATATTACAGAATAGTTATGTGGTTCAAAAGAAGATGTATAAGAAGTGCCTAAATAGTACCTGATAGAGCTCCAATAAATACCGATACTCTTCCTTTTTCTCCTTTTGATCGCTTTTTTGGAAGGACCAAATCTAAGAACAAATAGATTCCCCCCATCCCAATTATTGAAACAGTAAACAAGAGCAGCTACCCAACTAAATGCACTTCTAAGATTTATCCTGGTTAATATATACTCATCCCAAATCTCCAGTGACCTATTAAGGTGGCACACTCAGAGATTGTAGCAAAAATATGAAAGTAGACAACTAGACTCCTAGGCCAGAGACAGACTGAAGATTTTAACATATCTGAATAAGGATGTTGGCCGATAACAAAAGATTAGAAAAAGAGCAATCATGGAGAGGAAAAAGTTAGCAGGGCTTGCATAAAGGAAGGGGTATTCTTTGCCAACAGAATGGGTATCTCATCACTTTAGAAAGGCTAGTCCTCGATTGGGGAATGTTTGCAGTAGACTTTTAGAACTGATGACACTAAACATGTGTATTACATGGCAAACTCCCTTTGTCCTTTCTGTTCACTAAGCAACGTTCTTATTACAATTTGACCCCTCTCGGATCTGTCTTCTGAGAGAGAATCTGCTGGTCACATTAATTCAATTGTTTTTATCCTTACACCAGTTACATTGTTGGCTATGAATCACTAAAAGGACAGACTATACGAATTGGCTAATGTGAGACAGATCTTATGGTACAATGACGAAAGTCAGCGTTCTGAATCAATAAGGCCAAGAATCACATTCATATGGTTAACTCATCAATGTCATGCCACCCAGTGGAGTCTCTCAGAAGGCAGCTTGCTCCTGGGGTCACCTAAAAATACCCTCACTGCAGGCTTCTTCAAAATTCTACATCCATTATGTTATCTATACACAGGATCCTTCTATCAGTTGGATAAAAAAGGCTTATTTTTAAAATCGTACTTTTCTAACTCTGGAGAATAATCACACAGAGAATAATGTAAGATCCTTTTTCTTTTCTTGACATCATTTCAGAGATCTTAATTCATCCATATTTAGATATACTGATGTAACCTATCATCTATTCCAAACCTCTTAAAACGTAAAATCTCTTAAATTTCTAGATTTAAAAAAGTCATAAATTCAAATATTGTTCTAAGTGTCAGATGGACACTCCTCCGTAATTTAACCCTAAGTATTATTGGCACACTATACAACTGATTCACAAAGCACTTTTTGTGATTATGTAAACTGTGTTTTAACACCTTTTAAAAAGTTAAATGATACAGTTATTTAAGCATGGCCACCTATGCTACGTGTCACCCATACATTTTAGTGTCAAACAGTCCAGCTTGCTAACAACAGTAAGCTTTTATGAGGCACTTAGTATAAGCAATAACACAACAAAGAGTTCTGTCAGGCTCCATAATTGCACATCTCTGGTGGTGTGAAGCACAAAGTCAACTTTCAAACACCTGTGAAGGGCAGAGCTATTTTACTGCATGGTTATTTAAACTGTTTAAGAGGGAAGAGGGAGAGACAGAGACAAGGGAAAGGAGGAAGGAAAGGAGGGAAAGAGATCTATTATGGGAGTTATCTGTATATTGTTTGATAGGGATTGGAACTGTGATCAGCGCTATAATAAACTCCAAATCAAAGGAACACAACAGAAATATGCCAAGTATATGACAAGTAATGCTTTTAATTGTTTAGCTTTTCACAGTATTCACATAACAGACATTGACAAATCCATGATTTCCTTTAAAAATAAACATGAAAAACAACATCTTGGAAGACTGTTGCTCTTTTTCTCTTTCTTCAGTTGTTTTTGTGATGGTTACACCCAGCTTGGCCACTAGGACCTACTTCCTTCTATTGTCAGCACCTTGTCACCCTGGCACAGGTAAGGCCCAGTAGCTATCTTGTCTGAGATGTCCCCTGAGAACTCCAGTAGACTGTTCACATGTTATTCACACACAATTTGTAGGACACAGACTGCCATTTAGGACATGAACATGGTGAGCACAACCACTGACACTTCTGATACATTTATAATATATCAACAATAAATATAAGTATTAAAAAATCAGATTGAACTATTATAAAAATGATTTTAGAACTGTTTACACTTATAAAACATTATCATTATAAATCTGAATGAAAGATACTTTGATTTTTTAAAATCAGAGTCTATGTGAAAGCACAGATTGAATTTAGCAAATTTCACAAAAATAGCAAAACTAATGAAAAGATATCTGGCAAAAACAGACAACTGTAAAACACTGACACACTCCTTAAAGAGGAAATACTTGAAAATCAGTCTAGAAAGTTCCAAATGGGTAGCCGTGCTCTCATTCAACAATTAGAGCAACTCTACTAAATTTGGCTCAGGAAAGCAGTGCCTAAATTCTCTATACACCCATCTCCATAACCTCTCTTGTAGTGAAAGGAGAATTCTCATTCCTTATGCCTCTCTTCTTTATGATCCCATCACAGCAAAAAAGCCTGAGTTTGATTCTTAACGAGAATCAATTTAGCAACATCGTAACCCTTAGATTGTTTTGCCAGGTTCAGATATTTCTCAGATCTATGTGTAGGCCTCCTTTTCTCAGGGTCAAAGTTAGTCCCTCATATCACTCTGGAGTTTAACATCATGAATCAAGAAAGATTTGTTCTCTGTAAGAAAGATCACAAATCCAAACACAGTTAAATAGGGTTCTATGGGGGGGAAAAAAAAAAAAAGATTACAAATCTGTTTTGTAGGAAATGGTTACAAACATATAAAACTAAACAATTTTTTTAAATGGACCAGTCAACTCAAAATGTCACGAGGTTAAATGTCTTCAACACACACAAAAACATAGAAAGTAATTTTAATTTCTAATCCTTATATATCTATATCTATATCTATAAAAGTTTTAACAAAACTTTAAAATATTACAAAACATTTGCGTACAAAAAAACTTTAAATATAATCTTAGAAAATGTTTCTCTTTATCACAGTTATCAAATATCTAGTTGGCCATTATTAAAAAATAAAAAAGTCACCAGTATTGTGAATCCCAAGGCTGTAAGGAGGTGACCTCTTGGCTCGCCTCTAAAGGTCTCTTCTTCCTGAGTTGTAGGAAATGCTTGGGCTGAAGCTCTAGTTCCAGTGCTGCCTTTAAAAAGTTTTGTGATCTTGGACAAGTTATTTAACCTCCCTAAACCTCAATTCCTCCATCATTAGCATTTTGCAAATGTGTTTCAAGGAATATTCTCATGAAAAATGGTTCTGTGGTCAGATTAGGTCAGAAACTGCTACACATCATTTCTCCTCTTTAAGAGATTCACCATGTGCATTAGCATTATTAAGGGTTCTGAGAAATCCTGCAGTATATTTGTTTAACTTTGTATCAGTCTTAGTTGACTCTGAATCCTTTTGCTAACACTTATTAGTATCTGTGGACTATACTTTGGAAAACACTGGTCCAGCATATCTAAGGTCTCTGCCAGTACTTACGTTGATAACATACAAAAGGAGCAATGCTGAGTCTTTTGACACAGGTTCTGGGGATTAAGAAATAAAAAGCATCCAAATAGGAAACAAAGAAGTCAAACTGTCACTATTTGTGGATGATATGATTCTCTATACGGAAAATCCTAAAGACTCCACAAGAACACTTCGAGAAACAATAAGCAAATACAGTAAAGTTTCAGGATACAAAATCAATGTTCAAAAATCCACAGTGTTCCTATACCCTAATAATGAATTGTCAGAAAAAGAAACAGAAAAAAACAATTCCTTTTGCAATTGTAACAAAAAGAATAAAATACCTAGGAATAAATTTAACGAAACAAGTGAAGGACCTATATAATGAAAACTGTAAGACCCTATTAAAAGAAATTGAAAAGAAGTGGAAAGATATTCCGTGTTCTTAGATTGGAGGAATCAACAGTTAAAATGACCTTATTATCTAAAGCATTATACAGATTTAATGCAACCCCCATCAAAATCCCATTGGCACTTTTTAAAGAAATAGAATAAAAAATCATCAGATTTGTATGGAAGCACAAAAGATCCTGAATTGCCAAAGCCAGCCTGAGAAATAAGGACAATGCTGGAGGTATCACTCTGCCTGACTTCAAATTATACTACAAAGTGACAATAATCAAGACAGCATGGTATTGGCAGAAAAAACTGACACACAGACCAGTGGAACAGAATTGAGAGTCCAGAAGTAAATCCCCATTATATGGGCAAATAATTTTTGACAAAAGAGCCAAAAGCATACAATGGAGACAGGAAAGCCTCTTCAATAAATGGTGCTGGGAAAACTGGAAAGCCACCTGCAAAAGAATGAAGCCAGACTGTTGTCTATCACCACACACCAAAATTAACTCAAAATAGATTAAGGACCTGAATAGAAGACCTGAAACAATAAAATGCATAGAGAAAACATAGGAACTAAACTCAAGGACCTGAGACTTAAAGAGGATTTTATTAATTTGACCTCAAAGGCAAGGGAAGTAAAAGCTAAAATAAATGAATGGGACTACATCAAACTAAAAAGCCTCTGCACAGCAAAAGAAACCATTAACAAGACAAAGAGACAACCATCCAAATGAGAAAATATATTTGCAAGGAAGATCTCTAACAAGGGCCTAATATCCAAAATATACGAAGAACTCATACGACTCAATAATAACAAAAAAAAAGGGGTGGCTCCATAGTGTAATGGTTAGCACATCTGCTTTATATGCAGAAGGTCCTGAGTTCACAACCCAGGTGGAGCCACGGACCACACCCCGGGTGCGCCAGGCCCCGGGTGTGAACCACGAGTGAGCGTATGTGAGGAGACGCCCCACCTTCAGAGATCCAGTTCTTAAAAGGAGACGGCAACATCCATAGGTCAGGGGTGGAACTGGGACGGGGGGGAATTAAAGAGGGGAAAAATAATAATAATAATAACAAAAAAAAAAAACCCACAATCCAATTAAAAGGGCAGAGGACCCAAAAAGACATTTCTTCCTAGAAGACATACAAATGGCCAACAAACATGAAAGGATGCTCAACATCGCTAGCTATTAGGGAAATGCAAATCAAAACCACAATGAGATACCATCTCACACCTGTTAGAATAGCTATAATCAATAGGACAAGTAATAACAAATGTTGGAGAGGATGCAGAGAAAAAGGAACCCTCATACACTGCTGGTGGGACTGCAAATTGGTACAGTCAAAGGAAAACAGTACGGAGGTTTCTCAAAAAACTAAGAATTGATCTACCATATGACCCAGCAATGCCTCTACTGGGTATTTACCCCAAAGACTTGAAAACCCATATCCGAAAAGATATTTGCACACCTATGTTCATAGCAGCATTATTCACAGTGGCCAGGACATGGAAGCAACTGAAGTGTTCTACAATACATGACTGAACAAAGAAGATGTTGCACATATATATATTGGAATATTACACAACTACCAGAAGAGATGACATACTGCCATTTGCGACAGCAAGGATGGATCTTAAGATAATCATGCTAAGTGAAATAAGCCAGATAGAAAAAATTGAAAACCATGTATCAGTTATATGTGGGATATAAATCTAAAGCAACAAACAAACATGACAAACAGAGATATGGACAATAGTGGTTACTAGTGGTTACCAGGGGATGAGAGGGGGAGGAGGGTGGTAGATGGGGTAAAAGGGGTCAAACATGTAGTGACAGAAAGAAATCTAACTATGGGCGGTGAACACAAAATTGATATATATATGACTTACTGTTGAATTGTACACTTGAAACTTATTGGATTTCTTTAACCACCATAATAAATTTTAGAGAGAGAGAGAGAGAGAGAGAGAAGGAGGATTTAATGCCCCGGTGTTGACAAGGCACCTAATCGTGTTTCTTGGTCCCTTACTGGCCCCTTGAAAATCAACCCAGTTCCTTTGTTGCTAATGAAAGTCTTCATTCAAAGAAAGTTGCAATGACTGTTATAGAATGTAATGACTGTGGCCACCTACAGCGCAATAAATAGCAGAACTGGCCAAGAATGATCAGTTATCTTCAATATAGTTTAGTTTTCCTTTCCATTGTGACCTGCTTTTTCTCCATAGCAAATGCTTTTGCCACTGTTCCCTAGAACGACCTTAATTGGATCCTTGCCCTTCACCCACTTCCTTGTCCAGAATGAAGTCATTGTGCAGGGAGACCGTCAGGCAGAGTCCTCAGATTAAAGAGCTGCTCTTCCAGGAAGGCACCCCCAAGGCCGTATTGTTCTTCATGAAGGCTAATTTCTTCAGGCGACAAGTGGCTTCCTCCAAGAACAAAGTCTGCAAACCTATCGAGGTTTTTTGTTTGTTTGTTTTAAATAAAGTTAATGTTATCACAGAAAGTTTTATTTGGAATATAACATGTTCCCTTGCTAGATATCCTCTTTAATTAAATTGGACTTTGTGGCAATAGAGAATGGCATTTACACAGTGGGTGTAAAAATGGGAATGGCTTATGTGATCCTTCTGAAGATATTCAGGGAAGGGTAGAGAAGTGGGCAGACTTACAAGCACTGAGTGCTGCCAAACACATGCACTCCCGTGTTCTAATTCCTCTCTTCTCTTTCTTATTAGTTTAGATTTATTATTTATCCATTATTTTAGTGTCAACACTTTCCCTTTTTCATCTTTGAGTGCATTGCTATTTGAATAAAGCTATGAAGAGAAAGCAGTTAAGAGAAAAGATGGTGGGGCAGAGATGCCTTTCTTGGTGAACTTTAAAAATCATTCTCCACACCAATAGAATGAGAAGCACATGATACATCCCAGCCCACCTTTCTCCCTCTCATACTAGAGTTATCTTTATGGCCTTCCCCATAAAACACATCAAATCAATATTTATTCTGACCTTAGCAGTTCTACTGTGCAAGACAGAGCACTGAAGAAAAAGACAACTTCCACATCATTTGTTATCCAGGGAAATAGTCTGCTTCTAGTCTGAAATACCTGTACCAAACCACCACAGTATTTTCACAATGATTCTAACCTGAGTTGTGGTCCAAGTAGCTGAACAAGGCTTACTTTTTAGGAGTCTGCAGTCTGGAGATGGCCAGCCACGATGGGAAGTCGGGTCTGCGGCAGGCTTGGCGCAGCTCTTCCAGAGCACTGGTTGTTTCAGCTTCAGTTTGTTCCCTGTATTCATCTTCAGTGAGATACGTAACTGCCAGTTTTTCTGACGTAAACCATTTCTTCATTTTCCTAAGACATACAGCACTTGGTTGCTAGGTTCCTGGCCATATTTAATTATTCAATTCAACTCTTAAGATTTTGAAAATGTTCTTTGACAGCAATAGTAATACTCTTTAACTTCTTTTATATCATACTATACTTTTTTATTGTTGTTCTGGTGACTGAAGTACTTAGAACATGCAGTTTGGGCCTCAGTGTATATTTACCCTTTTCTAGACCATCCTAAACAGTGTCTTAAGGCATTTGAGGATCAATTTCCAATAGAGATGTTAATCGTATTTTTCCTCTTCAGTGATTTCTAATCACACAACCAGACAATTAAAGTCTGGCTTCTTTATGCTTGGCTTGCTGATTTTCTTGTGCACAAACAGAAGCCTTTGTGATGTCCTTTTACGGAGACCCAATAGAATTACCACTTACTCTTCTAGGCAGAAAAACAGGAGGATTTGTGGTATATCGCCTCCACCTAGTGGTGGTGATTCTGACTATTTCTAGAGAGGGAGTAAATATTGTACAAGGGTTGTGTAGGAACAATAATTTATAATAATTTTTCATTTGCTACATGCTGAAAGGCTCATGACTGGAATTTCTTTTCTGATCAGGAAAGTCCTAAAGGGAAGAATCTCATAAAAAATGGTAATGATGACAAGGTTTTAAGGTATATGTTATATTTATTGAGTTCCTAAAAAGGTTTGAGGATAATTTAAAATTTAAGCAGAGATTCCCAAATCTGAATGAGCATCAGAATTACCAGCAGATATTTTAAACATATATTTTCTTTAGGGTTGGGATCTGAAAAATCTAACTTTTAAAGATGGTCTGGTGGTTGGTATGCTGGATTCGTGAACGGTGGACATTATGTCCTTTTCTGAATACCTCGCCTAGTCTTCCTCGAGGAAGAACCCTGGCCTCTAAGCATAAGACTGGGGCAGTACCGGCTTGAAGTTAACCCAATCTGCAAACTAGTGCAATTTCTTAACAGTTCTGAACCTCAATTCACTCATATAAAAAAATAAAAGCAGTAACATCTACCTCAGGAGGTCACTGTATGGATTAAATGAGATATTCTGTATAAAGTGCTTTGCACGGTAAATAGCCTACAGTAAATGTTCAATAAGTATAATAACCAAATAAATAGCTACCATATATTATTAAGATATAGTCAGCAGCTCTTTGCAAACTAGATAGTACTCTACAAATCAAGGTATTATTTCGCTGGCTTATTATTTAACCTATAGTTCCTGTTTTATCCCCTAATTCTTCACACAATTATTTACTAGCAAAATAAAAAGTTGACGTTTAATACATTTTGATTATTACATTCATGTTAATCCACCGCATAGCAAGTCCATAAAAGAACCATCGTGCAGATGATAGAACACACTTTGCTCTTGGCAGGGCAGCTGGATGTTTAAAGGGAGAGAGGAAGAAGTTCTATCCTGGGTTCCTCAAGATGCAAGCCTGGCAAATGACCAGAGGCCTGAAGGATGTTAAGTGGTCAGCCTCCTCCTGGCTGAGGGACCTCTGGTAATCCCAGTCACTGTAAGCCTCTGAGGCAAGGCAGAGAGAGGAAAGCCAGCATCAGCCCCTTCAACATGGCCTGCTGCCCTTCAGCCTTGAAAAATCAACAGCCTCTGCACAGCGACTCTGTCCTGACACTGGTGCATTTTTAATCCTTTGATGCCATCATACACGTAGTCACCAGATCCATAAACTACCAGTTACTACGGAGTCTCCTTCCTCACAGCCAAATTTACCTTGTAAATACTTATTAACTCTTCCAGCCTTGGTTTCACTGCCTCTAGGCCCTCATCATCTCTTGCCTTGACCTTTGTAATGTCTATGACCGGTCTCCTCCCCAGAGCTTCCCCCTTACATCCACCGTCTGCCAGAAGACAGGTGGGCCACATCCTGCTGCCTGATGAGGTCTCAACTTTGATTTTTGTTTAGTGAGTGTACTTTTATGTTCAGATTAGTTGCTAACATTTAAAAACCACAGAAACTCACATTCTAATCCACATCCCTAGCTTTTCTAGGAAATCAGAATATCTGACAAGACAGGGCCCATATTCCCACAGGGCAACAATCGGCTCAAGCTGAGTGGTAACTGCCCCATTTTTAATGAAGCAGCGATAAAATTTCCCATGGTCCTCATGAACACCCCACTGCCTTACCCCTACTTGGAATAACTCACTCAGAACCTGCCGGGGCCCCAAGCATTTGGATACATAACTCCTGTCTAGGCAGCAGTCAGAGAGCACTGACTAAAACACATAATGGTTACCTCCTTCCACTGTACACAAGATCAGATAAAATTCCTTAGCACGGACTATGATGCCCCTATGACCTGTCTGATGCCCATCACAATTGCCTGCTTCATGATGGCACCAAACTGGGTTCTCCCTCTGTCAGGAATGCCCTTCCTACATTTATTCATCTGGCTGTTTTTATTCATTAAGACTCACCCTAGTAATATCTCCTCCAGAAATTTTCCTGAACTTTCTCTATATGCCATAGTCCTTCAACAGGCCTATTTTAACACTTCAAAGATATGACAATGTATGCCTGTGTCTCAACAAGTACACCTGAAGGGTAGGGACCATCTCTTTCATCTGTGCACCTGACATGAAAACAGGTGTTGAGACTCGATGAATGAGGAAAGACAAAATAAACCCATGATGACAGAAGTTAACCTCATCTTTCAACACTTTCAAAAGGTTTAAACCTTAACTTAATACTTAAGAGAAAAGAAAGTCCTAAATATAAATACCTTTTACTCATTTATGATTCATTTCTGTTCCTTAACTCTTATCTCACAAGCACAATACCTCTAAAGCAGTATTTGGCCCTGATGAAAGGAAATATAGAATGAAAGTACAAATTTTAGCAACCCAGAGCCCAAGCAATTTTGCCACTGATTTTAGTGAATTCTGGGTGAGCTGTAACTAGCTGGTAATGGATGGTGCACCTCTGAAAGGCTGCACTGATGATTAAATCAGATGCTTATGTTCTCTATCTTCCCCCTCTCTCAGAGGAAAATTTCCATATAAAATACAGCTAATTATGAGATTAAATAGGATACATCCAAAAAAATTCCCCCAAATAATTAAACCAGAGCTCAAAATTTATGAAGAGGAAAAAAAAACTGATACGTACCACCTCATATGACTGAACGCTTTCATTGGATAGTGCAGACTCCTGGACAACGGGATGAGGAGAATAAATGCGTATGCAAACTGGGGCACGCTGACACCAGAGTAGATCAGAAATAAGGAAAAGAGCTGCAGTGTCCACTTCAGAAGACTTCTGTTCCTCTCATCAACAAGGGGCCCATGTTTGTAACAAACAGTAAAGCTGAGAAACCCAACTATCAAGACATAGCCTGTAAAAGCAGAAGAATGTAAACCTAGTATAAATATGAACTTGAAAATTTATGTGAAAAAACTGGCAGAGCCTTGACTTAGCACTAAGAGCATACCAGAAAACCTTCATTTTTGTTTTCTTCTTCCAATGAAATACAATTGAAAAAGGCAGTTAGGGCTAGTTATTCCTTCCATGTGAGATACAAGGCTGACTTTATAATAATGAATTATTATAATATATGTCTATTTTTTAGTCCAGAGTCCTAGAAAGGCAAATATTAACATGGTTGCTTCAGTCAGGAAAAAGCCTCAGCATATGTCACAGTCTACTACAAACCCTGTGTTTTATTTTTACTTTCTAGTCACAAAAGGAAAATGTAATTTTACAGTAGAGGGGTAGGGCTGTCACCCTCATAATCCAGCACTCGGTTTCAGCATGACTAATGGAGGGACAATAAAATATTCTGCATCTGCTGCTGTGATCCAATGTGAAGTGCACATCGCCTCTTATGTATTCCACCAAAAGGGTTTCATTTATATCTAAGCAAGCCTCAAGATCTAATGTCCAGTTTACAGAAAATACAGGAGAGAAAGAAACAAAGGCAAATTATACCACAAAGGAATAATCAGAGAAATCCAAAGAGTGGGACATTCTATGAGACATCTAGCTTGGTCTCTTTAGCATATTACTACGATGAAAAAAAACAAAAAACTGTTATAGATTAAAAGGAACTTATAGGACATTACAGATACGAAATGTGGGTCTGGATTATGTCCTAGCTTATACAAACCAACTGTCGAGGATGTTTAGGAAATGTGAACATGGCCTGGGTAATAGATGATTTTATGTATTATTAATTACTTTAAGTTTAATAGTTACTTAACTATAGAGGAAACTGCTCTTGTTTTTTGGAGATGCTTAGAAAAGTATTTAAGAGAACAAATTACATCAGTAATTTACTTTAAAACTTTAATATAAAAATGAAAAATGAGCTAAAAGCATAAAATCTTAAAGTGAAACAAAAAATTTATTGCTTTTGTTTTGGGTGAGTGAACTTATGTGAGAAATCTGGAGTCAGGAGTTAAAAATCAATTCTCCCATTCTCCATTATTTTCCAATTAGAACAATTAGAAAATTTTAGTTGTTGGGTTTTTTTTTTTTTTTTTTTTTTGATAACATGAAACAAGGAGGACAAGTGGTTTCCTAATAGCCTCTCTGCTTCAGAAAAGTCAAAATTTTTAGTCATTTATATTTATGATATCTCACCTTTCATACTAAATAGATCAAGAAAGAGATAAAGAGCCACATTTTAAGGAAATTTTTTCCTTACAAGTTGGATGTGGTCAGAACTTAACCACAATTCAGAAGCATATGCAATCAAAAGGGGCAAATAATTTTTTGATCATTAGTATAAAAAACTAAGAAATATGTCATGCGGGAATAGTCTAAAATGAGATCTAATGAACTAAAATCACCAACTATGGGAACAAAATAAAATATTATTTTTAACAACTCTTCTTAGTTCAAAATGAAAATTTAGATGCTAGAGAGATGTGTATGTGAAAAGGCGTCTAGTTGTACTTTTCAGCTTTACCAATAATAGAATGTATTT
Source organism: Pteropus medius (assembly GCF_902729225.1). Classification (NCBI taxonomy): domain Eukaryota; kingdom Metazoa; phylum Chordata; class Mammalia; order Chiroptera; family Pteropodidae; genus Pteropus; species Pteropus medius. Next base: position 2,034,231 of record NW_024351729.1, read on the forward strand.
TTTAAAAATTTACCCACCTAATATATACATTCTGTTTTCATACCACAGCCACTTCAGATCTTCCATCAATTGGCACACCACATAAACTGAAGTAAACCAACAACCAACCATTAAAGCCCAAAAGGTGCTATACTGTGTGTGGGAAAAAAATAAACGACACAGTTTTGGGTTCATTCATTCTCATAAAAATAGAAGTAAACAAATAAACCCTTTGTAGACATTTCTACACCAAACTGCTGAAGTCGATTCAATACTCTCCAGTGTCTCGTTAAAGGTACAGTCCATAAACCAGTAGCTTTGACATCACCTGGGAGCGTGCTGGAATAGAGACTCTCAGGCTCCACCAGAGACTCCTGAATCTGAAGATGCATTTTAGCAGGATCCTCAGATGACCTGCACGTACATTAAAGCTGGAGAAGCACTGTTCTAAAGAATAAATTTAACTCAAAACAATGCTGGCATTGCAAGTTTTAATCAGAATTAATAAATCCTCAGATGTAGCAACGCTGTTATGCAAATCCCTGATGATTCAGCATGAGATTCCTCAGATATGCCAGGATAAGAGAAATTTTCACTTAGCTTAGAATCAGCCCCTGTCACTCATCAAGAAAAACATATTACCTAGAAAATAAAAACATCTCAAAAAAGTATCACCAAGACTTAATACTTAAGCCTACGTACAGTAACAAAAAAAAGGGAATCCTTAGAAAAAGATACATTTTAAAGCCAGTTTATACAATGTAGAAATATAGTTTGAATTAGGAACTGTCATAATCAAGATGAATTAGTCTGATCACATTTCATGTCTATGAAATTCCTAATTTCTATTTTTTATTCATTTGCGCATAGTATACCTACCTTAGGAATGAACCTTTTCACCAGCAGCAGGACAAAGACTAATGTCATTAGAATACCTAGCACAGTCCCTGAAGAGTAAAAGAAAGCAGGGCTTCTGTCAAGACAAGAAGATAAAAGCCATTTAAATGCCAAATTGTACTTTCAGTATTAAAAAAGATGTTTAACTTAATGACAGTAGCCATAAAGAATACTAAGAAGAAAAACTCAGATGGCAGTTTTAATTATATCCTATACTCTTAAAAAAATGAAGTATCTCCTTGAAATTTATGGTAAATAGCTTGCCACTAACTCAAAACAAAATGTCTGAGTTATCTTCTGTTCAGAATCTGATTCAACAATAATTACTGAATACCTATCATGTAGCAGGCAATTGTCTGAGAGTTTTACATGCACTCACAGCCCTGTGAAAAGCTATCCATGTCTAAATTTTACAGGGGAGGAAACTAAGGCACCGAGAAGTTAAAGACCTTCTCCACATCAGGATCTCCTCCCTGGAGGATTCAGACTTGCACTCCAGCTTCTTTGAATCCAAGCTTTACTCTTCAGGCTATGTAAGCAACATCCAGGTTATAAGGACCATGGATGACATTAAATACAAGGAAAAGCTCAAAAATGAACAATGTTAAGAACGACAAGCTAAGAAGTAAAATATCATTGAAAGATTCCTTTTTCACGAGAGAAGGTGTAAGGAACAAAATATCCGGATAATGTGTTTATCAGATATTTGTTAAATTCAACTTTCTGTATCAGAGCCACAAATTTAGGAGGCAGCCTGAATGTGATAGAGAAAGCAAGGCATCTGGCCTCAGAAGACCTGAGTATAAATCTCAGCCTTGGCAAGAACTAGTCATGTGATGACAGATGTTTGTCTTCTCATCTGTAAAATGAGAACAATAATACAGAGCTCACATAGTTGTTAAGAGGATCAAATAATGTATATTAGCACATATGTACATAATACACATGTACATATATATTAGTATATAAAATAATGTATATTAGTACATAATACAAAATAATGCATGTGAAAGCACTCTGTAACACTTACCTATCATACTATACAAATAACTATTACTGGTTTTTAAAGCTTTTCAAGCATGATCTTCTTACATATTGTTTGCAAAACCTAAAGCAGGAACTATAAACTAGTGTGGAAATATTTAAGAGAGCATCAAAAACATCCCATACCCTTTTGGATTCACAAAGTTAAGAAAGTAAAAGTGAATACTTACTGACTCAAGGTCTTTGCATAAAAGAAGAGGAAAATGCCTGCCACAAATACAAGGAAGAGTTTGAAATCTACAACTGGAATAAAAGACACACACACATGAAACAAAGACTTTGTGTCAATGTAGTTAGTGAACAAAGAAAAAAGTCAATTTACTGAAATGTCACTCCAGAAAAAAATGAACCCAGAAAGTCAAGTATAATAAAAACAGACTTACTGTTTTGATTCACGTGTATTGTATAATTCTTGATAGGCTTCACAGAAAAGCACACAGTCTCTCCATATGGATTGATGATTATGGTAATTTCATTAGACTTCTTTGGAGTCCAAAACTTATGAATCACGCATTTGAAAATAGATAGCATGGTTTCCGGATACTGGCAATTATGTCTTTCTGTGATATATACAATACTTAGCAGGGCTGAACTGGTAACTTTCACCTATAAAACAATAAGGAACAACTCCATAAACATGGTAAGTTAAACTTCTTAAATCATAAGCAGAGAAGTAAAGAGAGCCCAAGACTGGATGAGTAAATAACATTCAGATATGTGTGGTGTTATTCTGATGCCAGGGATGGACCTACATGCCCCTAAAACAGACACATTTGAAAGGGGACGTTAGTCCCCCTGAGTGTGGCTATTTAACTCCCTCTTCTAGCAGGCTGCCATGGTCAAGGGACATTTAAAAAAGGATGAGATAGTAAGTAATAAGTGGCAAACTATTTGGTTATAAACATAATGAGTTTAGTGTTTATATCTCTACCTTTTTCCACTACGAGTGAGAAAAAGTGTTTCTTTCTTCTGAATCAGCTGAACATATGTAATTCCAGCTTCTCTCACCACATCTCCTGAAGAAGGACCAGACCAACCTCAAGTCCTATTCAAGTCTCACAATAAAGTACTAGCTACAATGTCAAGAAGATTGCGACAACCCAGTTATCATTAAATGACAACTCTGCTGCTGCCTTTGTCTGTCCTCTATTTCTCTTCTTTGTCCAAAATTAGGACAAGCCTGAAAAGGGTAGTAAGAGCACCAGCTTTGAATCTCAGGCGTCAGGTGATATCACCTACTACTTGTCTACTTACCTCTCATTTTTCGTGGACTTCAGCCCCCGACTACTTCCTGTCATATGTCTTGCATATTCAACATACACAGTATACACACAAAATTCCTTCCAATAACCTGGCCTCTCAGTTCCTTGAACTCCTCCCTTCTTACGCTCTTGTCCTCCACCTCCCTCAGTTAATCACTCTCACAGCCACACTCTGGACCTTGTCAGTCCCAAACTGAAGCCCCAAATACAGGTTCTGTTTCATGCATCTCACTGGCTGACCACCACCTCCTATCTTTACAGTGCCCCCTTTAGCACCCAACGCCAGCAAGCCTTGGATTCCACCACAGGTCCAGCATCTTTACTCTGCTCTTCACCTCCTTCATGTCCTCAGACCCTTCCTATTCAGCAAAATTCCACGATGCATTAGAAATCATTCCCTTACATGTACCCTTGACTCATCTGCACCTTAGTCACATGCACCCACAAAATCCAACCCTCCACCTATTCCATTCTTGCATTTGTGTCATCAATTGTGCTGGAGAAACACAGTGGTCTCATCTCAAACCCTTAACTGTGAACCTGAAAGCTGCAGGCTTTCGAACCACACACCCTATGTAGTAATTCTTCCACTCTTTCCACAATGATTTCTCAATTTCTCATTTGTTAATACCCCAACATCTCCTCCCATTCCTTGGCTGCTGATCCTTTCTGCTTCACTGAAAATGGAAAAAAATCAGAAGAGAATATTGACCAGCTCCTATCCCAATTACCCCACCTGTCAGCATCTGCAGGCACATATTCTGCTTTTGGCCTGTGGGGATGAAATTTCTGCTACAGAGATCTACATGCTCCATTCTGAAAGCAAGCCCTCCGACTTGTGCACTGGATCTGATCCATTTTTGCCTACTGAAGGACATCCGACCAGTTCCTCCCACTCTACTAGACCATTTTTATAAGTATATAAATATGCTAATATTTTTCCCATTAAAAAAAGAGGCCTTCTTCTATTGACTCCACTTTCTCCTCTAGCTATCATCCATTTCCTAGCTTCCCACTGAAATAAAATTCTTTTAAAAAGTTGCTGGTACCTGAAGTCTGCAGTTCCTCTCCTCCTATTCTCTCTTTAACCCGCTTCAGTCAGTCTTTTGTTCTCAACAGGATGTCCTTGACAAGGTCACCAGTGGCCTCCGGGTTGCTAAATCGAACAGTCAATTCATTCTCAGTCATCTGATTTGATCTAGCAACAGTATTCGGCACTGCTGGTCATTCCCTTTACATTGTTACACTTCTTTCCTGGGGCTTCCTGGACATCATCTCTGTCTCCTCTGTCAGCCTCTTCCTCCACCCTGACCTCTTACTGTAAGACTGACCCAGGTTCAGTCACTGGTCTTCTCTTTTCCATCTAAACTCACTACTTAGATTCAGCTTTAAGCACTATCTATACACATGTATCACTGCTTACTCTTGCAAAAAGAAAGAGGAAAGATATACCAGAAACTAATAAGACTACCTACAAGGGTTTGGTAGGAATGGGTAGAGAAATATGAGGATCTTTCTTCTCTGCGAATACATTTATGTAGTTTTCTCAGCCATATTAACATTGTACATACTAAAAAAAAATAAAATAAAATCAACCAGGATGGGGCAAAAACTCTGAAATTGAAACAAATAAAAACAAATATAATTCAAATGAATAATAAAATCATATTGGAGGGGCATGGGTGGAAGTACATTAATCCAAATAACTGTTGAGCACAGTATTTAGACTATATACCCTTGAATTAAAGATAAAACACACTGTAAACAAATACTGAACTCCTGTTATTACATTTGTTTTTTACAATGGTATGGCTTAGCAAATCTAAATTCCTTTCAGTATATTCTAGGATTAGGCAAATAAATCAATATATTGAGGATAATGAGAACCAGGTTTCTCACTATCAGAGAAAGAAGTTATAAATATGGAAAGGAGAAAGATTAGAATAAACCCAGCAGTATCGGAGATATCAGAATTCATGGTTTTAAAAAAAATAGATATGTGTGCACGTGTATGGGTGTGTATGTATGTGTATATACACATAGGACAATGATACCCCAGTGGTAATAAACACAACTAACACTGAATGCTCCTTGGAAGAAAGCATGATTTCAGATCAGGGTCTAAGATATTACAAAGTAAACTTGGAACATTTTGTATGGCAGAAGGTACAGAAGTGCTCAAATAATGAGCACAAGTTAAAAGGCCATTGGCCACTAGTTTGAAGGGACCAAATCTAGGACAATCTGAATATCAAAATAAATAATGAAAGTAATGAGACCATGTGGATATAAATAAATTGCAGGAGGAAAAATTCTTCTTTATAGAAGAATGCCAGTGAATGTAGCAGAAACAATGGAATTAGAAAATTACCAGCTGACAACCATGATGACAATCGATTCAGGCAATGGATGATAAAATCAGGAGAAGAAAGTTTGATGAGGAATAGGATATCTACAGAGTCTCAAATTATCTAGTGAAAATATTCATTCCTTACAGAGGTGAAAATAGTCATTTTACAGTGGTAAAACTGTAAATTTACAGACACCACCTTAACCAAGTGATCAAAGGGAGTGTAAATTATCATTAATGGTACAAATCAACATCATGTGCCTACTAATATGATGCCCCAGTGATGCCTGCAGCCTAGAACATTCTTTCCCCAGATATCTTCTTGGGTAACACTCACTTTACTGAAATCTTACTCAAATGTCACCTTCTACCTTGACCACTCTTTTTAATACTGCAACTTGCCCTCATTCCCCCATTTCACTTATCTTACTCTATATTCTTTTCACAGCATTTACTAGCTTTATAATTTTCTTCTCTTTACACATTTATGCCTTACCCCAACCTGCCCCCACCCCTGAGAGTATCATTACAGGAACAAGGATCTGTTTTGTTCACTGATATATTCTAAGAGCCTAGAATAATTTCTGGCACTTAGTAGGTACTCAAGAAATATTTGTTAAATGTCGAATGACAGAAAGAAAGTACTAGGCTATCAAGAGTAACTACTATCTTGGCCATACCTGGGATCAGAGGTAACGTCAGAATTTCTGTACAGAGGGATTTGGGATAGTAATTATTTTGGAAAGTAGGGGAGAAGGTGTTGTCTTGAGCTGTATCTAAACAGCAAGCACACTGTATCCACTTAAAATACTTATTTGGAATGGTTTAGAGAAAGGCTGATGAAAAGCACGGAGAGCTAATGTCCTCTCCCACACACCCCTCCCCTGGAGCCACTGTATATAATCCCCAAGTCAGCTTTGATACACAGCTCTAAGTCATATAAAAGCTACATTTTTACTCTTGAAATAGACATTTAATTCCCTGTTCCTAAGATATGATTTAAAAGTATGCTCTTACCTGCACAGTTGACCATATGTATTTCCAGTCCATTTGGGAATTGTGATTGTAGCAGTAACAGTCTGAAGCAGAAGTTTTAATTAAATCCATTTCCTTCAAAGCTTTACACCTTGGAACTGAAAAATGGAAAAGAGAATATATTTTCTAAATATTTAAGTGCCTAGAATTTTATCTTTTTTTTTCATTTTTATTCACAGGAATAATGGTAGTTCTTTTATATTCTATGACCAAGAAATTCTTCTACATAGTAATTATAGTCCTTCAATCTTTCCAACCTAGCAGGAAACAGACCAAAAATTATAGTCTAGTGTCAATACTTTTATGACATACGAAGGGTACTATAAGAGTACAAAGAACCAGCATTTTTTCAATCCTGAAGTACAGAGCAAGAATTGAGGGCAGCTTCCCAGAAAAGAGGAAGTGGGAGAGAAGCACTGAAGAATTAAGCTGGAGGCAATAACATAAAAGTGAAGGGCTAGGGGTAGCAAATATGTACAAAACTATCGAGATGAAGGAAAACATGGAAGTGGTTCAGCCATTCAAGAGGATGAAGTGAAGGGAAGACAGGAGGACATTTCAACGCCTGCAGCTAGAGAGGTAAGCAGTGGTTACTATTACACTAAGGTATAGATTTCATGCTGAGAGCAGGGCACTGAAGGATTTTAGGTATCAAAGTCTCAGCAGGAGACTGTTGACACTCAAAAGAGTTTAACTAAAAAGACTAGGCATTCTGAAGTTCCAGGCACCAGCAACAGCAGTAAGCCTTGAACACCCCTAAGCCTGAAATGGCAAAGGGAGGACAGAATGTTACGGAGCTGCTGTGTGTGTGTGTGTGTGAGAGAGACAAAGAGAGAGAGAGAGACAGAGAGACAGAGAGAGACAGAGAGACAGAGACAGAAACAGAGACAGTAGTCTGATGGAATGCAATCACTGTCAGAACTTCAGATGAATGGAGGGATGAGGGTACAGCCTCTCTCTCTCTCCTGCCCTCCTGACAGTGCCTCTCATTGGCCAAACCTAATGCGAAGCCAGAGGGAGAAGAAGCCCAGGTGATTCTATCAATAGAGGTCAGCTTCCAGGCACTGAGCAGGGGAGGGAAAGGCAGAGAACGGACCTGTGGGAACACAGATGATAACCAATTCAATAAGAAAGTGACATTCATGTTTTAGAAAGAGCATTCTATAGGCAATATGAAATATCAGAGGGAGAGAAGACTGAAAGTAAAAGAACCATTAAGGAGGCTACTGAAGCAATCTCAGCAAGAAATGAACTAAGTAGGAGGGAGAAAGAACCAAGGAAGTAGAATCAACAGACTCAGAGATTCGTCAGATGAAGGAGAGCAAGAAGATGACATGAAGGTTCTGGTGAGCGGAGAGGCTCAACAGATAAGGAATACCGGAGAAGAGGCAAGCTTGTGCAGGAAATTGCGGGGATGAGTTCAATTTTGGTTATACTGAGTTTTGGTTGGTGGGACTAAGTGAAAGTGGATAGGTCTGCAACGTAGGAGAAATATGACTGGAGGCAGATGTAGATACGCACATTTGTGTGTGTATAAATATATAGGTGTGTTATATGTAATATACAAATATATATAATTAATATATAATACAACACAATACAATATACAGAGAGACAAGTGCTGTATCTCAGATGGTAAATGTAGTAAATGCCACAAAAAAATAATAAAGTACTGGCATTCATCTGCTGCTGTATTTGAATTTAAAATGAAGTGAGATGAGGGTCATAAGTTCTTCTTGATTCAGGATAAGGTGTAACCACTACATCTCTCAATAGGAAACAGGAACAGGGAATGCTTATGGGCACACAAAGAAATGGGCTTTACACACTCTCTCCCCACATTCCTATAAAGAAAGTGTGGTCAGTTGTTTCTCGAGAAAAACCTGAAATGAAGCTAGAACAACCTGCTATACCAAAGATGGCGAAAAACTGGGTAACCAGTATTAATTAGTTAACAATTACATCCATTTAGGGAATAACATAGAATAAGCCCAGATAGGTACCTGTCCTAGAAACATCCTGAGCATTAAGCTGGAGGAAAGTGAAGACTGACTTGGAGAAAGGACAATGTCAGTGCCCACTTCTTGAAACACAACTGCATTAAGGTCACAAAGCTACCAAAGCAGGGAAGTTACATGAGGATCCAGTATCTTCCACTGTGACACTGTCAAATCATTTAATCTTTACTCTTAACATTTTGAGGAAATGCATGTTTTTAAATATACCAACAAATTTGCAGAGTTTGAGAATCTGAGATGTAAATACAAGAATCCAGGTTTAGAGGCAGGTCTCAAAAAGCCATGAGAAAAAAGTTTTAGAGGCTTTCCGTTAAATACAGAATACTAACAATTAAAAATGCATGCCTGCATAGTCTGGTTACACACAAGAGCCAAAAGGAGAATGCGGAACCAGTGTAGCCAACACACAAAGCAACCAATGCTGAGGCGTATTCTTGGGTATATCTGAGGTGCAAATGACTCCTGGCCAAGGGCTGTACAAGGGAGAGGACACTCCAGGGACATCAACAGGCTGCAGCTCGCTGTACCAAAGACAAATGTCGAAGAAGGCAATGTAGAACCTGGAAGAGTCTGTGATGAGAACACACTAGAACAATTATTGAGCAGCAGAGGTAGGGTTAGAAGAAGGGGGGCTCTGGACTCGCCTTCAGGTATCCCACATTCTGCCTCATTGCTTCCTGTGAGCTCTCTGAGCAGGAATAGGGCTAAATCCGATGGCTAGAGTTCAAAACTTTAGGCTGGGGGACCCAATGAGAGGAATTCCTACCTACCCTTAGAAAGGGAGTGTAGGGCAGGTGAAGAGCATGAGGTCTAGGGTGCACAGACCCCAGCAGCCCCAGACTACTGTAAGATCATTAATTTCCAGACAGTTCTTTCTTCAGGGTTACTCCTAACACCATGTGCTTTCATGCTAGGGGCTCTTCTTGTGGGTGCCTCCAGGGTCCCTTCCAGTGATCTCCTTTCATAGTAGGCTCCACCACTTCAAGGGCTGAATCAATTCCCATAAGAACAGCAAGCTACCCCTTTTTGTTAGTGGGCTAAGGGAATATCCTCTTTGGGGTGTGAGCTTTGCAAACAAATTGAAGGGTTTTCCCATTTGGTCCTAAGACTGTCTCCTAAATCATTTGATATTTGTAACTTTTAAGAGCAAGATGATGCAATTTAAGTATAGTATAATAGTTTGAATTTAAGAGTAAATGCTTCTTTGTTGTCCAAGCCAGTCTTCTTGCACTTGGATTACTGTAATGGCCTTCTAGCTGGTCTCCCTGCTTCCAGAATTGCCCCTATGATTCTTCCCCACAACCTATTCTCTAATCAGCATAGATCTTGTAGGAATATATTTGTGTGTGTATAAATATATAGGTGTTATATGTAATACATAAATATATATAATTAATATATAATACAACACAGTACAATATACAGAGAGACAGGTGCTGTATCACAGATGGTAAATGTAGTAAATGCCACATCACTGACCTGCTCAGAACCTTCCAACGACTTACCTCACCCATAATAAAATCCACCATCCCTTCCAAGGACCTGGGTACCTCTGACCTCTCTTCCACTTGCCCTCTGTATGGCTGCTCCAGACACACTAACCCTCCCATTCTCAAGATGTAGAGCCACCGCAGCCTCAATTTTTCCTACTTGCTATTTTCTCGACCTGCAACCTGCTTTCTACAGATCTTAGCAGAGCTTGTTCCTTCCGATAATTTATGTGTTTGCTCAAATGTCACCTTCCCAGGAAGGCCTTCTCTGACCCCACTGTCTACAATGGCACACTCCAACCCCTTTCACCACCTTCTTCTTACTCTGCTTTATGTTTTCTTCATATTACATATGTATTTATTAGTTTAACTCTTGTTTTTCCACGGTTAAGGACACTGCATGTTCACAACAGTAGCTATAGCATTTAAAAATTTATCTTTTGTGTATAGACAAGCCAGTGGAAGCCTAACCAATCTCTGTAAGAGCCTAGACAGTGCCCAGTCAGCTCTGGCCCTCCCCTTGAAGCAACCTGATATAACAGAGCATCCGGTCCAGCCTATGACATCCCACCTACAGAACCCACAGGCTACACCTCCCCTTTACCCTACTCTGTCATCAGTGGACCCTTAACTTGAAGGCTGAGAGCTGTAACCCTTAATATATCCTTGGGACCCTCTTCTTTCTCCTCACCTGACAGAGGAGGGCAGAGAAAAGCAAGAGGTGGCAATAAGCTTGTTTTTGTTACCCATATGTGACGTACCAGTGTATTCTGTGTAAAGGACTCCCAGTTAAAAGAAAAAAATTTGCTCTGAATTTTACCTCAGTCTTCAACCAAATTAAGGAAAGTAGGAATGAAGGTAGATTGCCTTGATTATTGATACCTCTAGAAACACTACTAAAAGCATGTAGGAAACAGTGCCTGCCTTGGAATTCTCAAGAGTGGCCTCTGGCTTTTGCGATGAAGTTGATGTACAATTTATAAAATACATGAGGCATTATAGACAAGGTTTCAACATTTCATGGTGTTCTTGGCTGCCCTCATTGTTACCACCTCTCTCCTGAGGTAAATCCATTTCAATCGACCTACACAAGAATTCCTAAATATCTAAGAAACTAGAAACTCACAGCCACAAGAAGCCATAAGGCTAGCTCCAACTGAGTTCATGTGAACCTGAAGACATAGGCTACTTGGATGAGACATAAGACAGTGACTTGTGACAATCAAGATTGTTATCGTGGTGGGCCTACTGCCTTCCTAGAGAGAACCAGATCTTTTATCTTAGATTGTTTACAAAGGTTATGTCTTTCTTTGGCCTATCCTCTCTTCAGCATCCTTCTTCTAGAGACATTTCATTGTTCAGTTTCTACTTCCTTTATTTCCACCTGAGGGTAGAAAATAGAAAATGTAGCCATCTTGACTGCTTATCTGAACTCTATTACCTGTTCAAGCCCTGACATTGAATGCTATGAATCTGCCTGCCTATTTGCAGGTGTCATTTATCCACGTGGCCTTAGTCTTTTCTGGTTCATTCTTGTAGGACAGAACTTCCAAGTGGTAGATGTAGACAAACGCAAATAAATCACAAAGGTATCAACATAATCCCATTACAGTGCAATCCAGAAAACAAAAGGACATTTCTAGATTCATAAAAATGCAATAATAATCATTCATTCAGTCAGAAGAATTGCTGCCTAGGGAGAACTACTTCTTCCACTTGGGGCTAAAATATGTCTCCACTCTGGATGGTGCCCAATAACCTAGGTATTTACTTCCTCAAATCTGCTTTGGATCAGGGGAAAGATCTGGAAATGTGGGCTATCCCAGCTCTGGCTCATCTCTCAAGCACTTAGGAGTATCTGGGGGACTAACCCTAAATGTTACCCTTGCTATGGCAACCTTAGCAAGGCTGCGTCTCTAAGCCATGAGCATCCCTTCCTTAACTCCCTGCAGTCCCTGGTGGGCTCTCTTGATCATTTCAATAAACCTGACTTTTGGAGAACAGTATATTTCTGGACTGTTGTGCCCCAACTGCTAAGACAAAGCACAGTTATTTACATTACCAAAAGATCTGAGTCAGGGTTACCTTAGCCGAAGTAATCCCTTAGTTCATTTTAAACACCACTCAATTCATAAATATTGAATTAATTTAGGACTACATTTCACATCTAAAAAGGGACAGTTCAATATCACCTGCTTTAACTAATAAATTAAATTTAAAATTACTTTGTAGTTCTTTTGTCATTGATTAGTTTTCCCAAATGTGTGAGGATATATTTAAGTTAGAGTTTAGTCAAACATAAGGTAAAAATATTAAGTCAAAACTTCAGAAACGATCAGATAATACTTAAACCCACTTATAGAACATGCTAAAAATAAAAAGCGCACTCTTCAAATCTTAGCAGATTTAAACAAACTCTAACATAAAAATAATTCAGCAACATTCCTGATAATTTAATCTTACATGGCCCTCTTATGGGAAAAAATATCTACAGGTGAAACTATAACAGAATAATAAAACCATTTATTAAACTGCCACTTTCTCCATTTGTCGTATAATTGCTTTTTAGGACGAGGAATCTCTGGGAGAACAGCGGGGGGCGGGGGGAGCAAAACACCAACAAGCCTTAACTCCTGAAAGTTCAAATGGTAAAAGGGTTTTTCTGGGTATTATTTTGTAAATTCACATTGTCAAAGAAGTTAACATGTAGCATCAAAGTCATGAAGGTAACTTCTCTATTCTACTAACCTTAGTTGTTTTTTTAAACATGACTTGATTTTTATTTCTCCAAGAACATGCATAGAAAATTAATCTGAAATTGACACATACTGTCTACAGCCATACCACCCTGAACACGCCCAATCTCCCCAATCTCGTCTGAAATTGACATATAGTAATGCATATTCAGGTATGATTTTAATTTCAAGTATTGATTTTTCTTTTCCACAGATGAATTTGAAAGCTGTGGTTTCAAATAGCCTATTGCAACAGTTCAAGCCTGGGAATTCAATGCAGTGGCCTGAACTTCATCACAGGACAACACATGGTTTCTAGGAAACTCACCCACTGGTTGCAAACTACGGGTGACTCTTGGCTTGAAATTTCTTCCTCTCAGCAAGACAACTACCTGCCCCTCCTGTGTTTCAACTGCTTCTGATTTTCTTCCAATAGGGTGACAGAAAGCTGGCTTTGGTCTAGATGTTCTCCATTCCATGGCAGGGGGTAGGTGGTGGGTGGGAGGAAGTGGTGTGTGTGTGTGTGTGTGTGTGTGTGTGTGTTCCAGATGGAAATTTAGAACAGGAATAATCCAAGCCTCTCACCTTATATATTGGCCCCGTTTTATGAAAGGAAGTACTAGTTATTTGATCTCAAGTTTCCTCATTAACACTAAGACTTTTACAGCAGCAATGGTTCTAACTTAGACTTAGTGTAAACCAGAGGTTCCAGAACAGTGTCATTGGCACACCACTGGTCCAGGATGCTTCGTAATCCATGTTGTAAAGCCTATCTGGAATGGCAAGCGTTGCTAAAAGGAAACTGCCTTTTTTTTCAGTTGCGAGCTAGAATTTTATCAACCGAGTGAGTATCATGCATGTCTCAGGCAGAACAGAGGCTCTGATAGGCATTTACGTATGCCTTTCATTAAAAAAATAGAGAAGTGAACTGTTAAACACAATCTGGTAACACAAAAACTTGAAAAACACTGGGTTCACTAAGGCAAATAAAATGGTGAGGAAAATACTGGAAACCATCCAGCAATTGAACACCTTCATTTTACCGATGAGAAAACTATGGTTCGTAAAGATTATGTGCTTGGACCATGGTAATTCCACAAGTGAGTGGCTGAATGTAATGACTGGACTAGATCTCAAGTTCTGGCTGTGCCATGCTCAAACCCTCCTTAGACAGATTCGTGGCTCACTTTTTTGTTGTTATATACTGATCACTTTTCTTACTACTAAGCCTTCATTTCCTCATCTGTAAAATGGGTTTATAAATGCTACCTAGCCTTCCCCCATACCCCCCATATGGGACTGTAGATAAATAAGATAAAGCAGTTAAAGCACTTTTAACACTGCCTAACATAGTAAACACTCAACAAATGTTCAATTAAAACTGGTGTATAAGTTGGTGATTCGCCAAGATTCCCGAGTTGGCAGCTGCGGCAAAATCTGATAATTGCCTTCATCTTTAGACAGAGAACCCTGATTTTATTGGAGGGGGTGCGCAGCTAAAAGACCACATTTGGTTGCCTCCCTTGCAATCAGAGGTGGCTGATGAGATGAAGAGAAATTGGTGGGCAGTGATTCTAGGAAATCTTTTTAAAGGATTCTGGTGTGGGGGGTGGAATGAAATGTTAAGCTCATCGCAAATTAGTAGCAGTTCTGGAGTTAGAACTCTCGACTTCCCCTTCTGTGCCAGGATCTCGAGAGCACTGCACAGATAACAGCTGAACAACACTATGATAAGCAGCTACCATTTCTTGTTTCCTATGTTACCTTGATGGTATACATGTTAAACATCACAATATCCGGTGAGGTATTACTATTTGTGTTTTATGTGACCAGTAATGTAAAGCACTCAAGGTCACAAAACTAGTCAGGGCAGGGGAATTTCGGTCAGATTCTAAAGCCAAAGCTCTTAAGTTCTCTAGTCTTGAGGCCAAATATCGCTAAACAGGGGTTTTCAACATCAAAGAATGTACTATACAAAAGCCGTGCGACTTTGGACACATCAAAAACACATCTCTGAGCTGTGGTTGCTGCTTCTGTAAACCAAGGTAACAGGGCCAGACTGAACTTTGCAGTTGCTTCTAGTCTTAAAGAATCATAAAAAGTCCAAGTGCCAGCAGAGACCAGAAGAGCCCAAGCAAACGGGAAGGGAGGTTGGGCCTGCCCCTGGCGCAGGCCGCGCCCGCAGGGCGAGCTTCCCGCGAGGGAGGGAAGAAGCCACCCGCTGTCCTGGCCTCTGCCGCCCCTGGCCGGGGAGCGTCCTCGTGGCGCCGGGGAGCCGGGAAGCTGGGAGCGCGTGCGCGTGCGGCCGGCGCCCCGGTTACCTGACAACGCGGCCGCCTCCTCCCCGCGCCGCGCGCCTGCGGGCCGGATGGCCAAGGGCGGCAGCCAGAGCAGCAGCCACCACGGCCCCGGGGGTGGCCGCATTCCGCCTGGGGATCAGCTCCGCGCAGTCCAGAGCGGCAAGAGCCCTTGGGGGGCCAGATGGGCTGAAAGTAGTAGAAATGGCGCAGGGAATGGAGGGGGAAAGGGGGCTGGGCGGGGAGCCCGCAGGCGGGAAAGGCAGAGGCTCCGCCTCCTCGGGGCGAAGGGGAGTCGGCCGGATGCCTCCGCCCGCGCCCGCGGGGCAGAACTGGCGCGGTATCTCTCCTGGCTCCTCCGGGCCTCTGGGCCTCATCCTCTCTTGGAGGGGCCTTGAGCCAAGTCCCACCAGTCTTCGCGCCAGTGTGGAGGTTGGGGAGTGAGGTGCAGGACGGGGACACTCCTCTGTGAATTTTGCTTAAAACTTGCCTGAATCTTGACTTCAGATGTTTTAGGGCTCAGTTCTCAGAGGGCCTATCAGTGACACCCTGTGAAAGGGAAGGCCCTTCAGCAACTTCCCTTATAAGAAAAAGTTTCTTTATTTTTGCTTTTTTTTTTCTTTTTCCTTTTTGTTTGTAATGAGCAATAACAAATTGGCAATTTGAATGCTGAAATAATATTGACTTGTATGTTTAAGCTTATCAACACCACATTTCCATATAAAGAAGCTAGAGAACAGTTCCCTCACAAATATAATATACCCCTTAAAATTAGCTTGCATTTAAAGAAAAAAAGATAATAGGAAACACTGGTGGTTGCTAGAGGGAATCGGTAGGGGAAAGTGGGTGAAATGAGTGAAGGTTATCAAAAGGTGATAACTACCGGTTATAAGTGAGTTGTAGGGACATGACGTACAGCATGGTGACCAAAGTTAACAATACTGCATGGCATATTTGAAAGTTGCTAAGAGTAGATCTTAAAAGTTCTCAACACACAAAAAAATTGTAACGGAGGTGATGGATATTAAGTAAACTTATTTTGGTGATCATTTCGCAATATATACATATGTCAAATCATTATGTTGTACACCTAAAACTAATACAATATTATGTCAATTATATCTCAAAACTGGAAAAATATCTTAAATGGCCTTAATAGTGATAATTAGTATAGAACTCGGAGCCTTAAATAGTATGCTGTACTTTTTTTTCTTTTTTAAAGAACAGACCCTTCTCAGGCCCTGGAAACCCATGAATTGATTCAGCTTTAAATACTAAACATTTACTAGAATAAAAGGTCATGTCCTCTTTTCTAATTCTGGTCTTCTGCTAAGGTATCTCAGAGAACCTATTTGTGACAGTAATCATCCTCTAAATATATCTCAGTTTCATTTTCTCTAAAAGTCTGAGTAGGGCTCACTAGACTTACCCTGGCTTCAGAGTAAGAGTTAACCAACTTCCCTCAAACCCCTGGCACCATGTGTACACCCATGTGGCTTTTAGAAAGTTCAGAAATCCTCTTGTTAGGGACTCTTTTGGGGGATGATTTTTACAATTATCTGATACTGCAGACTGTCTCCAGAGAAATGACAGAGCCCTGGATCCAAGTGTGAAGTATGCACTTTCCTTTTGCACAATGGTTTTTATTTTTTCCCTAACCACATTCATTTTGATTTAGTTTAATTTAGTTTAATTTTGGTGGTACTATGGAAAGTGGCTAAAAGAAACAAGTGTTTTTATACGAATATGTTTTCCTGCAGCTGTATCTGGTAGAGAAATAAAGAACAGGCAGCAGTGTATTAAGTTAATATTTAAAGGACTATTCATGGAGCATCTCCTTAATAAATATCTGTATAGAAGCTAAATTGAAACACCACATTCTTCTCCATGAGATAGCAATAAATATCTTTTGAGATAACGAGACTATTAGAAAGTGACAACTCTGTCATTGTGGGACAATCAAGAAACCCCTCCTAACTTCCCTAAATGTTTCTCTCATATGAAAACCTTAAACCACCAGAAAATACTACTACAAACATTGCTTCTGGGAGAGAGATAGAAGCACAAACCCTCTACCTCTGGAGAAGCCTCAGGAAACACTGGGGCTCAGTGTCCTGAACGGATCCCAAATAAAGGCTGGGTATTGTTTCCTCTCTACTCTCTCTCTTTTGACACAGCAAACACAAGACAGAATTTGGCAGCAGTGGGTCAGAGGGGCAGAAATGCTGAGAAAGCCTCAGGTACACAGAACATGTCTAAGACTAGGGCTGAACCAGGAGTATGCTCCCTTGTCCCACTGCGAGCCAAGTATCAGTAACAAGCAACACTAGTTTTTGCTGAGGAGGAGAAAGGGTGTGGGGAGAGATCCCTTCTATAACACAACCATACAAAAACTGCTGAAAGCTGAGAGACATGGAGAAAAGCTCTCCAGCACTCCAGGCCCCACATTAAGCAGAAGGTAATAGAAGAATTCGAATCTTGTGGTACACCGAAGGTAATGATAACAACAATAAAACCCATACTCAGCTTAACTCCTGACTAGATTGATTCAATAACCCACATTATTGACCTGACAGAAGAGGCATGCCCATTTATGGGTATAAATACTATTTACCTCAGTCCTTACTGTCCTTCTACACATGATATCTATTATTCAATGAAAAATTATGACACCCAGAAAAGCAGGAGGAAAAAATGCATTATCAAGAGCCAAAGCAATCAATAGACTCAGATTCAGAAATGACCCAAATGTTGGGCTATGATTAATATGTTAAAGGATCTAGTGGAAAAAGTGGACAATATGTGTGAACATATAGGGAATTTCCACAGAGAGATGAAAATTATTAGAAATGTGAAATGGAAATGCTAGAAATTAAAAATACATTACTAGATATGAAGAACTGCTTCAATGTGCTTATCAGAACACTGGGCACAGCTGAGGAAAGAAACAGTAAACTTGAGAGGTAAATAAAAATCATTTAAATTTAAACACTTAAGGCAAGAAAAGAATTTTTAAAAAATCAAAGGCAGGCAAGAGCTGTGAGACAATATCAAGTGGTTTCACAAATATAATGGGAGTCCCAGAAGGAGGGAAGAGGAAGGATGACATAGGAAAATATTTTAAGATATAAAGCTGCGAATTTTCCAAAATTAATGACAATACAATATGAACAGAAAATCTCAAAGGCAGTCAAAGAAAATGACACATTACAGAGGGGTACATCAGGCTTCTTGACAGAAACTATGTAAACCAGAAGATAATGGAATGATATCTTTGAAGTAGTGAAAGAAAGAATACTGTCAATCCAGAATTCTATATCCAACTATATCTCTCAAAAATAAAGGCAAATGAAGTTGCTTTTTTTTAAAAAAAAAAAAAATCATTTCTAGCAGACTTTCACTAAAGAAATGTTAAAAGACATTCTTCAGGCAGTAAGAATATGACAGCAGATGGAAATTTGAACCTACACAAAGAAAAACAGGAAGATAGAATCTCAGGAGTGTGGTCAGATTCAGGAAGACTGGTAGGTCCTTTGACATCATCATGGAACATTGCTTCCTTCTCATGAAAAACAGATGGGATTATCAAATTGTGATTATTGCAGTTTATTGTTCTTAAATTACACCAACATTTGTGTACCTCTTTCTAGGACATAAACTATACTAATTAAATAAACCAAAACAAAACAAAACCCCATATAAACAAGATACCTGCAGAATTTTGTTGAAAGCCTAAGGTATTATGCAGACATGCTTTCTATCTCTACACTAGAAAACAGAGAAAAAGTTTGCCCAACAATGAGGTGAGAAAGTTGTAGTTAAAACTGCTCAGTCGATGTTAGATTATTGTAAGTGGATATTAATACCAGCTCATAAATTTCTACACCAAAAAAGGTGATTGAAAAGGACAAAATTCATTGCCTCTTTGAAGCAGTTGCCCAACTGTGCCTATGGATGTTAGCTGTGGATTTCTGATAAACACTCCATGTTCATCTCTAAGACAGAATGAAGCCTTGAAGCTTGGGGAATCTGGATCATGTCATAGATAGTGAAGAAGTTAGCACTCTTGCCAGAATGCTAACAGTGTGGGTAATAAGTAAATGTTTAGCATTGTAAATGCAGATTCCCAGGACATACCCTCCAGAGATTGATTCAGTCCCTCTGGGGTAGAGCCCAAAATATGCCTTCTTAATATGTACCCCAAGTGATTCAAAAGCGTTAGGAGTAAACTTTGAGTTTTACAAGTTTCATGCTTGGCAGTAAGTAGCATTTTGGGCAAGTTTGTAATCACAGATAAAATATTGCGTGTGCATTTTATGTAATTCATATTGCCACAATATGACATATTTATTGAAAATAAAACCAATGTATAATAAAGAGTTTCCTTTATATTATTTTGGTGACCTGAGTTCTTTAATTCCATTTGACCATTTCCACGTAGTATGAAAAAGATTACAATTCAATTTTCAGCCTCTGCATATTTATTTCTAGAGTTCTTGCTCTTCATAACTAATTAATTTTCTGAAATTGTCACAGGGTTATAATCAGTCATTATGAATCAGAAGTAAAATTTAGCTCATGTCAGAAATTATTTAAGAGCTTTCACTTGGTTTCTAGGTAGGTAGAACATTTAATTAAATGAGGTAGAAGAAAATAGGCAAAGTTCTACTACTTTGGGTTCTTTCAAGAAGAAAGATTTAGTCTATTACAGCAATGACACCTGCCAATGCCATATGTCATCAGAAGCTATATGTCATCATTTCTTCCTTAAAAAAATTCCCACTTTTAAAATATTACATATCAAGAGATTAAAAAAAAAAAAAAAGGCTGTTCAAGACTTCTCCATAAAGGAAAAGAATAAAAATAGAAGTTGACTCATTGAATCATGTTTTTCTTAACATATTTCATGTAGGAAATACTTTGAAATTGACTTGCCATATACTAGTTCAGTCATTTTAATAATAATTAATGTCAAAACTAAAAGATAGCTTCTTAGTATGAATAAATGATATTTGGAGGGATTCAAATAAATATAATTTATTAAAAAATAGATAACATGTTCTCTAAACTAAATTCCTAAAGCCTTTGGTAAAAAAAAATAATTGGTCAAATTCAATTCAAATCATTCAATTCTAATTGATAGTGGAATTCTTTAAAGCAGTGGTTCTCAAATTTTGGTGTGGATAAGAATCTCCAAAGATTCTTATTCAGTATGTCCAGTATATAGCCTGAGAATCTACATTTATGAGGTAACTCGTTTTTTACGTCATACTTAATGGTGGGAAAAAATATTCAAAAGTGATTGATGATTAGTTGATGATGGCTAAAAAATAGTATCTATGGGAAAAGACTGATGTACTTGGTTAATCTGAAGAAAAAGTCGAAGAATTATAGCTTTATAAGTTAATTTAAGGAACTAAGATACAGAAAACCAGTCACCAGTTAATTGTTATATTATCAAAGAAAAGAGTGAAAAAGAAATAGGTTTAAATCAGTGGTCCTCAACCTTTTTGGCATCAAGGACCAGTGCTCCTATGAGAATATAATGCCTGATCATCTGAGGCGGAGCTGAGGCAGTGATGCTAGTGCTGGGGAGCAGTTGCAAACACAGATGAAACTTCGGTCTCTGGTCGGCTGCCCACTTTCTGCTGTGCAGCCTGGTTCCTAACAGGCCACGGACGTTTACCAGTTCGAGGTCAGAGGCCTGGGGACCCCTTTTTCAAATTGCAGTGAGTCATTTTAGGATTGTACTGTAAATATGTTTTCCTAGCATTGGGACACTAGTTTAACTCTTACCTGGACACCATCCAATCCCACCATTCCACTTGATTCCTAAAGAACGTGTGCCAAAATTTTCTTTGCTGCCAACACACCCTTAGGAAACATTTTTCTTAATTGGTTATTCTCTACAATCTAGGTCCCCCTGCCCCCACTGAAGTAATTTCTATTAATACAATTTATAGTAAGATAATTATATTTGAAAGTCTTTTTTTCTTTCAGGGAATGCTATAGACTGCAGATATTCGTTTTGTTTAAGTTTTTTAACTGATTTTATTAATCGTTTATTGACAAAGAAAAAGATCTATGTATGATTCGGGAGCCCTTTAATTTAGTTAAAACAGGGATTTTTCTCTTCTCACTTTCAGTTCCTGATCACGTACTTCAGAATGTTCCCAGCGGTCACAGTCCATCCAGAAAATTCTTCAATCTATTTTCTTTCATGTGTTTCTGGAAAGAACTCAAATATTTTTTTAAAAGGGCATGTGGGGGCTGGGAAATGGAGATAAATATAACAGTCCCATATTTTGTTCTTCTGCTTATATGGCTTGTATGTTCTCTCTCTCTCTCTCTCTCTCTCATACACACACACATACACACACACATATCTCAGTAGCTTCTATTTCCAATATTACTGTCTATTTGTACTCTATATCTGGCTAGATCTAAGTGTATTTTAGAGTTGTTACACAGATTTTTGACTCCCTTATTTTTCCAGGATGTTATTGTTGATCATGAGAGTAAGAAAAAAAAGCGTAAGCAACTGTTGGGAAGAAATTAATAATGATTTATAATAAAATAATCGTTTATTTTATGAAGAAAATTGACACGAGAGTCTACCTGTTCTTAACTGTTTCTATAATAAAATCATAATTTTTATTTAGTCATGTTTCGATGGCAATTATGGAAAGCAGAAAGTATAAATAATTCAACTAACATACTTCTAATTTTTGCTAATGTTATTAATCATATTTTGCCTCTAAAGTCTATCTGCCTGAAATTAGATATGTTTTCGCTTGCATTAAGCAAAGTCTGTAAAACTAGGTGAAAAAGAATAAGTATTATTTAATACATTTCAGTAACTTTTCCCCCACCCAATTGCATTTGTTTGCTGTGATTGACAGTGTCAAGAAGTCTACCTGTATTATCTGTGTGTATTAGTTAGGATATTTCCAACTAATGAGTAACAGAATTTCCAACTAAAAGTGTTTTAAACTGTGAAGACATTCATTAAGTCACATGAAAGTAAGTCCCAGGGCAGGCTGATTCAGCAGCTTAAGCATGCTATCAAGGTCTGAGACTGTTTTCAGCTTTCTACTCCACCATTCTCAGCTCGTTGAACTTTTGTCTTTAAGCTTTTCTCTTCCTTATTGAAAAAAGCTTCCATTGCTGTTGATATTGTGTCCTCACACAACTGTGACCAAAGGTAGGGGGCACTAACTCCCCTTCCATCTCTTGAATAGGGAAGTAAAGCCTTTCTTAGGAGCTCTCACCTTCACTCTCTCAGCACTGACTCCCTTGCTGGTCCCATTAACAAGTGAATAGCTGAGGCCCTTGCTAAATGCGGTGGAGTGGGTGCCTGGAATTTTCAGCCTCCACAGTGGGAGGCAGTTTCATGGAAGACAAAAAGTAGAATGGCAATAGACAGGGAAAAAAATCACTATGGTGATATTTTTTGACAGCTCCCAAAGCTTTTGTAGGTATCTGAAAATGGTAATCTGAAATTTTATGTGGACTTGATAAATGAGTTTTATTTATTATTCTACACTTTGATAAATGTGTTTTCTTTTTTGAAATTTACACACTGACTCAAAATGGGAGTTGCTTCTATACCAAGTATGTATTTTTCCTTCTATTGATCTTTAATAGATTTACATAACATCTTTATTCTAACGCAATCAATTTCCTAAATAGCAAGTATTTTCTTTTCTAATAATGACAGAGAAGAAGAAGACAAAGGAGTATGGGTTGTAATAGGGAAAGTGAGGAGAGAATAATAGGAATTGCAGGGGAATAAAAGGAGGAGTGGAGGAGAATGAGCAGTTACTCATCTAGACGGTCTAATGTGAGAGTTCAGTTAACTAGGTCACTTGCCACTTGGAATGATGGACAGGAGAAGTCATTAAGACGCTGGAGCAAACAGAAGGAAATAGGAAAGAAGTCGATTTCTTTTTTCAGACAGGCATTCGGCAGGTTAGAATTTGTCTGTACTAACCATGTTGCAGGTGTGTCCCTGAAAATGCATGTTTATATAGGATGGCACTCCTTTTTTTTCCCCACTTGAAGATCATTTGCCTAACAATGATGTTTAAAATAATCCATCTGAATATTTAAGGTTCTTAATTTCTCTCGGCAATAATTAAAGCAAGGTTAGAATATAGTCAAGGAAATTTTTAGGCTCTGATTTTCAAAGGGCCAGAACTTCCCAGCGATTGGGGCTTTATAAAAATTTATTCCTCTATGTAAAATTTAAGCCCACTTTATAAGAGAAAAGCTCACCTAAACCCAGTAATATTTCTTGGATTTATTTTAGGATTAAGAAGTTACTATTCCTGCCTTCCATTTCACCAGGTTCTTTATTGCCTCTTCTAGTTTTCCCTCTTTCTACTAGGTCTAATAACCACTGAAAATATATGTTCTTTTTAATACTTTATCAATCTTGAATAATACACGTGAGAGAATCTTGTTGAAATTCTCTGTTATAACAGCTATTCTTTATGTTAAATAGGTTTTTGTTACTTTTAATCATATCTATTATAAAATAAAAGATTTAGAAAATAATACAAAATAAATGTATACCTTAAAGAGTTATTATAAGGCAAACATTCTTATAGCCAACACCCAAATCAAGAAATGGAATTTTCCAGCTATTCCAGAAGCCCTCCCAATATCAAACCATCTCGTCTTAACCCTCAAATTACCCACTATCCTGATTTTCATAATAATCATTTCCATGTGTTTCTTTATGGTTATATGACCCAAGTGCACATCCATAGACACTACATTTTTGCCTATTAAAATGTGTTTTAGATATATCTTTTAAATCTCTCTCATCCTATAAGATCACTCTTTCACTGTTTCTCTTCCTTATGATTTATCTTTTAAAGAACCCAAGCTGTTTGACCTATAGTTTCCTACAGCCTGGAGTTTGCTGTTTTCATACTCATTGTGCACTGTGGCATGTTCCTCTGTCCTCAGTATTTCCTACAAACTAGCAGCCGAATTCAGAGACTTCACTGGACTCGGGTTTTATCCCTTTGGGCAAGACTGTAGGTTGCATTGTGTTCTTTCATCAGGAGGCATATAATGTCTGGTTGATTCTCTTTTTGTGGCATTGCTAACTGTTGATATCTAGATCCATGAATTTATTGGAGGTTATAAAATGGTGATATTCAAATTCCACTATGTCTTTTTCACTTATTAGTGGGGATACTTTTATAAGGAGACACATCTCTTCGTCTACTACTTGGTTACCCAGTGGTACAGTTCATATACAAAAGATATGATGAATGTTTAGTTCTTTCCTTCTGTTTTAGTTTTAAAGAGAATAAATTGTTTCCTTAGCCTCCTCTGAAGGTGATTGATTCTTTTTTTTAAAAAATATTACCATTAACTCATGATTTCAACATAGTTGATAAAGTTTCAATCAATAGCAATTATTATTTCTTTTTTTTTTCGAAGTTCAAATTGTCCTGTATTTGGCCAGAAGGATACTTTTCAGGTTGCTTACTAAGCCCTTTTGAAACACCTTCGTAATTTTTGATAACTTCCTTGATATTTGATATCAGATTTTCAGGTTCATCTTGTACATGTTCTACCCAAGAAATGAAAATGTTCACATTTCCAAAGTCCTGATTTCTTTTATAATTTCAAGACTATGATCTGAGTATTAACACTTATTGCTACTAAGCTGATGTTTGTTTCTGGGCCTGTTCAGTGGCAGAGCTAGGAAATCTACCTATCTATTGATAAGTATACCTATAGATATAATTTTACAGATAAAATACATAATGATTATACTGATATTTCCAATTAAAATTCAGCACTATGGGTTTTTTTTTACTTAGTCTTTTTTATACTTTTACTGCATCTGTATCTCTTTTCTTCCATAACAAGATTTCTGGTTCTCAAAGATACACTAGATGATGAAATTAGAATATCTCATAATTAGTCATTTACATTATTCCACATTATATACACAAGCTCAGAATAACAATGTACATATTACTACCACCAATATAATTACAAAGAACAGTGTAAAATATTTTTTCATATGCTCTCCCCACTCTGACCTTGTTTTTTATAGTTGTCCTATATTGATATTATTTGAGAATATAGTCTTTCTTTATATATCATATTATCTTTTAACTCTTATTTAATATTCAGATAACTCTGTTTTAATGTATATCACCAGTTCCTATATTAATACCTCTTTAGTCATTTTGATTGTCTAAAAATTACTTTTTACTAAATTCTTCAGGAACTGCTAATGAAAACAATATTTTCTGAGTTCTTGCATATTGATAACTGTTGTTCATGCCTTTTAAAGTTGAAAGTCAGTTCTGCAGTATGCAAAATCCTTGGTTCACATTTTATTCCTTGTGTCTGATAAATATGTTAGTCCATAAAATATAGCTATCAAAAAAACTCGATGATAATTTTCTTACTCTATAAGTCACTTGCTGGTTTTGACTGGGTATCCAATGGAATATTTTCTTTTTCCTTAAAGTTCTTTCATTTAACTAGAAATATGTCTTAGTGTTGATTATTCTGGGTCAATATTCTCAGCTACATAGTGTGCTTTTTCAATATATAATTTTATATTATTTTTTATTTATAAAAAATTATCTTTTAATTATAGTTGGGTTTTTTTGTTTTTTGTTTTTTTTTTAATTTGTTCTGTCCTCTTGTCAAGCATTTCTTCTTTAAGCATTCTGGTTATTTGCAGTTGAATCTTCTTCATCCATCTTTGATACTTTTCACTACTCCTCTAGTTTTTAAAAATGTTTTTCTTTATTTTTATTTAAAAATTTTTCATTTTTATCTTTTATTTCTTTTATGAAATAATCTGTTTTATTATTATTTCTGTTTGTTCCTATGTTCCTTCTAGTGTAGTGTCATTTATTAAATGACTTGTTAAAAATTTCTAATTGTCTCCTGAGTTCTGCTCCTTTGGTGGCAGTTTTTAAATTTTATGAGTTTTTAAAATTTTTATTAATGTTTTCATTTCATATATTTTTAAAAATGTATTTTAACTTCTTTTGAGACAGAAGTTATAGTTTTGATATGTTCTGTGAGATGTTTATTTGGTATAAGGATATTATTCTGCTCATTATTTTTCTTAGAAATAACTTCGCAAGAGATTTGGCTTCGATACTTTTATGTTTCTCATTTTGATGTGCAAATTATTATCCAGAACTTTTAGTAAGAGATGTGATTTTGAGTAGCTTTTTTAACTTCACAAACTCTCTCTTGTGTTGTTTCCGTGTAGTGTTAAGAGGGGTCAGCCTGCTTTGTGAGGTTTCCTGGTTCCCTTCCCCCACTTTTATCTGGGCCTCCTCTATCTGTAGTTCTGTTTTCTCTGTCCAGCTCAATTTTGATTCCAATCTCATTGTTTCTCTTTAGTGGGACACTCTGTCCTGGAAGGGAGCTCCAGCAGGTCAGTCCTAGAGGGAGTTCATAGGCCTAGACTGCTTAGGCACCCTCAGTCTTTGTGACAGACCCCTGCACTCACCATCTACTGGATTGGGCAAAACCTACCCACATGCTTTCTAGTAAATAGTCATTGTCATTTTGGGCATCTTCCCTTCTCAGGTCTGTCAAAGTCCATCAAGCTTCGCTGCTTCTCTCTGCTTTTCCTGTTCAGATGCTGATAGAATTCAGGTCTTCCGGCTAGGTTGTAGGTGGTTTGTCCTCACTCTCATGTATTTTGAAGTTCGTGTGGATGCCTTGTAACTTAGTGTCCGTATAAATGTTGTCCACCAGTTTTTTATTTTGCTACGTTGTGTGTTTTTATGTTGAGATTTGGATTCAAAGTTACACTGTTGCATAGTCATCTTCCCAGAAGCCACCACATAGATTTAAAATGTTCTCTTCTTTAAGTAGAATCCACAGTTTCACAAGAGTTGGGCATGGAAAACTGCTAATAACTTCCTAAACTTTGATAATTTTGCTATAACTTCAATAGGGTTTAGGGAATATATTCTCAGTGTAAATTCTAAATCTCTCTAAGAGCTTTAGAGCAGTGTATTTTCAATCTACTTTTGGTACAATTAAAGAGAAAAATGACTGTATTCTCTTACCAGTTAAAGAAATTAGGTGTTCTAGGTATTAATGGAAACCAACTTTATATAAAACTGTGGTACAAAGTAGATTATAAGCTAAATATTATAAAAAGAATAATCTTGTAATAGAAGATGTGTGTTTACACAGTGTTTTCACATATGTTATCTCATTTCATCCTTGAAATGACCCTCTTAGGGAAATACTATTATTATGAGTACCATTCTTCAGAAGAAATTAAGCTTAGAGAACTTAAATGACTTGATATAAGATTTTAGCATGGAGGACTCTTACTGCCTCTTTGTGTAAAGGGTTTACTCTTTCATCAAGGGCTAATTTTTGGAGAGATTCCTGCACAGCACGTGGGAGGAAGTAGAACCTGCCTAGCCAGCTCTATCAGTCTCATGTTTCCTGAGAACTAATGGGGAGACAGGTGCTGAAGGCAGATAGATGTCTCTCACCGTTTGGTTAAGAGACTTGCCTAGCTCCTTAGAGCCTGTGAGTGACAGAGTGACATTTGAACCTAGGTTTTCAGGCTCTAGAATCTGTGGTTTGCTTTTTTATGTGAGCTAAGTCATCTTCAGGAGTGAGTTTTGTGTGACCTATAGCTCAGCAGTGAGTTCTGTGTGACCTACAGCTCCATGTGGCATTGCTATACCTGCAGTTTTCTGGACATGAGTGGTTTGGATTCAGGGTAGACATGAAAGGAGAGTGTCAGAGCATTTCCCTGACATTAGCGCTTGTGGCAATGCTATTCAAATGTTTACTCTGAGCAGGAGAGACGGTAATCTTGACCCAAATCTCTAGGGAGTCTTTTATTATGTTCTAATATTTTACCTTAAAAAAAAATCATGTA
The DNA here is from genome assembly GCF_902729225.1 of Pteropus medius. Classification (NCBI taxonomy): domain Eukaryota; kingdom Metazoa; phylum Chordata; class Mammalia; order Chiroptera; family Pteropodidae; genus Pteropus; species Pteropus medius. The sequence goes on from NW_024351729.1 coordinate 2,062,254, forward strand.
AGTTTTAAAATCTACTTTGCAATATATCTGCTATCTGAATACAAAAGGAGTATTTTCCATACTTGCCAGCAAGTAAAATTGTTTTATAGAGAGATCTAGACGCTCTACAGTGGCTTTTAGTACCTCCTGGCATGTTACCATGTGCTCCTAAAGTGCTCCCCAGTGTGAAAGCATGAGAGGAAGAGAAAAGAATAGGCTGTGGCTCCATCATGGGAGTTTGAAGGCTTTGCTAAATATTCTGTAGACACTGAGGAACCAATGAAGCATTTCAAGAAAGAAAGTGACCTGATCAGTTCTGTGTTTTAGAGTAACAGCTTTGAACCTCTTTAATTATCATCTATAGTAAGAAATACATTTTACATGGCAATTATACACAGATTATACATATATAATATATGCATATGATAGATATATATAATATATGCACACATATATGAGAGAGTGTGTGTGTGTGTGTGTGTGTGTGTGTGTGTGTGTGTGTGTGTTGGGGCCAATGAGTCAACTCTGACTCCTGGAGACCCTACGAATGAGTGATGTCCACAGTGTCTTGTCCTCAGCAGCCCTGCTCAGCTCCTGTAGGCTCACACTTATAGCTTCTTTTATGGAGTCAATCCATCTCACATTTGGTCTTCCTCTTTACCTGCGGACTTCTATTTTCCCAGCATTATTGTTTTTTTTCCCAAAGAACTCTGCCTTCTCATGATGTGCCTGAAGTAGGACAGCTTCAGCTTTATCATTTTTGCCAACAGCAATGTTTCAGGCTTCATTTGCTCTAGGACCTGCTTGTTTGTCTTTCTGGCAGTCCAGGGTATCCATAGAGCTCTCTTCCAACATCATATTTCAAATGAAATCAATGTTTTTCTTACCAGCCTCCTTCCCTGTCCAACTTTCACATCCATACATACAAATTGGGAATATGAGGGTGTGGATGATCCTGGCCTTGGTCTCTAATGAAATATCTTTGTTCCTGGTGATCTTTCCTAATTCTTTCATTGCTGCCCTTTTGAGTCTCAGCCTTCTCTTGACTGCAGTCTAAATTTGAATTGATGACTGAACTAAGGTAAGCAAAAAATTTTTTTAAATGATTTCAGTGTCTTGTGTGTTAAAGTTGTGTATTTCTTCTTCCGTCATGATTTTTCTCTTCCTGATGTTCAAATGCAGTTCTGCTTTGGCACTTCCTTTTTTCATTTTCATCAGAAGTCATGTTAAATCACTGCTACTTTCTGTGTATGTATATATATGTATGTTATATATGTGTGTATATACATACATACATACCTTTATATACCTTTATATACCTATATATATATATATAAAATGAACATTTGATAAAACTTTACTTACCCTATATCTTCTATTCTAGTCTATTTCATCTAAAAAAAAGTTAATGCAATCCACTAAATTGGTTACACAACCCCTAATAGATTGTACCTATTTTTTTTTTTAATTATTTTGGTGGTATGGTGGAAGAGAGATAGCAAGATCATTTAAAGTGCAGATAAGTTAGAATAATTAGGATATAAAGCAAGGCAGTGGCAGTGAGGATGGAGCTTGAATCCATAGGAATTGGTTACCAATTGCCCATAAAAGCAATTTTGGATTCTGGCTTGTGTGAATGTCCATTCTATTTACTAAGAATAGAAAAACAAAAAAATAAAAGTTTAGAAAGAAAAATAATGAATTTTTGTATGGAAGTGATTTAGAAGTACATGCAAGACATGTTAATAGGTACATGGGTAGGAGAGTTGGAGCACAGGAAGTTGTGGGCAGGAGGGAAAGATCTGGGGCTTTTGGGTAAATGGATCCTAGTTGAAGACAAGGGAATGTGGATATGATTGCCAGGGTGAGTGGAGAGAGTTAAATGAGAAGAAGGCCAAGGACAGAAGCCTGAAGAGCACCTTCATTTAAAAGAAGTGCAGAAAAAGAAGAGCCTGCAACAGAAACTAAAAAGCAAACCAAGAGAGTAGAGTGTCACATAGCCAAGGGAAGAGAATTTTCAAGGAGAGAGCAGTTGGTAGTGTCCAATGCCAGAGGAAGTTCTACTAAGATAAGATTTAGCAATTAGGAGGATACTATATCTTGAGAAATTGCAACAAAAATGGGGTGGTGTTTTAGGCAAGTGGTTATTGGGGAAGGGTCATAAAAAATGGCAGATATGTCCTGGGAGGTGGGTGGAGAGGGGAACCCTGATCCCTGACAGAGGGTCCAGGAGTAGATGAGGTTTGGCTGCTCCATGGAGGTAGCTGGTACCTGGGATAGCCATCAGTGAGTTGCAAAATTGCCTTTGTTCTCAGCTTCAGGGGCAAGTTACCAGTTTCTGAAAAGGAGGATGGTGAGAATGAGGCAGGAGCTCAATCCTAAAGGGATGGCAGTTCTAGCCAGGTCTCCAAAACTGCAACTGAGGCACATGGATTAAGGCAGCTACCAACTTTGGTGTACATTGTATGGGCTAGACTCAGGACATAGGGCAGAAGGCTACTTGAAAGTACTGATTCCTAAGTTCAGGGCAAAATGAGAAGTCAGGTGACTTAACTGCTGAGTCCAAGAGTATTCAGACAGGAACTGCTTCCATTTCTTCAGCCTGGAAGGAGTACTGAATTAAGGTATGAGCCCACAGATAGGAGTCAAGCCATTTCTGACACTGCGATAGAAATGCTTCAGAGATTGAGAGCAGTAGGCAGAGGCAAACAATAAATAAAGCAGCTGAAGGCTAGTTGTCATCACCAGATCAAACTTCTCCCCTCCTTAGTCAACGGCTTATATACACCTAGATCCTCAAATGATCATTGGACCAGTTTTAACATCTTATTGCTCTCTCATTAAAAAAAAAAATTAAACTATAAGTTGAGAGATGGTCTCAGGGATAGGGAGCATGGCATAGGGAATGTAGTCGGCAGTAAAGTAATGGCTATGTGTAGAGCCAGATGGGTAATAGAGTAATTGGGGGGATTGTTTCATAAACTAATTGGGGGGGATTGTTTCATAAATGTCTAACCAATGTGTTGTCTACTTGAAACTAATAATAAAATAAAATGCAAAAAAATTAAGCTATAGTTGACATACAATATTATATTAATTTCAGGTGTACAACATAGTATACTTCTACATTTACATACCTTACAATGTGATCACCATGATAAGTCTGATAACCATTTGTCACCAGACAAAGTTATTATGACACTCCCTGTGCTGTACCTGCTCTCTCATTTTTAATGTGCTGAACAAAATCTTTCTACATATTAATTTACTATTTTGTATTTTAGTCATTTTCTTTTTGAAAATCATACTCTAACATCATATGTAACCCTAAATGAAAAAAAAAAATATATATATATATATGACATTTGCTCTAATCATTATAGATCCCTTTCTTTTAAAAATAAGTTGGACATTTGAATTAAATCTGCCATTTGTTTGTGATACCTTGATTTTAGGTGATATTTTCTCTTTAATTAAAAAAATATTTACTGATAGCCTACTCAGGGCAAGGAGTTTACATCTATTAACTTCTGACAAAAACAGTGTGAAATTTGGCTGCTGTTTAATAGTGCCATTAATTTATTGTGAATTCAGTTCATTCACATAGCTGATCCTCTAGGTGTGTAGGAGGTACAACCACTTTGACTTAATCTTGTTAACTTTAAGCTTAACGGGCTGAGTTCTGGGTAGAATTAGGAATCCAAATATCAGTTTTCCTATTCCAGGCTATTTTTAAGTACTGAAATACTGTATTTGTATTTGTGTTGGTACAGTATCATTAGTTCAGTATTTTTAAAATTCAGAAATCTGAATCATTGATGTGAAAGCCATCCAGAGAATTTATACACTACACTAGTATTTCAAATGGAACTGAGTTGTACTCATTTTAATGTTATTGAACAAGAAGACGAGGGGAGGTTCCCAGACTCTATTACCAGCATTTTCCCAGGAGCCTGCACACACTTTTCTCTGGGGCTGAATTCTCTCTGCAGCCTGCCCACTTCTCTGCTAAAATAATTAATTTCAAACAATAATTAATTTCAAACAAGACCTTCTCCAATCATCCTACTTGAGAAGACTGAAGAAGTAGGAGAGGGTAACCTCTGTCTTGAACCTTAACCTTCTCTCTTAATACTTTATTGTGGATAGATAGATTTTTCTATTTTAGTGGCCTCTGGAAGAGTCTCAGAGACTAACAACTTTATTTAAAAAAAAAAAAAATATATATATATATATATGATCTTAGTTTTTATTTTACTGTGCAGTTACTGCTGCCCACTGTTTCATCTTGCTCTTGACTGTGTGTCCTCAACACATAGAAAACATTTGCATGAAAAGTTAGTTTTAAAGGGATAATTAAAGGACTTCCGTCAAAGAGAAAAGGAAGACAAGGAATCTTTGGTTTGGGATTCACTGGGCTGACTGAAAAGAGAAAAACCAAGCAGATCTGAATCAGCTAAAAGGGAAAACACAGGCTAAGACCAACAGAAATGGGACATGAATTCCTTAGCTAAGCTCCAGTCTGATAATGCCACTTCCCAGACAGAAAGCTCACATGGTTACCTAGTGAACTTGGTATCACCAGCCTCTCTCCCAGCTACCCAGAGATATATGTACTACAACACTAGAGTGGGGCTCTTTCTTGTCTGCACCTAGGTGTACCAGTCCACATGCCTCTTTTCTCGGTGGAGTCATAAACACTCCCCAGCTTCTGTCTCCTAGTTTCCCACTTCACCCTTATTCCAGGAGGCTGCCGTGGGTGGAGGCCAGTGCCCTTGCATCCCATCCATGTTTACTGCTTGATCCATTCATTTATCAAGCTTTATGGACCCACTCGTTGGCCAGGTCCATTTCAGCTGAGTCTGTTTATTTCATCCTGTAGATGTGGTTGTTCACCAAGATAATTTCTATGATCCCTCTTCACCCTAATATTATATGAATTTATTCTTCAGTTTCAGACATTAATGTAGATTTTTTTAACTCCCATTTATAGAAAATATATTTGCAAGCAATGCCTCCGATAAGGGCCTAATATCCAAAATATACAAAGAACTTACATGACTCAATAACAACAAACAAACAAAAAATAGGCAGAGGACCTGAACAGACACTTCTCCCTAGGAGACATGCAAATGGCCAACAACTATATGAAAAGATGCACAACATCGCTAGCTATTAGTGAAATGCAAATCAAAACCACTTTGAGATACCATCTTATACCTGTTAGAATAGCTATAATCAACAGGACAGGTAATAACAAATGCTGGAGAGGATGTGGAGAAAAAGGAACCCTCATACACTGCTGATGGGACTGCAAATTGGTACAGCCAATGGAAAACAGTATGGAGGTTCTTCAAAAAACTAAGAATTGATCTACCATATGATCCAGCAATCCCTTTACTTGGTATTTACCCCAAAGACTTGAAAACCCATATCTGAAAAGATATCTGCATACCTATGTTCATAGCAGCATTATTCACAGTGGCCAGAACATGGAAGCAACCGAAGTGTCTTATGATAGATGACTGGCTAAAGAAGCTGTGGTATATATATACAATGGAATATTATTCAGTCATAAGAAGAGATGAAATACTGCCATTTGCGACAACATGGATGGACCTCGAGATAATCATGCTAAATAAAATCAGCTAGACAGAAAATGTTGAAAAGCATATGATATCACTTATATGTGGGATATAAACCTAAAAGCAACAAATGAACAAGACAAACAAACAGAAACTCATGAACATGGACTATAGACTAGTGGTTATCAGAGGTTAGGGGGTGGGGGATGAGTGGGGAGATAGATGGGTTAAAGAGGGTCAAACATATGGTAGCTGAAGGAATCTGGACTCTGGGTGGTAAATACACAATAGAATATACAGATGTCAAAAGATAACATACATCTGAAAATTATATAATTGTATTAACCAATGTTACCCCAATAAACTTAATAAAAAAAAGAAAAAGAAAAATCCCATTTATAGTTACAAAAGAAACTTAATATAAATGCCTTCGGCTAACAGAGAAAGAAAAGTACCCCTTTCTTCCTGGGATTTTAGGGCTTATTTTAGATGGAAAATTGAAGCTCACCTCAACCCGGAATCTTCAACTCATTTCCCTGCACTGCCTTGGGCCAGTCTTGTTTATAGAGGTAACTGATCACTCTTAAAACTACATATAAGTTAAAACATTCTTCATCAGCAACATTGGCAGGTTCACCACCAATTATCAGCCTAAATAACACATAACTATTTCTGAAGAACATAATTTCAAAAATTCAAAATGACTCTGTAAGATGGCATTATCAGCAACCTCTAATTTTTAAAATTAGAATTGCTAATGAATTGTTTTCTAATGCTCTTTTGTATGGCCCTATGGATATTTTCTCAAAACCTTTGCATTTGCAAAATGGCTTTGTACTGTTTTCTCTTCTGGCCCACTCATTACCCACACATACCTGGCCTCCAACGCCTTGTGACTCATGGGCCCAGCCTATTCCCACACACATACTCAGTGACCTGCCACCCACTATCCACCCTCTCCTTTGTTCTCCCACAAATCCACCTACTCATCTTCTCTCCTTCATATAGGTAGACATATTCACACTCCCACTGCTCAGCAGGCAATTCACAGTAATGGCTTAGTGGGAAAAAAAAGAATAATTTTTCTAATGACCATTATAAAATTTTTAAATTATTATTAACAAGCTCTAGTGACAAATGAGTAGTTGATAAACAGTTCTTCTATTATTAGATTATTTTTCAAAACTCCCTCATACACAATAATTGGATTTTCTATTTTTGAAAACCCTAACAAAATGTATGTGCACTTTTGAGTGTTGTAACTTTTTTCAGTGAAAACAGATGCTCTTATCTTTTGTCCAAATTGAAATATTTTACTCATATTTTGAAGCGAATGGGTGCACCAACGAGACTATGGTTCATTGTGACAGTTATCTGTAGTGATAGTATCTGAGCTATAGCTGGAATCAACAGTCTATCTGACAGGATTAATTGGCTGTGAATTATGCCAGAACAATTCTAGAGCCAACATGAGAAACAAGGGCCAGCCCATTCATCAAAGCCCTGCCAAAGCTTCTCCACTTGGTGGGGCTGGCCTCAGGGGAGGCTGGCAGGACAGCCTCTGCTGCTCGTATGTGTTTTTAAGGCTATTAGAAAGATCTTTCCCAAATCACTCTCACTCTGATACTAGTATACCTAAAACTGCAGCATTAGAGAGTCATGCCTGAACTTTCTCATCAAAGTATAAAGAATTAGAAAGATAGTGCTAGAGTTTCTTTACATTCATGGCAACAATTTTTATCTTTTCAAGGAGCTCAGATTATACGCCACATAATGTGAACAGAATCTATTCTGCAATATTATAAATTCACTCTTTAATAGGAATAGGAACATGATAGCGAGTTTTAAGGAGTGCACAACTGAATTTGTGTTTTTATGTTTTTGTTTTGTTGTTTGGCTTTCTCAATATTATAATTGATGTGGACTCCTCAGACGAAAACTGGGACCATTTCTCCTCATTTATCTCTCTGAGATGAGTACCAAGCCTCACATGTAACAGCACTTAGTCCATGACTGGAAAATTGCTTCCTATCCCTGGTAACTTCTCTTGTCAGCACTAAGCCGTAGGGCCCATTTTATTCTACTTTTTATTCACCAATATTTTGCTCTTTATTTTGAATAAGACTACTGTTTCCTTTAAATTTCCACAATGCTAGATCTGCTCTCTTATGTATTTTTCACTTCTCTCATGTATATTATTTAATCTTAGGGCTCTTTGTGGTTCATAAGAACTTTTAAGTTAGATCTCTATATGATTTAACTTTATATCCTCACATTAAGCAAATCTCCCTACATAAAAAGTGCTTTGTGCAAAAAAAAAAGCAAGCAAAGTGCAAAAAGCGAAAAATAAATACTTCCTAGCCCATTCTACAGCTATAGTGGTGATATGATTGACGCCAAATTTCTAGCTGCTGGCTTCTAGCTAAAAATGATGGAATGAACATAGGTATATAGCTTCTCTTAGTAGAGACCAGGAGAGGGATCATAAGTGTAGATGAGAGATTTCAACAAATATTTTATGGAAGGAGAACAGAGCAGTGAGGGATACTGAAAATAAACAAGATATTTTACCTTGAATCTAAAAGAGGTTAAGGACTTAAGAGTCACCATATTTGGCAGAGAGTCGGGGTGAGATGTGATATGTAAAGCATGAGATAAGTTCAAAGCTTATATATGGAATAGTCAACTACTCTTGGATTGCCAGGCACAGAAAATCAACAGCCAGGCTATTCTCTCCTGCCCCAGGAAGAGAGAAGATGGAAGGATTATGTCCTGGAGATACTCAATAGGAAAGGCCTGAGCATCAGAGAAATCAGGCCTTATAGAAGACATGGATAAGGCAGGCAGAAGTAAACGAATAAATTGGAAGTTTGTACTGGTAATGATTGGATCTCTCCCATGCCACACAATCAAAGCACTGCTGATCAGATAATTAACCCTCAGGCCAGTGTTTCTCAAACTTTGGATTATGAAATAAGTTATGATTAGTGGATTATGGAATCAATTTAATGAGTCATAACCAACATTGTCATGGGTTAGGTTCCCCAGGAAGTAGACTGAGATAAAGATGAGAGTCCAGAATGTTTATTAGGGCATGCCCTTGGTGCCAGCACCTGTAGAAGGAAACAAAATTGGTCAAAGCAAGAAGTGGAGCTGTGATTCAAAGCCCAATGACCTCTTTAGCCAAGCCTATAGGGAGTACTGAAGCTAAAATGACTCTTCGGAATGGTCACAACTCAGGCCAAAATGGCCAGGCTTTTATACTCTTTATTCTTTATTTGGAGATGAGGTCTCTAAAAAGGTAATTAAGTTAAAATGAGGCTCTCAGGGTAGATCTCTAATCCAACGTGACTGGTATCCTTATAAGGAAAGGAAACACCAGGGGCACGCACACACCGAGAAAAGGCCATATGAGGAGAGTAAGAAGGTGGCTGGGCCATCTACAAGCCAAGGAGAGAGAACCAGTAGAAAACAAACTTCTGACACCTTGATCTTGGACTTCTAGCCTCCGGAATTGCGAGAAAATACATTTCTGTTGTTTAAGCCATCTAGTTTGTGGTATTTTGTTATGGCAGCCTAAGCAAATTAATATATTCCCCGCTTACTGAATGTGGTCATTCCAGGAGATGTGACTTTGGGCCTGGCAGCTCTCTGCACTGAGGCAGTCCCTGAGGGGCTGACAGCGCAAGACTGTCCACCAGCAGCATCCTCAATGACTGGGGCAACCAGTCCTTCATTGCGTGGGATCTGATTGGTACATCACAGCTCTGTCATAAACATTAAAGAAAATAAAGTTGAATAAACTAGATTGAAAATATCAGAGTGCATTATATGTAGAAAAAGTAAATATTATGTCATGAAACTTTTTTGCCTTTGTATATATGTACGTGTGTGTGTGAACTGGGACATGATAGAACATCATTTCTTACTATCAAACATGTATAAGTCACTTCCCCAGGCAAAAAATTAGAGGAATATTTTCTGAAAAAGCTAAACAGTCCCAGCAAAGAAACAAAATGATTTCTCCACAATCAAGAAGTGAAGCCTTCACTCCGTAACACCCACCATCTCATGTAGAGTTCCTCATTAGCCTTTTAGCACCTTATTCTTAAATATAAACAAACTAAAAAAAGACCACCGGGGCAGGTAAGGCAACCTCTAACATAAAAGAGAGGACTCAATATGAAAAATAGAAAATAGAATATAAGAAGAAACTCTAGAGAATAGAAAAAATACTGTTTATATGCTAATTTCTAGCCTTGAAAATTGAGATTTTATATGTAAAATAAAAGCAGAATGCTATGATAAAAGAACAATTAAGGAAAAACAAAATCAAACCATTATTATGCTGTATGACTTAAACTTATAGTCATGTATGTCAATTATTTCTCAATAAAACTAGAAAGAAAAAACATATGTTTAGAGAGAGAGAGAGAGGAAAAAGAAAGAAAGGAAGAAAGGAAGGAAGAAAGGAAGGAAGGAAGGAAGGAAGGAAGGAAGGATAACAAGGAAGGTAGGAAGGAAGGAAGGAATAGAAGAAAGGAAGGAAGGGAGGGAGAAAAAACAGAAGAGGACTCTTGGAAATTAAAAACATAATCATAAAAAATTTCAGTAAAATAATTAGAAAATTAAGTACAAGAAATCTGCTGAAAATGGTACCAAAAGATGAATAGATAAATAATAAAAAAGAAAATATATGGGATTTAGAGATCCAATCTACTAGGTACAATATTTGACTAGAAGGAGCTCCAGCAACAAAAGTTCCCAGAATGGGAACTTATAAGTCTCAAAATCAAAAGAAAGTGCCTACCAAGAACTCAGCACAAAAAATAAAAAAGACCACTGGGGATAATGAAGGAATCTCAAAAGCTACCAGAAAAAGAAAAATGAATGAGTTTTATAATAAAAAGTAGACATTGGAATACATCAGCCTTCTCAACCACTATATAGAACTCAAGAAAACAATGGAGCAATGCCTTAAGAATTATGAGATATAAATTTTTTTTTTTAAACCTAGACTGAAATACCCAGCCTAACTCTCAATAAAGCGTGAGGGCAGAATAAAGACATTTTCAGACATGGAAGAATTCAGAGAATTTACCTCTCATGTATTTTTTTTCAGGAAGCTACTGCAGGATATGATCTAGAAAAATAAGAGAAAACACAAGAAAGAGGAAGACATCAGATCCATGAAATAGGGGATTCATCACACTGGAGATGAAAAGGGAAATCACATGATTATTGTGAAGGTGATATGAGCACAGCAGTTGCACAAGAAGCCTGGAGATTAACAAGTTCAGAATGATGCAAGAGGGTGCAGAGCTTCAGGGAGGATGTCTCCAAAAAAAATAAAGAAATTTATATAATGCTTAATGAATTTGAATACATTGAGAGATTTACATTTCTGGAAGAGAATAGGAAATTAATTTTTGACAGATACATAGAAAAGCAAGCATACAAATAAAATAATCATCAGTTCCAAGGAAAACAAATTTGTACCAAGAAAGGCAATATAATCATAGTATATTACATGCTTCAGCCTTAAATAATATTTACATCATCTTAATTATGTAAAAACTTGACAGTGATGTAAGAAAAACATAGTGATATAACTATATTGGGAGAATAAGAGGAGGGTATAAGAGACTAAATCCGTATCTTCCATTCAAGGGAGCCATAGATAATATCTAGAACTTTGAAAAATAAAAAAATAGCCATTAGAAATGTGGAAATAAATACCAGCTGAAAGAGCTAAGTGTGGTTGTTTGGGGGAATGGAAATAGAACCACAGCTTTCAGTTTGAGCAGGGAAAGAGGTTGCTCTTTTTCTTTTAGACTTCAAAGAGATATGTTTGACTTTTAAACTCTACATTTATAAACTTTACATTTATAACTTAGATGAAAATGTAAACAATTTTAAAAAGAAAAATGACAATATAGCCATCCTATTTTTGAGATATGGAGGCAACCATCCTAAAAGCTAAAGGAAAAAACTTGAAAGTGGTTTCCTTTCAGAGAGCTGAACTGGAGTTGATCGTCTCTATAAGCATTATTAAACCATTTGATTTTGTAGACTTGTGAGGACATTACTGTCAAGAAAAATTTTAAATAAAAATAAAAAAAATTAATTAGCAGGAATGAATCCAGGCATGCAGACACTTAGGAAGGGCTTTGAATTTTGGCTTTGCTGTTGCAGTTTTCTAATCTTTAAAATCTTTAATATTTTCCTTACAACAGGTAAAGAGTTCATGAGAAAATACATTTGGAAGCTTCTGGTAGATTGAAAATGATCAATAAAAGTTCCCTTCCCTCTTCTTACAGATAAAACGAGGACACTAGTTTTCAGTAGTATAATATTCTTTGAAATTCCTCTCTTACCCTGAATTTACAAGGACTCTTCCATTACACCTGGGATATAAAAGGAATACTCAATGTAGACATGAATAATGAAGTTGTTTAAAAAATATTCTATGTGAAATAAGAAATGCCCTTGGTATAATCTGACTAGGCTTACAATGAGTCCATTTCTTCAACAATAAAGTACAATACAAAATTTACTCACTTGACTTTTCTCGTGTCTTAATGATTTTTGAATGGGTTCCAGATTCAAATTTTATCTAATAGTAATTGTAGCCATTCTACCCATTGTGGAATGTCATTAAAGCTGGGGTTTGGTGAACGGATTAAGAGTGAGGGACTGAGGAATTGATCCCCAGATTTCTTGGGACAAGCAGAAACCTTGGATCAGTAGCTTCCAGCCAAGAGCCCCCTAACTGTTTTACACATTACTATATAATTATTATGATTTTCTTTTGAAGTGGCAAGTTATGAAAAAGGTTGGGAAGCATGCCTTTTAAATAGGTGCCATAAAAATCCATTATAAGGATCGATAGCCATTTAGTATTCTTTTTCAGCGAGTTCCTTATTAAATTTATGAGTAGTTAAATTTCGTGTCTTTAAGTGATATTGTCTCCCAAATCTGAATGGAAATTAGGTAACATTAAGTTTATGTATAAATTTGGATTAAATTCAGCTATAAGTAATTTAGTAGAGACCCCAAGATAGTATTTTAAACAATTAGATCTTTACTTTCTCTGGTAAAAAGAATTCTGGAGGAAGCTAGCCCAAGGCTACTGGTGGCTTCACCATCACAAAAGATTCAGCGGCTTTCAGCTTTTGTTCTTACATTGCTAAGGCATGACTTTCAGCTCAGGCAATGCAAGGCAGCATATCCACACCCCAAAGAACAGGATGGAGGAGGAAGAGAAGAAAGGTGTGCCTTTTCCCTTCATGAACACTTCTCAAAAGTCACCATCCTATTTTCATTTAGGTCTCATTGTGAGGAACTTAGTCACATAACCACATAGCTGCAAGCATGCCTGCAAATTGTGGTCTTTTAGCTAGATGACCAGCTTAAAATTTTATTAATTTGAGAGAGAAATATTTGGTAGTTGAACAGCAGTTGTTACAACATCTTTAAGTAATCGCCATGTAATTCATTTCAAGCAAAATCAACATGTCAATTAGTTATTTTATATACACTGCTAGAAAGGCTGACATAAGCATTAAGGAAGATCAATTAGCAAATTCATTACCTGAAGTCCTGATTTTATATTTTTGCTGGATTTAATAATTCATTATTAAGGCAGTGTAGCTAGCGGGTAAAAACTCAGATTCTGAAGCAAACTATCTGGTTTTCATTTATTAGTTGTGTGACCTTGAGAAAATTGTTTAAGTACTCTGGCTCAATCTTCTTCTTTTGTAAGATGGAGATAAAAATAACAGTACTTATCTGATAGGATTTTGGAGGATTAAGTGAGTTAATGCACGTAATGTACTTCGAATAGTGTCTGACATATAGTAAGTGCTCAACAAATATTAGCTATTCACATATCTGTTACTTGAATTAAAAACTCTTCCTTTTAAAATCACAGTTAGCTGGAAGAATTTGATTCTCTATTAAGAATTTCCAGGGATACAATATTTACCTGGTTTTGCATTTGTAGATACTTAAAAATGCTGGTCCCTGGATCACCATAGGGCTTTACTTGAGCTAATAAATGTTATTATGTTTCATAGCAGCATTATGAAAGGAAAAAGAGTTAGGCATTGGTAAAATTGAACAATAACTCATTTGTCTCTCTTTCTCTCCCCTTCTCTCACGTCTTCCTTTTAATAGACTGTACTGATGGTATCATCCCCTCTCCCGGTCCTGTTGCCCCTGGGCTGTACAGATTCTTGGTATTTCTACTCCTCACAGTGCAGGATGCCTTCCCCACGCATAGCCCTTTCCAGTCATCCTCCCTGATAACTTCTGGCTGTTCAAAATTATAAATTTCTCAGACTGGGGCACAAATGTCATTTACATGTGTTTCTCTATTTTTTATTTTTATTTTTGAAGTTTTCCTCAAACTCTTCACAAATATGAGCAAATCTATTTTCCTTTTAGAAAAGGAATATTTAAGTGAAATTTTGATGGTTAATTGCATTAAAACTATAGCTAAAATACTTTCTTAACTTTTAAATAATAATAAATATTATGTTAAGTGTTAGAAAAAATTAAAAAAACGTATTTCCATTGACATGTGTTTTCATCTTTGGCCCTAACCCAACTGATTCAGTCATTATCATTTTCCTTCTAGAGGGAGGAAGGACATAAGGCATAGAGAACAAATGCCTTATCACGTTTCTGGTAAAATGGGAAGTTGCACACATTCCTCCTGCTTACATTCTATTGGTGAGGCCCTAGTCATATGGCCATACCTAGATTCAAGGGAAGCTGGGAAATGTGGTGTATTGCTGTCCCTGTGTAGCTTAAGCTGGATATGGGTTCTATTACTAACAGGAAAATGGGGAGAATCAATATAAAGTGTGTTAGCATGTAAATCTATCACACAGTTGCAAAGTAGCAAAAAATTTATTTTGCTTTATTATTTTATTTTGCTTTACCTAACATTATATTAAAAGTTTTTCTTTAACATGTTACCACATGGTCTTCATGATTATAAAGTAATAGCTTTATAATAATTGAGTATATAACCAATAAATTCTTTAACTCTTTCTATGATCAAAAATGTGGATTCTTTCCACTTCTTCACTATTATAAACGATGTCACAATAGATCTTTTCATGAGTATAATTTTTCATCTTCTTGGGATGATTCCCGTAGGATAAATTCTCAGAACTAGGATTCCTGGGTCAAAGGGTGTGTGAACAGTATGATTCTTAATGTTTTTGTTCCAAATTGGTTTCTGAGAAGGCAGTACCAATTTGTTCCCAAAGAAACTATGCATATATATATATATTTTTATGAATGTGGAGAGGGACACATAGTTATATATCCTTGTGGGTAGACTATTTTTAGTTTTCAGGGTTTCGCTGGAATGATCAGGAGACAACAGAAGACTTGGGTTTGAGTCTCTTATTTTGCCACTTCCTAGCTGTATAGGAGGCAAGTATTTACTCTCTCTGTGCCTCAGATTCTGTATCTTAAAATTGAGGATAAAAATATTTCCCTCATGAGGGTTGTATGGTAATTATTAAGGCTGTTCACAAATACCCTCTTATCATTTCCCATGCACATGTCGAAAATGTAATTCCCTAATCTCTTGAAGATAGATATGGCCATATGACTTGCTTAAGCCAGTGAAATGGAAGCAAAAGTAACATGTGTCATCTCCAGGCATACATTTTAAGAACCCATATGTGATTTGCCACATTCTTTTTTCCCTTTGCCATGTGAGCGGAAGTATTATGGATCATACCAGCTTTTTAAATTAGTCCTAGAACAAGGATGACACAGAGTGGAAGTCCCAAGTCAACCTGTGATGGGTATATAAATTGAGTAAGAAATAAATCTTTGGAAATTTTTAAAGCCACTGAGACTTTGGAATTGTCTGAAACTGCAACATAACTTAGCCTATCCTGACTGCTGCAGGTAGCCTCAGGATTAATAAAATGATATGCTTAAGATATTGGACAAATGGTAGAGCTTCAATATATGTCCTTTACAATAATTGCTGTGATTCATTCAGTGCCTTTTATATGTCAGGCATTTGTATACATTATCTCTAATTTTAGAACAATCTTGCACATTATGAAAATCTTCATTTTATAAAGGAGCCAAACAAAGTTTGAAATTGTTAGTGTTTGTCTTAACATCATCCAGCTAGAAAGTTACAGAGCTGGGATTCAAACCTGGTATATTTCTTCCCATCTTTTATTTTTTTCCTGTCTTTGAAAGTTTATGGCATTTAGAAAATTATTTACATCATTGTGTGAATTTCTTTATAAACTTCACATTTATTCTTGAAACAAAACCTCTATTTTCTTAAACTTGTTGCAGGATAAACAGAAATTGGATCAAAGTTATAATGGCTTGCTACTCAAGCCCCTGCTTGTTCTCCAGAAGAAACCTCATGAACTCAAGTGCCTTTTATATTTTTCTTGGCTTGAAAGTGCCTGAGAGCAGTTAGGATGTATATGCTTATGAAAGGAAAAAAATAATTTCAAAACTGGAGTGGAATGAGTCAGATTAGAATGAGTTAGATGAGAATAAATAAATTCTCAAACTCAATATTCACTGATTCTCTCTTTTTCTCTCTCTCTCTCAATAGCTTTATTAGGATATAATTCATCCACTACACAATTTAACCATTTAATTACATCAGCTTTTCGTATATTCAAAGAGTTGTGTATCCATCACCCCAATCAATTTTAGAATATTTTCATTACCTCAAAAAGAAATTCCACACTTCCAGCCCTAGGCAAATAACTATTAATTTACTTTCTGGACTCTGCCTCTTTGTACAGTGGCTCCCAGAATGTTCAATTTCCCACTATTCCCAACAAATCATTCTTTCTCCCTCCCACTCCATCCCTAACTCTACAAAGCTTTGTTCAATTATTTTTAATTCAAAGTTGAACTTCTGAAATACCTGGTGTAACAAAATTAATTTATTTTTTCCAAAATTTTTTTTTCACTTACTGTACTAAGAATTACCTTGCAGTGTAATGCTAAAGGTTAAAAAAAAGTTTAATGTTTTTTGAGCTCTCATTTGTTCATGACCTGATTATCCAGTTTGTGAAACTCTCAATCTTTTCTTCTCTTCCATTGTTCTCTTACAAGCCATTTTACAGCTTCTTATTACCTCTAACTCATTATCTAAAGTGGTCAAATAGATTAGATTAAATTGCTCTCTTAAATGAATCTGGTGTTTGAAAAGTGTTTGTTAGGAGAAAGGGCAGAAATTGACATTAAAGGTTAAAAAGAGTATTAAGAATCATCTATGAATTTTAGTGATCTATAGTCACAATTACTGTGGAGAGTTTCAGATTTATTTTTTATAATGTTAATTGACATGACAAATTACTGACAATTTATTTAATCGGGTTGTCTTTGTTAGCAAAAACTTAAATTATCTGAAACATATGGTTATAAATAATGATTTCTAGAACTAGCACAAATTTCCAAGGTTTGTTGATGGAAGGTAGTCCTGATGCTAATAAATTTTACTGATATAAAATAAAACAGGAAGTAACAAAATGCAGCTAAACATTAAGAGGAGGGGAGAGTTGGGAGAGATGAATTGTTCCCTAGGGAGAAACATGTGAATGCTTATGCACCCCTGAAGATGGTATTTCTACAACATACTGAATTGAGGGTGAATTAACTAGTTAATGGGGGGTGGGGGGCCTGGTTCTAGTCTCTACTTGTGCTGTGCTGACTGGTTGTCTGTGTGTTTTGGATACGTGTGGTGACAGCAACCTATTAGTCTCTGGTAAAGATATGTGAAGCCTGGACATGTGAAGTTGAATAAGCACATCCTAGAGCCATGAAATATATTAACATTGTTGGGTAGTTATGGCAACGGAAAAACAGTGTTGATGAACAAGAATGCTTAAAGGATGATGGCTTAGGAAAAAGCAGGCACTTTATAGGCAAAGAGAGCATGACATACCTTCTCTTTTTTAATGAGCTTTGTAAATTCTAATTCTGCCCTAATTATAACTGCCTTGTTCTCATGAAGCTTACCTGCAGCAAATGTTTTATTCAGCAGTTACAAAATTATGCATAATTCAGTGGGCTAGGAACTGCAAGGGATATCATATAGAAATGAGAGGACCCCTGGCCTTGAGATTATGTGAGAGAGTACAGACTGTGTTTGGGAATCAGCGAGTTCCATTAGGGGGAAAATGGAAGACAGAGTTGAAAAGGATATAAAACTCAAATTGGTGGATTCTTGAATATGTTAGGACTTTATTCTTTGGAAAGCAGGGACTCACTAATTTTTTTCTAGTTAATGTGAAAAGAAAGTGATCAAAGCTGTTTTTGGCTATTTATTCACATATATATTTTTGTGTCTCATTGATATGATCCTTTTTTTTAGACGGTAAATTTTCAGTGAACAAAAACAAATCTATCTTGCTTGTTTAATGTCCAATGCAATGTGGTAGGCTATGCTTAATATTTAGTTCATGTAAACAGCAGCTGTTATTAAAAATTCATGTGTTCTTAGTATGGAAAGGAAAAAGGACCCCCATTGTTCTTAATATTTATTTAGCTAAACTACCATCTGCCTCACGAAGGAAAAATAAAAAACCCAGGCAACTTTTAGATCCTAGTGAAGTTATCATGGAGCATGGAAATACTATAAGCTGATTATCTTCTGTACTTAATTGATTCAGCATTTTCCCCAAGGTTATATCTGTAGGTAGACTCCAGGGGATTAGCATATATTTAAATTACCTAAGGTTCTGGTTAAACAATCTTATTCCCCTCTTTCACTGACCTTTATATCTTCTGTGGGGTCTCCTGGCCCTGAGTAACTTGTAATAAAGGATAGGATGTGAGGCATGCCACCTCAAGCACCATATTGTCAGAGCATTTGAAGAAAGGACTGGAAAATTTGCAACAGAGTTAGGGGAAAGAAGGAGCAATCATAGGGCCTGCACTGGTTCTTCCAGGAATTTAAAGAGAGAAAATAAGTTTTTGTAGTTTCCAGAAATAGGACTGACTGCCAGCTTCTTTCTATCCTTCGTCTTAGCTTAGCTGTGGGAGAACAGGCAGGTACATGCAAACTGACTACTTTCCTGCTTGTGACAACTCCAGATTATAAATGTGCAGAATAGGATTGCAGTACCAGCATTCCCAGACCCAGGGAGCAAAGTGGGGTGGTCTGGAATGAGGCAAAGGAAAGTCATAAAATAAAATAGCGTTGATAACGAGAAGAAGAGGAAGTAGGGGTAGTAGATACGGTGCTAAGCTGCTATGAGAAGGCAGAGTGAAGGAAAGGATGAGGGCATGAGACAGAGAGCCTTGTGCTGCCTGGGTGTGCGTCTGAGAGATATGTGGGTGTGTTTGCAGAGGAAGTTGTGGGGGCATGTGTGTGTGCAGAATATAAGTTAGGGAGGGGTTTTATTGATGTAGGAGTGGGAGGGTGTGTGCAGTAGGGTGTGGAGTGCGGGAGTGGAGAGAAAAAAAGAGTGCAGAGGGAGGAAGGAATTTATGGAGTGCCAGGAACACCCATTTCACAAAGGAAAATTGCCAGCTGCCAGAGTCAAATCTCCTTTGTGGGAACGTTTCAGCTCCCTATGGTGGATTCTGGCCATAGATCCTAATCCAGGATGTCTGCCAGATGTTTGACCCATGAAGGGAGGGACACAGTTTCTGGATTTTTACCACACCCTGATCCATGCTCTTTCCCAGGGACTGATGTTTTTGCTTATGTATTATAATAGTGTTGGTCACAGAGCAGCATTTCTTGGCAGACAGTCTAATGACGAGAACTGTAAATTATAGTAGAAAGAAATACTTCCTAGTTTTGGTTTCTTCATGTGCTTTTTGATGGCCTTTGCAATCCTACTATAATATTCCTGTGTCTTGGTTCCCAATTGTCCTAGTAACAAGAAAGAATATATTAACCAGCTAAAGAAAATATGGTGTAGAATTAGCAACTGCAATGAATAAATAATAACAAATATTAATGGGTGACAAATTTTAATCTAGTATGAGAAAGAACTACTAATTAAAATTGTTCAAAAGTAGAAAAGATTGATGTAGGAGAAGGTACGTGTCATGTCTTTAGAAGTATTCAAACAGAAAGAAGATGATCAGTTGTTGGGTGTTTGGGGGGAATTCTAGCAGCAAATAAGAGGTGTACTTAATATATCCTGAAGAGTTATGCAGAAACTCTAAGATGCTACAATTCTAGGATTATGCAGTACTTTAAGCAATACAGAATTATTTCAAATATTAAAGTCCTTAGATATGAAATAATCAAGGTATGAAATGATCAACTAACAAAGAACATCTCTGTAATTAGCACTGTTATTGGATAGGCTATATGTATAACATATAAATGCAGAGAGAACTTGAGGCTCAAGTCTCTCATAGCAACCCCAAAATAAACTAAATATAGGAAAGAAAGTTATACTGCGTACCAGGGAGAACTATTCAATAAAAACAGGCTAGAACTCTTATCCATCATTCTTGAATAGCCTGTATTTCTATAAGTGATCCAATTCAACTTAGTGTAGTACTGAAAGAATGCTAGAAGTTTTCTCTTTAGTGATAAAAACTCTGAGTTGTTTATTGACCACCAAGTTCAGATATATACTAGGAGCTTGTTTGAGAGATGGTACAGAAGTCCTCAGAGCTTTCTTAGCTTTCCAAGAACTGTAAATAAGTGTCCTCAAATATTAATGTGTATTTTAATCACCTGAGAGACCTATTAAAATGAAGATTCTGATTTAGCAGGTCTGGGGTGAGGTCTAAGATTCTATATTTCTAAGAGATGCTGAGGATGCTTGTCCATAGGTCACTCAAAGAAGCAAAGTTTTAGATGAAAGTAGTTAAGGAATTCTAGGTACTCACCTATTTTCCTGGGCAAGGGCTCACACTGCATGAATAGATAAGATTCAATACTATCCCTTCCATGGAATCACATAATTAATAGTATAAAAGGAGAGGAGTTTTGAGATGCCATCTAAAAAACATAATTTGGCTCTTTTCACTGGTGTATATGAGGGAACATGAGATCTGTATGAGCTGGGCCGAGGTCTCCTTAGGGTGGTGATATTATGGTACATTAAGTAAATGTCGGGGACTTCTTGGGAATTCCAGACTACACTGTCAAGTAGATGAAGTTTGTTTTAGTCCCCTCCCACCTGCTTGCTTTTCTCTAAGAGAGAATTCTGATCTTTTTTATCAAGATTTTGACCTCAGCTAATTGTCTTCATGTCTCTAAGGAATCAGAAGGTAAAAAATTTTAGCCGTGACCTTTCCCAGGGACCTCTTTAAGACCTCAGATTTTCAAGACACAAAAGGATGAAGCTCCATCAGCAAAATGTCAGACCCTCTGGCAGGTATAAAAGTATATTTTGATAGGAAGGCTTGTTTTAATGGCCTGTCATGGTCTACAGATTGACCCCTGCCCACGATAAAAGGAGTGAGAAGTGGCAGTGTTGGGAAGAGTCCTAAGAAGGGTGTCAGACTCATTCTAATTCATCGGGATTGAAGAATGTATAGGATGAAAGTCTTGGTCCAAAGGAAAGACATTTGAGGACATAAATTAGCTAAGGTTGTTAACCATTCTGTGAGTGGTTACTTATTTATTTTGCATCAGTGAATCAGAAATAATTGGATTCTACCCTGTTTATCAACTCAGAATAGATAGTAACCAATGTTATACACTGTATATTTTAAACTATAATAGAAATGTAAGAATTAGTTGCTCCAACCGTCCACAACTTAGCTCTCCAGTTGTTTCGTCCATCTGAAATACAACTACAAACCAAGAATTATGCAAAAAGTTCCCTGAGTAAGCAAAATAGATATTCAATTCAGAATCTACAGCTCATAGAGCTAAAGGTTTTAGTAGTTATATAATCAACATCTTCCACTTAATGTCAGTAATGCATTACTGAAAATCAGAAGTTCTACACAAAAAAAGCTGAGTGGAAGTCTATTTCTCATTGTTTTAAATGGAAAAAATAATAATGTGTTACATATCCGTCCTAAATCACCAATACATTTCTTAAAAATTAATAAAAACAGTAAAATGTGTATATGTAAGTAACAAACTACATGTTATAATGTAAAATGACTAAACAATGCTTGTTGATCATCAGAAAACTGACATGGTTCTTAACAGCTGCTTTGTATGCTGTGACATTTCTCAGCACCAGCGACGGAGAAACACGCCTTTGTCAACAACGCACACTTTTTAAAGTGGGTGCATATGATTCTGACTTTCTATTACTTATATTTCTTTCCCCACATATTGCTTTTTAAAAAAATGTTCCATTGAGTTTTGAGTATGTAAATATACATTTCCCTATAAAAAATTAGCCAAAAAATTATACACATACATACACACATATATATATTCTATGAAGCTGGGTTTCAAAAATCAAGAGATGTTCTGAGAGAAAAAAAGTTAACTAGGGAGATGTTTTTGGCATATATCTAATATCGCATGCTGGATCCACTGGTATTGGTTCACAAGAGCCAATAGTTAAATTTTCAGGAATTTAGCAAGCTGGTTGATGTCACATTGGTGACTTGCAATCACCCATGGTGGGAATATTTACACTGGTTACTAGAACACCACTGAGTATACCTATCCTGCATTTCATCAAATGTAAGATGTTATTAGTTGTTGGATAGATTATAGTATTATAGTAAGAATATGCTAGACTTATGTCGTAGTAAAAACAACTGCAAACACCCATGGCTGACACAACACAAGTTTATCTCCTGCTGCAGTGAGGGTCACTTGGGGCCTCTGCTCTTAGTCAGGAGCCACGTGCTGATGGAGGCTCCATCACCTCTGTAAGAGGCTACAGGGTTTACTATGGCGAGAGGAAAGTATCTGCATGTCAAGATCTAGTTTTTCTATGCTTTGATCCAGAAATAATATAAGTCACTTTCTATCCACATCCTTCTGGCCAGAACCAGGCACATGGCACAACTGACTTATAAGAGTACTGGGAAGTATGACAGCAGACTGGGTGAGCACTACTGTTCCAGTCACATACACCATTGTTTTATATAAGGAAAGAAATAAACACACTATCAAGCTGTGACTCAAGGCTTTCTTATAATAGAGAATGAATTATCTGGATATTTATTTATTTATTTATTTATTTATTTATTTATTTATTTTTTTTTTTTTTACCTTTTCTTCCTTCTCTCCTCTCCCCTCCCATCTAGCAACCACTAGTCCATTGTCCATGTCCATGAGTCTCTGTTTGTCTTGTTCATTTGTTGCTTTTAGGTTTAGATCCCACATATAAGTGATATCATGTGATTTTCAACTTTTTCTGTCTGGCTTATTTTGCTTAGCATGATTATTTCAAGGTCCATCCATGTTGTTGCAAATGGCAGTATCTCATCTCTTATGGCTGAGTAATATTCCATCGTATATATGTACCACAGCTTCTTTAGCCAATCATATATCGTAGGACACTTCACTTGCTTCCATGTCCTGGCCACTGTGAATAATGCTGCTATGAACATCAATGTGCAAATCTCTTTTCAAATATGGGTTTTCAAGTTTTGGGGGTGAATACCCAGTAGAGGGATTGCTGGATCATATGGTAGATCAATTCTTAGTTTTTCGAGGAAACTCCATACTGTTTTCCATAGCGGCTGTACCAATTTGCAGTCCCACCAGCAGTGTATGAGGGTTCTTTTTTCTCCACATCCTCCCCAACATTTTTTATTACTTGTCCTGTTGATTATGGCCACTCTAACAGGTATGAGATGGTATCTCATAGTGGTTTTGATTTGTATTTCCCTAATAGCTAGCAACGTTGAGTATCTTTTCATATATTTGTTGGCCATTTGTATGGACATTGATTTTTTAAAAATTATTTATCACTCTACGGCATACCAAAGAGGGTAAATTAATCAAAACTAATTGGTTAGAGTAGTCTCTAAAACTTCTGCACATTTAGAGGCTGGTTCTTCTGAATCAATTTTGGATTCAGTCACTGGTATTGGTGGTTTTCTACAGAGTATCAGGCACTATGCCACCAAAAGCATAGGTAAGAGTAATCTGTTATTGTCTCTAAGACTTACTTCTAAACCACTGATACCCATAATGCAAGTTTTAATTTTGGAGCTTTACAGATCCTACTAGAAGGTGTTCATGGAAGGTTTTCAGAAAACAACAGGTTCATACTCCTACCTCAAGTATTCTCTAATGATGTGCTTGTCCAGAGTTTGCAGTTAGTTGCCCAGTCAGGCCCTGACAGGAACACCAAGTCATATATTTTCAGCAAGCTTGTTTTTTAATGGACTAATTTCTTAGAGATATACGCGACTATGTCATGAATGCTGCTTGCTTGAGAGTGATTGTGATAGATTAGAAGATGTGTCCTGATTTCAGAGATCTAAAAAAAATAGAAATCTAAAAAATAAATAAAATAAGTGTGTTTTGGAGTCTATTAAACATCATACTCTCTCAAGGGGTGGCTTGGACTGAAACTCAGCCTGAAAGATTTTTGAAAATCTGATAGTCAGAAGGAGGGAGAAAAGCCCAGTGATTTAAAAGCTATAGACTGTTTTTTGCTCCCTAGAGTGGGTGGCTAGAATTCACCCTCAGGGCAGACTGTTCTTTTATTTTGGGGAAATCATCAGAATGAGTCATTTAGGTGTTTAAACATAAGCAAAGGCCTTCTTCTGAATTGGTGATTTTCAATCAAGGTAACTCTGAGTTGCTAAATGTCTCTGTATTATAACTCAACAACAAATGTCTGTTTTGTAATCTGGAGAAGTGCATCTCTGCGCTGTATTTCCCTTAGATAAATATTAATTTTCATCTAGGTGTGAATTTAGATTTCATTGTGCCTGAAAAGTATCACTTATTCATTTGGCTATTTGTATGCTTCCCTATTCAGAAGCAAAATCTGGAGAGACTGCATGAAAAATGAGCAGGCAAGATTTGCATCTCACGCTAGCAGACAGACCACACGAACAGAACTAGACTTGGTAGGGCTCAACTAGACACAGGCTGTCAATATCTGTGGCCTATGTTAGGTGGAATAATCTAGAATGTATTGATGATGGACTGTCATGATTTGATGTATTATCCTACTGGGAATCACGGGAGGGACCAATTCATGATTCTGCTGCTCTCTCATCTTAGGACAAGGAATAAAATGAATAAATGATGATTTAAAATAAATAAATAATGATTGGAGAAGTAGGCCTTGAACTGGCGGGAGGAGATGTATCATTCCCATCTCTGGCCACGGGCCTGGATACTTTTGCCCCGCTTCTATGGATGGATTGAGCTGGACAGGGATAGGAACTAAACAGGCATATTCTTGTGGAGGATTCAGAATGGGTCTGAGCCTTCTTGGGTTCAAGGGTAATTTTATCTGGTAGCCAAATCCAGCAGCAGTACCCCAGTGTACTTCTTTTTTGTTTTTCCACGACCTTCAGCTAAATTTGTTAAAAGTGCACCCTGGTCTCGGGGGGCTGCAGAGAAGCAAGGGGAGGTCTGTTTTACAACTAAAATGACAAGACACAGAATAGAGCAGGGCACTCTCCTCTGAAGTCAGAGGTGAGAGCAGCATATTAGGAGTGAGAGGGTTTTTTTTTTCTGCAAGCCCACTCACAATAGCAAAAACAGAAGCCAGAAGAACAGGGGAGAAGATCAAAAGTTTTATTTGAAGTAAGCACGAATACTAAAAGAAATGAGAACATTTGGTCTCACGGCTTCCTGGGACCAAGTTGGTTAAATAGTGCCACACACCTCAACTGATGCCCTGGGGTGCTAACTTACAGCCCAGTACAATAATGTGTGTTCGTCATGACAACTCCAAGTTCTCAAGAAAAAGTTAAGTTTGGCAAACTCAGTTTAAGATCACATAAAATTTCATACCACTATTGAGAAAGATTTTTACACAATTTGTTAATATAAGGAAAATACTTATGATACAGTAGCTTATCCCACAGTTATTTGGAAAATTTGGATACTGTGGATGTTTATTTCTCTGAGAAACCTGGTTAGACAGAGATTTGCCTATTCAATTGATGGCACTAGCGCTACAGGACATTTTGAAGACAAACATGGTATTTTCCCTGAAAGCATTTGGAGCTGTTCCCTGTGTGTTTCTAACAATGCTCTAGCAGCTCATATGACTCTAACAAGCATGAATTTATCTAAATCTTTCTTTATCCTATTTATATTTGTGGCTACGCAACATCTTGAGGATAATGAGTTCCATATGTTTACTACCCACTGTATAAAGTAATGCCATCTTTTATTTATCTTTAAACTACTTTCATAGAATTTCAATGGGTGCCCTTGAGTTTTAGCATTCCAGGATTTGAAGATGTTCTCACTCCAGGGCTGCAGCTAGCATGTGCAGGGCTTTATGCAGATAAGAAAAAAGCACTCCAGTTAGGAATGGGTGCTCCCTCCTTCGGACAGATGCAGCCTTGTACCAGGTGCATGGCTCAGAGAACAGAGCACAGCTAGATTTCAGTTGTACCCTGGCCCCTCTCCTTGCCCCCTCCTCACCATGTCCTTGTTCAGGTGCTGCTGCAGGCTACAACTGATACAATGAGATACAGCAGTCCTAGGCCTCATTACATAGGTCCTCCAAAAATTTTACTGATTTTGATAATATCTTCTCTTAGGTATCATCTTCTTAAGGAATCTTGGCCTTCCTGGTTATTCCTAGAGACTATTGACCCTTCTTTGCCTTTCTTGAGATGTGGGGCTCAGGCTAAGAAGCAGTGTAGGCACTTTTGGCCCTCTCCTGAGGACCCCCCACCTCTCCTGAGGACCCTCCACCTCTCTTGAGGACCGCCACGTCTTCTGAGGACCCCTACCCTCATGCCCAGATCTAGAGACACTCGGCAGGCTGGTGGGCTTCGGGGTTGCTACAAAACACAAGCCAGAGGAACAAGTCAATAATGAATTCCACTTTTAGGGTTTCAAATGGGTAATTTAGAGACAATCATCTCATAATCCTAGTTGAGATTTACTTGCCCTGAACTCACTGTTTGCTTGTTGCCTATGCAGAAAATTAATTGAATACTTTTCTAATCATTTTCCAAGCTTGATGAGGTCTTTCTTCATTTTATCTTCATCAGCTCAGAACTGTACCACCTGTACCTGTCACTTTCTAGATTTCATTATTTCTTTTCCAAAAATGTCCTAATCCTAAATCATACAAGAACTAGACATGGTACAAGGACAATATAACCTTAAATAATATAACCTTTTAAGAATACTGAAGATCACGAGTTTATTCCCTCTCTTCTTTAAAAAAAAAAAAAAATTAAGCCTGTTTTCTTTTTAGATACACTCACCTAACACAATGCCTGATACTTGATTGATACTCAATGAAAGAAGGAATGGCTAAATTCCTCTTAAAGTCAGTTTTGGTTTGGTTTCATTTGTTGTTATATAGAAGCAGCCTCTGTTGTAAATATTTGTGGGGCCTCATTCTCCTGGTTCTGCTCAATTAATGTTGGAACTGTAGTGGCATATAGGTTATGTGTTAATACTTCTGGTACTCTGGACACAGCACTTAGTCATCCAGTGAAATCAATTGTTCAACTTTCTCTCATACCAGGTCCTTGTTCCCATATTTAAAATATATCTAGTATTTATAAAACTAAAATTTCAATTTCAATTATATTTATAGATAAAAATGATTATATATTTTTCTTCCTTTTAGCATAGTAGAAGTTTTCTGGGGGAGAAATGTTCTATACCAACTTCAAATAATGGAGCTTTTTATCCTAAGACTTTCTCTTCGATGGAGACTTCTGTATTCAAATTATTTAATTAAGAATTTAAAAAATTACTATAAAAATTTAAACACATAAAAATAGAGTCAAGTAAAAGGAACCCCCAGATACTCATCATCCTGCTTCAAAAATTTTTAACAGCTCTTGAATTTAATCTAGTTTTTGCTTGTTTGTTTGTTTTAACATGACTTCTATTGTCCCTTCTATGCCTGGAATTCTCAGGTTCCTCTTCCTCTTCTGGGGATTTTTATTTTAACTTCTGTGGAAGGTTGAAATTTTATTTATGTAATCATAAGCTCCCAACACCTCTATGTAAATTATCTGCAGAAAGACGTGAGCTGTGGACTCAATTCCTACTCACTGCATGTTTGAGTGCTAGTTCATGTTGTTCATCAATGGATATTTCTTTATGCTAATAAAAATAACTCTCCATGGATCTCTTCTATTTCTACACAGCCCTGTGAGTAGCTCAGTGACTTTCCCTTTGTTCCATTAAAGGGATGTTTGTATAGTGAAGAGACTTGAAAGTAATGGGTAGTGCTTCTCTCTGGAGCAAAGAGCAGGTATATTTATTGACCATTATAAAAAGGTTCTAGCTCCCTGCTCTCAGGATTCTTCTCCTGCATGCGTGGATGTCACTTGATTCTATTCTCATCACCCTGTGGGAATTGGGACTTGAGGAACTGATGTAAAAATGTTGATGCTCTGGCTGTTGCTAGTGCTGTGAGTGATAAACTTCATTATTTCTAACTTAGGAATCTGGGGATTTCTACTAGCATCCATGAAACTATGACAGGCTAACTTACTGGTTTGCAAGCAGGGAAGCAGGATGAATGCCTGGTTCCTCAAAGTTCTTGACAGTTTGGGCAGCGCTTTGTAGACATGGCTTTGTGGAAGATGAAGGATCAGTGCCTCAGGCCACTTAACAGGATTTGAGAGGAGTCCATGGGAATCAGCAGTAAATTGATTAAATTTTATGACCAACTGAGAAATACATGTATTTTGTTTGTGCGTTTGTTTTTTACCTTACTGCCTGGGAATTGGGAAGGTGGTTACAGGCAGAGTATCAGGAAGTAGTTTCAGAGACAGTTGCCTGACCAGTGCCCTGCTTGTTGGCTAACTGTCTGGGTGGGAAATTTCCTCACCAACTGAAGGGTCAATCTCAAATCTGCCCATAGTAACAGCAGGTACTAAATTTCATCCTGAATGGGCAAAATGTTCCATCCTCATCTAAGAAAGTTACAGAGACACATGTCCACAGAGAGCTTGAAAGGAAGGAAATTTGCTACCCCTTTGGGCAAGAACCAGGCTAGTCATTAGAACTATGGCTGGTCTCTTGGGAGATGAGGGGGTGGGGTATGTAATGCTTATTTAGGAAGAATGGCAGCAGCTGGGCTTTCTTACAGCTCAAACCCTCCTACAATCTATAATGCTAACTTTAGATCCATTTGGAGATAACAGTAAAAAAAATTTTTGGCAGTGGATCTTGGCTGCTATAATAGGAGCATTGGCCTTCCTGGGGAGATTTTTCTGAGATAAAAAAAAAAAACTCCTGTGGGAAACCACATTTCAGGCATTGATTAGGATCTAGGCCCTTACTACTCTGGATTGGGTTTAAAATATTGATGAATGAGAATATAATCACTTTCTACCTGCTCCAACCTCAGCCACATTAAGGAGAAACAATTAGAGGTGCCGGCCGAGATTTCCCTACCCTCAAGGAGGATCGAAGGCCATACACATCCATCTCAGAAAAATTCATCCATCTTGAAGTGAATTAAAACTTTTACAGTTCGATTGGATACAGGAGCCCAAGTCCTATCCTACATGGACGTGTGGAAGGAAAAGGCATGCAGACTCGCTAGTGGGTTTGAGCAGGGTTCATAGTGGGGAGAGGAAGCTAGCCTGACTTTGTGGGTGGGGCTCTTTGAGCCAATTCGATGTATTGTTGTTGATGCTTCTACATCTTAATGTCAATAAAAATTGGTGTTTGTCCTTACCTGTCTCATAAGTGCCAAAGAAGATTCTCCCCAACTGAAAAGAGCTGTATGTAGAGAATGCTAATGGGGCACAAACATATTTAGGGATGCCTAAGGAATTTAGGTACTCCTGGAGGAGCACCAAAAACATACTGGAGGCCTTACCATGCCAATGAGACTGATCTTGATCTTCAAGTGCTAGTGGTATGGTGTGCCACCAATCTGTAAAATGGGTTCAGCTATAATCACAATGTCTGGCATAGCTGGTGTTAACGAGAGCAACAACTAAATCTACTTACCAGTATGTGTGTCAGCATTCAGTAAGTGCCTCTACCATCTGGCGTCCAAACTTTCATTATACAGATAATGTCCTGTCAATTGGCAAGTCAACTATTCTGGCTGCAGTATTATCATACCTCTGTTATCAGAGGTGGCTAAGAACCCTGACAAAGTTCAGGGGCCTAATGACCAGGTAAAGTTTCTTGAAACTATGTGGATGGATTCACAACACCCAATTTCTCTGACAGTCAAGGAAAAACTGCTGTCTCTTTGAGCCCCTACCACCAAAAAGGAGGCCCGCATTGGACACTTTGAGTCTTGGAGACAGTATATGCATCACTTAGGATTCTATTTGGTTCTCAACATGGGGTAATGTGCAAAGCAGCATCCTCTGAGTGGGCACAAACAGGCTGCACTGGAAGCTGTCCAGAAAGTTATAACACACTCACTGATTTGTGGACCCATAACTCTAATGACTGTTCTGAGCAACAAGTCTCTGTGACTTATGATTTTGTTGACTGGAGGCAGCTCCCACTTAGAGATACACCTTGGGGTTCTGGATTCATTACATCCCTGATGCAGCCACCAGGAACACTGCTTTTGAAAAGTAGCTATTAGTTTGCTACTGCTCTTATCAAAACTGATTGCCTGACCCATGGAAGCCTTGTGACTCTCTGACGTGATATTTCTATTTTGGAGTAAGTCAACTCATATTCAATGACTAACAAAGGGGATGGTCCCCAAAAGCTTCACTTGTCAATGAAAATGGTACATTCAGGAACACGACAAGCTTGGCCTTAGCAGCATCTGGGCTTTACATGTGAAAATGGCATCTACTCCTTTGGGGAAAACTCTGCCCACCGCCATGCCAAACTGAAGCAACAGCACTGGCTCGACAGAGCCCTTAACTCACAGCAATGTCCTAAATGCCTGGGACCAATTATTCTGTTTAGCTGAATCCTGCTGATCCACTGGGCTGCTATGACTATTCAACTTTAGTGCCGGTGATACAAACTAAAAATAAATGAAGTTAAAAAAAAAAAAAGATAAAAATGAATGAAGTTGTTCCACTCAGTGGGCAGAACTCAAGGCTGTCCTCATAGCAATGTCCTTGAAGAATCTTGTTACATTTTTTACTGACTTGTGCGCTATTGCCAGTGGTCTAGTTATTTGACCTGCCACTTAGAAACTAAAGGCTGGCCGATTGAATACACCCCTTCTTTGGGGCTACAAACTATGGAAATAAATTGTGGCTACTGATAGAACTATCTGGAAAAGCCCATGCTAACAATCCATTTTCTGATGAGACTAACTCATTTCAAGCTACTGATTAAGCCTGTACTGCCCAGATTTCTACTATTCTGCCTGAATCTGTCACTATATTGGACATGGAAACACATCCACCATCATAGACTGGGCACAAAGAAAAGGTGTCTACGTTTCTGATACATGGGCTATTGCTGCCTGCCAGACTTGGGACTCCTGCCAAGAGTTGACCCATTTGTCTTGCAATGAGGGAAGACACATCACATGGGGCACTGCCTGTACCCACTCCTGCCATATTGACTACATTCGAACTTTGATTCCCTCTCAGAGCCATCCAGGGGGCCTGAATGCTGTTGATACTTTTCAGGTTATGGTGTTTCTGTTCCAGTTGGATCAGCCAACTCTGGCCACAACATTGTGGCCCTTGAAACTAATCCATGTCAAGTTTTTGGCTGTCTGGACTATTTGCACTCTGACAATGGTGTGCCTATTATCACAAGCACTCAACAGCAAGGTGTTTGATGAATCTTCCATGCTCCCCGCCATCCATGAGCATCAGGTACTGCGGAGCACATCCTCCTCGATAACTGACTCAATAATATCTCCAACTCTGCCTCCCTCTCCTCCTACTGGTCCACACACCTTAGTAAGACAATTTGCTCACTGAATATAACTCTCTTCCAAGGAGGATCATTTCCTCTCATCTGCTTCTTGGGTAATTATTAGGATATAAGGGGTAGGGAGTTATAGTCCTAATTAGAAAATTTATGACTCTACTCTGACCATTCCCAGGCATTATGCTTTTACTTTTTTCTAAATGGCAACCCCAGACCAGCCTGGTTGATTCATCTACTATTGCTGTGAGTAACAAACTATATTTTGTCTCTCATTTCTTTTAATTTTCTTATTCTTCTACCAGAATACATGAAACTATGGCAGGTTAATTTGTTAGATGGCAAGTCATGCGCAACATCAGATTCTTCATAGTTCTTGACACTAACCCCACAGTGGAAAACAGTATGGATTATAAAACAACAATCACAGTGTAGAGCTCTACAGAAGTGATGCTTGCTTTTTACCTTTCTGTCTAATGGTGTCAAACTGATAGTGACATGCTCTTATGGAATCAGCAAGATTATACTAAGAACACTTTGACAAAAAAAAAAAAAAAGAAATGAGTAGAGTTCAGGCACTATTTGTACCCTTTGTATTACCATGAAGGAGAAGAAACTGTGCATTTTCTTTGCCAGTTGCCACCATATTTATAAAGTCCAGGGTGTGATTACCTATAAGAGAGTGTGCCTCTTAATGACCTTTTCTCAGTGGTGACACAATGCGTACAACAAAGACTCTAATTACAGTAAAGACTGTATGCAATTCAAATCAGGGTTGCCTAATTGAATCTAATATTGTTGCTGATAGCTATGAATATGTTTAAAGAATTTGTTGTGAAAGCATCTCTTATGTTTACTATTGTGATTCAGTCTCCATGTGGTGAGATTATGGTTCAGGAGGTTCCTGATATAGTAGGAATAATGCTAGCTCACACTGTGAATGTGTGTGTGTGTGTGTGTGCACGCGCACATGCATGCATACACACAGGCACACAAGCTGCCTTTCAGAACCTTTTAATGTATTCAAATCCAGGCAGAGTGAAAGAGCTGTTTTTTCATTTACTAAGGGGGATTTCTGAGGTTACCATACAGTACAACCTTAAAAGGCCTTTGTTTATAGTAGTCAGTGTGTGACAGTTCTGACTCGCAGTGCTTCACATGTCCTCACATTCATGTGTCAGCTGTTGCTCATGGAAACCTCATGAGGCTTAGGGGCCTAGAGACTGAAGATAGTTCAAAGACAGACCTGGAACTGGTCATGGGCAACTGGACTATGACACATTACTGCTGTTAGGGAATTGGTGGGTGATTCAATAAACATTTACTGAGTGTCTGCTATCTGTAGGTATTGTACTGAACACTGAAAATACACAGATGCTACAGGGTTTGCCCATGAAAAGCCATCAGTCTAGTGAAGGCAACCATGAATAGCCTGTAAACCAATAATTACTCTACATGTGGATGCATATATAGAGGATATTAAATGGAAATATGGAGGAGGAAATGAATAATCCTGTTTGGGACTAAAAAGGAAAATTGAGAGTGGTTTCAGGTTCACTACTGTGTTTGGGAGTATTGTATAAAACCCTGTATTTTGTGCACCATGAGGCTTAGACTGTTACATAGGTGTAGGCAGAAAGGTGAACTTTGGAGTCACACAGCCTTGGGTTTGAATTTCAGCTCAAACATGAACAACCACATAGTTATGTGACTGAGTAGGGAATTTAACCTCTGTTAAACCTGGTTTCTTTATTGTTAAATAGGAATGATAGTATCACCACACTGAGTCATAAGAATCAAAGGAAATAAGCGATCTAACTGTGCACATAGTAGGTGCTCAATAACTGTTAGTCAGTCGCCCACACCGCCTACCCTTCTCTCCCATCTCCATATTGAGTGATGTAGAAAAGCCAAGTTACCAGTTTTCTGGAATAATCATTTGGTCATTCTTTCAGGAATTCGTGGCAGATTTCAGAGTATTTTGGAATTTGAAAGCCAAGTAATTGAGTGAGTATAGGAAAGGAGAAACTAACAAAAACAACTTAATTTTTATCAGTTGCTTTACATAATTCTCTTTTTTAATCCTTAAAAAAAAAACTCTATAAGGGAGGTAGCGTGTCCCCCATAATGAAGATGATTTTCTAACCTACTATAATATTTAGTGTTACTTAATTCATAGTGTGTGCGTATGTGTGTATGTGACCCTTCATACTTTTGAGATAAGCTTTTCTTTAATTAGTAAGGCACCCAAATTTAGGTAGATAGACCCCCAGTGGATACCAAATCGTATACATGTACAATATACTGTAATAAAAGTCAAATGGTCTTTCTCTCTTGCTCATATATATCTTTTTGTACAGTACTCACTCTTCTTCTTGTGATGACGTGAGATGATAAAATGATACAGTGCCTTATTAAGTTGAGAACTTCCACATTTTCACTCAAAGGAAGCACTTTAGGGCTTCTCTTTGGCATATCTGAATTACCAGCATCAATACTCTTGTGCTTTGGGGTTATCATTAAGTAAAATAAGGGTTACTTGAACACAAATACTGCAATACTGTGACAGTCAATCTGATAACTAAGATGGCTGCTAGGTGACTAAGGATGGGAGTGTTACACAGTGTGGTGACGCTGGACAAAGGGATGAGTCACGGCCTGGCGGGACAGAGCTAGACTGCGTGAGATTTCATCACACTACTTAGAATGGCATGCAATTTAAAACTTATAAATTGTTTATTTCTAGAATTTTCCATCTAATATTTTTGGATCACAGTTCCTTGAAACTGTGGAAAAAGAAACAGCGAATAAGGGGAGAACTACTGTTCTAAGCTTGTTCTCATCTCAAGTGTTTTTCCTCGCTGTTCCTTCTGCTTGAAGTCGTATCTTCACAAAGTTGCCTCCTCTGAATATTCAGGTTTCTTCACTGAGGCCTTCCATGACTACCCCGGCTAAAGCAGCTTTGTCCTCCCAGTGACTATCTGTTAACTACTCAAAACTATATCCTTTATAACATGTGTCATGACTACTATTATTTATTATTTATATGTTTACAGTACACAAGCTCCTAGGAACAGGGACACTGTCCTGTTCACCACTGTCTCCAGAGCTCCTAGCAGGCAGCTATGAACACAGAGCAGGCACTCTGAATATCTGTTAGCTGACAGGTTTGATCTTTATAAAATTGTAAAACTATTTATCTAACAGCTATTAATTAGCACAGGGCCTTGTGCACAGTAGTCATTCAATAAATATTTATTAAATAGAACTAGCTACAGATTCCAGTGAATCAGAGAGACAAGGGGTGCCACTGGTAAAGGCTTTACCTGAATATTTTGTGTTTACTTTTTTCCTGAATATTAAAGAAATACATAAGCTTTATTTAAAAAGTATTTTAAAAAAGTCCTGCCACTGAAAGAAAACCATTGTTAACATCTTGGTAAACATTTATATGGACTCTTCTCCTATATACATGCACTCATACACAATTTTTAAAAACTGGTATCATACCATATATGCAGTTTCAATAGAAAACTTGCCAAGTATACCTGCCAAGACATAATGCTTATTATGAAGTATGGAGACAAACATTAAGATAAATTGAATTCAATACTTTACTTACACATTTCAGGTGGTGATTATAGAAAACACAGAATAAGGTTTACATGGACACATCTGTCAGCAGCCAGACCCACACCCCGAGCCAGGAGCTCTCTGAAAAGGAGAGAAAAAGAAATTCTCTAGAAAAGTCTATCAAGCCTGAGATGCTGCTTATTTTTATTTAGGTCTAACTCGCCTTCCTTACCATAGAAAAGCATTGATTGCTTGTCTTTTCATCTTTTCTAGCAAAAGATGGTGAATATCACTGGGAGAAAACTATCAAGCCATGTATTTTTACCCTTACCATAAATTGTATGTAATGCAAACTCCCATGATTAAACTGTATAGTCAGGGTTATGCTATCAAAATGTCAGGGGTGCTGTCTCTCTGGGAGGTCATGGAAAACAACTTGATTCAGAAATCTGGAATACAAATGTATATGAATATACAAATGGCATTTATAGATCCAAATATACTCATTCGCCCATGAATATATATATATATATATGTATAGTTGGCATCAAGTCATTAAGCATAAAAATGCTGTGGGTGTTTACAACTTTTTTAAAAAGCATTATTTGCATTAAAAAAATATTTTTTAATTTCCATATTGTCTGTGCAACGAATTGTAAAAGTTGGGTTAAACAATAAGTGGGAGAACAAGAAAGCACTGGAAAAAATTTGGAAAAGTATGCATATAAATAGTCTTTTCTGTTTTCAGCCTTTTATACACATATATAAAAAATGCACATTGTATTTCCAGTTCTGACTGTGCTCGGCTCCCCTGTATCAGTTTGGCCAAGTCACTTCCCTGAGCTTTCATTTTTTTAACACCAAAATAAAACAAGAGAGAAATAAACAACAAAAAAGGTGGCACCAGTAGGCCATGTAGCCCACCTAAGCAGTACAGAATGTCCCATCCAGCTCTAGCATTCTATGATTATTTCTTTTTAAAAATATATTAATTGTGTTATTTTGTACAGATTAATTATACGGGCCATTGCTATTTTATCTCTTGCCTCTTTATTTATTTGCTTGTCTGAACGATGTTGGTAGGTAGATTTACTAAATGGTGCCTTATCTGTTTAAAATTGCTTGTGTAGTATCTACCAACATGATTGGCACGTCTAGTATCTGTCAGTTGTACTTTGAGAGCCTCCAATGCTGGCTGAAGTTTTAGTTGACCCAAAACTCTCCTCAAGTGGGTTTACTGTAGGTGATCAATGTTCATAAACGGGGGTGGTAACCTGCCTCGAGAAGACCGTGGTAAAGAATAGTCATTTCAAGCTGTGGCCAGAGAGATAGGGCACTGGACGGGGACACAGAAGTAAGTGTGCTCTATGTTTTCAAGAGAGAAAAGGTACGTGCCATAAGTGATCACTAGTATGTGAAAATAAAATTATGTTGAAGTCTCCTAAATCTTGTGAATGCTCAATAAAGACTCCTTCACTGTCCACAAAACAACTCTCTGGAAAGGAAACATGTTATCTGAAAAGTTCCTGTTGTCTCGAACAAGGGATTGGAGGGTGAAAAGAACCACATCTAACTGAAATGGACGAGATAAAGAATGTCCACGTAAGGTCAGTGTTATGATGTACAGTTAAAATTTTCGGGACAGAAGAACTCATGGAGGTGCCCCATACAGTAGTTGAGAATCCCAGGCTAAGGCATAGCCACAGTTCTAAAACTTTAGAATAAAATAAACAATCCCTGTGATTTTTTACCACAATGCTTCCTTTAGAATTTTCACCTGAAGAGTTGTGGGGTAGAGCAAAGAATAAAAAAAACCCATGCTGAGCTGTCCTCTCATCTAGTTTGAATGTTGAATTTCTTCGCTGGGACTACTGATCTGTAAAGCTACCGGTTTATGTGGGGTTTGAAGGCCTTTTAAAGTTCGAGTGTGGATATATTCTACTTGCATGTCGATACACACACACACACACACACACACACTCCTGCCCTATTTGTATCTCCAGGCCAATGTTTCTTAGTCTCTAAACTATTGCTATTTGGGGCCAGATAACTCTTAACTCTTAGGCTATCCCATGCATTGTGGGACATTTATCAGTACCCCTGTTCTCTACTCACCAGGTGCCAGTGGCACCACTTTTCTCCCCATACCTTTCCCCCCACCCCCAGCTCTGGCTGTGATAACAAAAATGTTTCTAAACATTGCCAAATATCTCAATAACAATAAAAAGTCACTGCTTTACTTGGGGGACAAGATCTTCCTTGGTTGAAAAGTCACTGCTTTACGCTAAGACGAGGACCTTAAGTGATAAGAGAAGACTCAGAGTGAGGATGATGGGCTTTCTCCAGGATTCTGACATTTAATCCCAAAGTTATCCTATTTATGGAAGTTATTCAAAGATGCTTACAAGTTTTTTAGGAAACTGATTTTATTCCAAGCAAATTAATCTTACAAATATTATTTTAAACTGTAACTTATAACTGCTTTTCTAAAGAATGTCAATAGATTCAAGATTTGTCTTGAAGAATGCTATTGATTCATTCATTGTTTTCATAACTCGTGGCACTGCTGGCCTTCCACTTGGAATAGTATCAGCGGTATTTTGCTTACTTCTCCCAAATTTTGCAAATTACTTCGATACACTGGTGAAAATCCATGTTAGTAGGATAAGTTATTTTTTTTAATTGTGATTCTCAAATTAAAGAACCCACTTTGTCTACTAGCTAGAAGAACAACTATTTTTAATCTGAATGTAATTGAGACATAGTTACCTAGATCCATTTTACCATATCACCAAACAGGCTTAAAATATTTTTCTACCAGCAGAACTGTAGTTTGTATATAGCAATGACCTCACTGAATAATCTTAAAGCCAAACTTCATACATTCAGAGTGACTAAGAATTAATATACCTTAATCTGAAACAGGGACATACCTGTTTATATCTTGACTTGTATTTTGCTCCTAAAGGATAGAAAAACACTATCAATGGTGAGGTTTGTTTGTTATTTGTTTACTGATAGTAGCACCCCAAGTCCTCTCCTTCTACAATTCATTTCAACCATCATTTATTAAACACTGACTGTGGGTGAGGATTTGTGCCGATTTTAAGTAGATTTTATTTTCACAGTAAAATGAGATGCATTTCTTTTAAAACTATGCTGTAATGAATCTTTCCTCCATTATTTTGATATTAGTGAAGATTAACTAACAAAAATTATTGGTTTCTCCATCTGTAAATGCAGGATAGAAACCAAGGAATAGGAGAAAAAAATATGTGGGTTTTTATAAAACCAAATGTATATAGCATTATAAGATTAAAATATATGGTGAGAATTCTGTTTCCTATTGCGTTACTACGTGGCATCAAGTAGACAAAAAATCAGAAGCTCTTAGGTTAAACTTTTATTTTCACCTGGATAGACAGCAGGCCCAGAAGAACATCACAGGTGAAACTCTTGAAATATCTACACTTTCTGATGACTTCTGGAAAAAAAAAAATACACTTTTTGGCCAATAAATAATTCACTATATTTTTCAATATTTGCCACTGATTTATTAGTTATATATGTTAACTATCAGTAAATAGTAATAGCATAAATATTTCCAATGCATTTAAATTTTTTAAAATTTTAATTTTAATTCTCCTTTGCTTTTAAATTCTTTTACGTTAGGTGCTGGGCCTCTAATCCAGTGTTGACTTACTTGGCTGTGTAGGAGTGATATAAATTATTCAACTAATATAAGCCAGGTGTTCACAGCTCTTTATGCCTCAGGGACTACACTGGAAGATTTCTAAGAGTGGGTGACTGTGACCTATAAGCAAGCATGACAAAGATGGCATGTGGGCCTATTTTTAGTGTCCCTTGGGAAAGTCGTCTCCACAAACTGACCAAGGTCCTCAAAAATATTCTGCCTCCCAATCCCAGTCACATTCCCTCTCCCCAGTCACCTGGGAAAAAGCTGTATCTGGCAGAAGTCAGATCTATGGCCCATTCCTGCACCAACACGGACAGCTGATAGCAGCACGGTGGCCTTAACACTCTTCCACTGCAGAGAGCCACCCTGCTGCTGCAGCACCGCCTACACCTCTACCTGGTCTGAGTAGGACGAAGCACCTGGAGCCTTACAAAAATCACGTGTCAAAGGTTCATAACCTCAGCTCCGTATGTCACAAGAAACAGCACATTTGCCACTTTAACAGTTATGTAAAAAATATTCTCTTGTTCTTCTGATTCTTTTCTTTTTACGAGGTTGCTAATTCTTGCTTCTGGATTATCCTTTTCAAAGAGGGTGAAGAAATAAATTAAAAACCAACCAGAAGACATTGAGGAAGGAAAAGAGTGTCATTCACTAGAGGAGGGTACACTGGAAGGATTAGCAGCATTAGTTGTGGAATGAGGCTGGTGCTGCCAGAACAGAAATTACTTGTTTGGTGTAGGAATGTGTAGCAGTAATCATGGAGCCAACAGTGGCCAGAATCTTAGCAATGCGTTCCCTAGCTCTGGCAGCCAGTTTTCCTGCCCTTCTGTCACAGATCTAGTGCTTTCCTGTGAAGGCTGCTCAGGAAGGAGCTGATGAAGTATGAACAATTGTTATGGGTTAATTGTGTCCCCCTAAAATTCATATGTTGAAGTCCTAACTCCACAGTATCTCAGACTCTGACCTTATTCAGGTCATTGCAAATGTACTTAGTTAAGATGAGGTCATACTGGAGTAGGGTGGGCCTGTAATCCAACACGACTGATGCCCTTAGAAAAAGGAAAATTTGGACATAGACACACACACACACACACACACACACACACACACACACAACCGCGGTGAAGATTGGAGTTTTGGTGTCATAAGTAAAAGACTATATCTGGAACGATCATCCCCAGCACCTGCAGAGGGAGTAAGGCCCTGTCGATATCTTAATCTCTGGCTTCCAGGCTCCAGAATTGAGAGACAACGGATTTCTATTGTTTAATTCACTGAGTCTGTGCTACTTTGTTATGACAGCCCTACCAAACTAGTCCGACAATGTAGCAATGATGGAGCTGTCCTGATCTTGACTAGAATGTCCTTAGAGGGTTGTTGCTTTGATGGGCTAAGAGGTATGCACAGTCTAATCCAATACCTACAGTGAAACCTGTGTGTTGATAACAGACATACACATGTAAAGACATAAATAAAAATACATTGCAATAT
The DNA here is from genome assembly GCF_902729225.1 of Pteropus medius. Taxonomy (NCBI): domain Eukaryota; kingdom Metazoa; phylum Chordata; class Mammalia; order Chiroptera; family Pteropodidae; genus Pteropus; species Pteropus medius. The sequence goes on from NW_024351729.1 coordinate 2,102,497, forward strand.
GTTCTAAACAATTCCAGGAAAATAATAATTGCTGAAGCTATTTGTTATGGTACTTAACCAAGTGATAAAAACTGTGGTCACTCTTAGGCTTCTTAAATGTCAAAGGATCTGTATCTCCAGCTACCAGAGCAATTCCGGGAGCTGAGCTCTGTAGGTCACCTCCTTCTATCTGTAATTTGGCATAACCAATATTTATTAACCTGACTATATCCAAGAATTCTAAACAATGGCAGTAGAATAAAGCATCAGATACAATCCTGGCCCTTAAGTAGCTTCTTGTATAATAACTAATAAGGCAGAATTCTAGAAGAATTTTTCATTTATTACCCTGGGGAAGATTCTGTCCATTTACACTCAAGAATGTTCAAGACTCTTAGTTACAAATGACAGAAACACAACTCAAGCTGCTTAAACAAACAAACAAACAAACAAACAAACAAACAAACAAATAAAACTCTGGGTCGTTCAAGGGTGAAAATATGACTTAGGTAGTGTATTGGTCAGGGTTCTCCAGAGAAACAGAATTATATCTAAAAAAATACTTTCACTGGCGCTTGACCAAACCACTGGGCACTGCAACCCAGGCAAGCTGACACATAAAGTTAACCACCACAGGCAGAGTGGAATCCAGGAGTGCCCAGAAGTCATCGGGAATCCATCCTTCCTCATCTCCCTTGGTAAAAGTTTGACTGACTCGTCTTTCAGTCCAGGCCCTGTTGAGCTAATTACTGTGGCCAAGGGAATGCAATGCCTCGGCTGGCGCCAAGGATAGGGCTGCTGTATTACAGATGCTGAGCAGGCAACATCGGGAGCTGTTCATTAGAAGGATCCCACCAACCAGGGGTAGGGGAGTGTAGTTTGGAAGGAAAAGAAACTATTTTGTGCAAAGCCGGTCCTCAGGTACTTAAAGGTGGGAAGGAGAAAGGAGAAAGGAGAGACCCTTTGGGAGAAACGAATGGTTCTTGCTGGAACGTGCTATGTGCTCCTGCACTAGAAGTGGCAGTTATGTCAATGGTCACCGGAGCCCATAAGCAACCCATGGGCTTATATCACATGAGCTTGATTTAAACTACCTTTTAATCTCAAAAAGTTTTCCTGCAAAGAAAATTTAGTTTTTCTCATTGATTTAAAGTCAGTAATTTTTTTCCCTTTGAGCACAGAATTGCTTTTAATTATAAATGCATGACATTTAAAATTATTTAAATACAAATATTTTTACACCAAGGGGTGTGGAATGTGGGGTGTGGGATGTGGGGATGGAAGCAATGAATTTTTTCCTGTGCAGAAACCCTGCTGGAAAAATATTTTCCCTTAGTCATCGTTCTGAAAATCATCTCTCTCAGGGATGCTTGTTATTTAAAATTAAATGGAATTGGCATTTGCAAATTTTTTAATAATTTAGCTGGACTTGTTTCAGTGATTACATAATGGTTGCAAATGGGTCAAGGCGCTGTCACGTCGAGGAGCTACTAAATGCTTTCGTGAGTGTGGCCATTGTTCACCTGCCTCTCCCACCCTCGTCTTCTGCTTCCACCCACATGGCTGCTACCCCACTTCCGCACTGGAAGCTCCTCAAGAGACTACTTTTTATTCATCTTACTCCCCAGTGTGGTCTCTAACATACAGTGTACAATGCATCATGTGTGATTGCATGGAACACTGATCTGGAGAGCCAGGCATGTGGGAAGGTAGAGAGTGCTATGATAGTTCAGTGACTTCTCAGCAAACAAAGCTCCTTTAGAACAAAGTCAAAACATTATAACAACAACAGCTTTACAAATTTCTAGATGCACAGCCGCCATCATTGTCAGATGTGTACAACGAAAATCTTACACGCAACTAATGTCTGTCAAATATTGGAAACCAACTCTGGGCAAAATCTAAAGTTATGTTTTCTATATTTCTTCTTTTTATCTTTTTTCTTTTAACCTCGCTTTTTTTTTTTAGCAACCTTCCCAATCATCTTTCCCTTTTCCATGTTCAAATCTCTCCTACCCTTTTCACTCTTCCTCTTATCAAAACAGAAAAAGACCTCATTTTAATCATTTTTACTTATAAATTAATCAACTGATTATAATTTAGGATTAGTGAATTTCATTTGGTTTTCTTCTCTATTATAAAATGAAAGAATGTATCACACTCTGAAAGGTAATCCAGGTATGAATAAGCAGATGTGGACAGTCCTTCTGTCCATCTACAGGTGCCTCCATCCTTCTCTCCCTACCTTTCTTCTTTCTTTCTTGGGGAGTACATGGGAAAGGGGCACAGACAGGGTCACTCTGAAGACCAATCCTAACGGTGCGGCGATTTTAATCCTTTGAGAATGACTAGAGGGGATCAAATGGAAAAGATGGTCATGGTCTTCGTCCTATCCCACCACCTACTTCTGGGACCTGAACAGGGCTTGCAGATCTTGACAATCCATTTCTCTATGGACGGTAAGTCCACCTTTGCCTTACTTTAGGCACTTTAGGCAAACAGTCTCTTCCCTGGCTTCTTTTTCTTTCTTTCGAACACAAGACAGAGTTCTCCTTCAACTTTAACTCAACCCTTTCCATCCATGAGCTTTAACAAAAATAAGCATGTGCCAACTCAATTAGTCTAGCACTATTACGAGTTTGCAAACATCATTGCTAATCTGAATACAACCATGCAAAAATCTGGTTAATATTGTTTCCATTTTACATGTGAGATTCAAAAAGGCTAGGTAACATCCTCAAGGTCACATAACACTAAGTGGCCAAGTCAGGAAGCTTAGGTCTCTCCAATTCCAAAGCTCATGTCAACTGTACCACCCTGCCTTCCAGGCGGATTTTAATGTCATCTGGCAGTCTGGCATTCATTTTTTGAAAAAAATGGATAATATTTTTATTCTGCTGCCTCCCTAACCTGACATTTTGGATCACATTCTCATGCTTCCTATATTATTTTTGCCTCCACCTGAATGTCTCTTGGGCACTTCATATTCCATGTGATCAAAACTAAATGCAACCTACAACCAAGATGACTCTACCTAGCAAAGCTACCATTTAGAATCGCAGGACAGATGAAGAGCTTCCCAGAGAAGAAAAAGAGTTCATCACCACCAAACCAGTATGACAAGAAATGTTAAAGGGACTTCTTTAAGAAGAAGAAAAAAAAGATCAAAAATATGAATAATAAAATGGCAATAATTACATATCTATCAACAATTACTTTAAATGTAAATGAATTAAATGTTCCAATCAAAAGAGAGGGTGGATAAATGGATAAGGAAACAAGACCCTTACATATGCTGCCTATAAGGGACTCACTTCAGATCAAAAGAAACACACAGGCTGAAAGTAATAGAAAAAGATATTTCATAAAATAGAAACAAACAAACAAAAAAGCTGAGTTAGCAATACTAATACCAGACAAAATAGACTTTAAAACAAAGACTATAACAAGAGACAAAGAAGGACCCAGTAATCCCACTTCTGGGTATTTATCCGAAGAAACTCAAAACATTACTTCGAAGGGACATGTGAATCAACGTCTGTTGTAGTATTATTTATGATAGTCAAGGTATGGAGGCAACCTGGGTGTCCATTAACGAATGAATGGATAAAGAAGAGGTGCTACATATATGCAATGGACTATTGACTATAAAAAAGTGAAATCTTGTCATCTGCAACAACATGGATGGATCTACAGGGCTGAGTGGAGTAAGTCAGACAGAGAAAGACAAATGCCATATGATTTCACTCACATGCGGAATCTAAAGAACAAAATAAACGAACAAACAAAACAGAAACAAACTCATGGATATGGAGAACGTCTTGATGGTTGCCAGCTGGGAGGGGGTTGGGATGAAAAAAGGGAAGGGATTAAAAAGTACAAATTGGTAGTTACAAAATAGTCATGGGGATGTAAAGTATAGCATAAGGAATATAGTCAAGAATATTGTAATAACTATGTATGGTATCAGATTAGTACTAGATTTATTGGGATGATCACTTTGTAAGTTATATAAATGTCTAATCACCATGTTGTACACCTGCAACTAATATAATATTGCATGCCAATAGTATTTGAAAAAACTGAAAGCAAACGGCTCCTATGTTTCTAGTCTTTAATTCAATCAAGTTAGGTGCTTAAATTAGAAAACTAGGACCTGAGTTTTCTCTTTTTCTCACTCTCTTTTTTAAAATTCGTCACCAAGTCCTAAACTCTCATTTTCATTTCTAATTGTTCGCTCATTCGAACTTCCATATTGCCATCAAAACAATTTTTTTTCTAAAATACATATTTAATTACGTTACTCTCTTGCTTATAAAGTCATAGGATAAGGTCAGAATTCCTTAGGATGACACAGACAACCCTTTACAATCTGTCCTCATTCCCATCCAACTATTATCTGCCACAACTTGAATCTCTGGCCCATGCCCAGCCCACTAGGTCCTCTGATTCTATGCTTTTGCACTTGCTGAATTGTCATTTTCTTTTTCCATGTGGCCATCCCCTATTCACACAACAAAACCAAGTTCAAATGTCAGTTGCACTGTAAAACCCCCTCTGACTACTCTGGAAAACTTGGTCCCTCTGCACTTACACAGCTGTCAGTACATATCCTGATTATGAGAACACATACTAGTGTGCTGGGAGTGTCTGCTGATGGTGTATCTCTCACCCTACTAGAGTGAGAACTCTAAATGGGCAAAGATCTAGTATCTTATCTGCTTGGAACTCAGACATCTTGCACTGTTGCTGGTACATGATAGATCTTTAATAAATATTGTTGGGCTGAATCTAACTGAAGTGTATCTGAGGAACAAGAATTTCATATTGGTTGTCTTCCAGACTTGTGCTTGTGATTTAAGTACCTACTCACAAGTAAACTGAAGCCTGAGCAAAAGCAGCAAGATTTCAGAGTTTGTCTTTGCTGTCTGTGACCTCTTCTTTTAGTTCTTTTTTCCTACAGGTAACAGCCCTTCTCCTGATTTTAGACTCTCAGTGACCTCCTATATTTTTGGTCTGTCCCTTTCCCCAAATCAGGAAGGATATAGAATCATCACTTGTATCCTAACTGAAACTCCCAGCTCTGAGGCACACCAGTTGGGATCCTGGGCAAGTTCTTAACCTGTCTGCCATTGTTTCCTCATTTATAACATGGAGATGATAATACCTACCTTCTAGGGTTGCAATGGATATTTAATAAGAAACTCTAAGTAAAACATTAGTATGATCCCAGGTATATAATAATGGCTCAATTAATGTTGAAAGAAAATTGCCTTGTTTATAATGATATTCTAATTCTTCTCAATGCATTTACTTTAAAAAATTGTTATTTAACTGTGAAATGAATTCTCTCTTCTTAAAGAAACCTATTTGTTCAACTAATATCTATTGATAACTTCCATGGTGCCTTACTTCACACCTGGGAACACAGGAAGAAAGAATATCACAGCACTGGGGAGAGGGATTTCCCACCTCTGTGATAAGGTCGGCAGCATTGGGGCTTACACACAAAGCATTTCCAGAGTTCAGAGGAAGGCATCCAGCACAGCCTAGTGACAGGTGCTGAGGGCACATTTCCCAAAGAAGGGATCCTGGGCTGGAATCAGTCAGAGGAGAGCAATCTTGTCGGAGGAAACATGAGCAAAGGGACAGAAGATAGACAGGGTTTGACAGAAGAGGATAAATGACAAGTCATTTGGTTGGTTCAGGTGTAGCTTGGGTGTGTTAGGAGGGGGTAAATTAGAAAGATGAGGCTAAAAAGATAAGCAGTTGGCCAAATGCTCCACGGCAATAGCAAGTGGGTGGGAAGGTGTGGGCTGGAGTTCTTCTAGCCCAGTAAATCTCAACTGTGTTTGCACATTGGAATGCCCGAGAGCTTTAAAAACTGCTGAACCCTAGGTCTCTAGACAATTATATACAAATCACTATGGATGGAACTGAAACATCATTTTTTAAAGCTCCTAAAGTGATTCCAAAATGCAGCTGAAACTGAGAACTGCTATAATCTAGTCCCTGAAATTACACCAACCCAAATTTGGCTGTGAAGGTAATGTAATACAATCATGGACCTTTAGATTGAGAGAGGAACTGAAAGCACATCTGATCCTATCTCTGTATTTTCTTAATTATTAATTAATTTCTTATTGTGGTAAAATATACACAAGATAAAAGTGATCGTTTTAACCATTTCCAAGTGGGATTAAGTGCACTCACGTTGTTGTGCAACCATCAACACCATCCATCTCCAGAACTTTTTCATTATTCCAAAGTGAACTACGCATGAAACACTAACTCCCCATTCCTTCCTGTCTGCAGCCTCTGGCAACCACCATTCTGCCTTCTGTCTCTATTTCTTTCACACTTACTCACCTAAGTGGCACCTTATAGTACCTGTCCTTCTGTGACTGGCTTATTTCACTTAGCATAATGTCCTCTAGGTTTGTCCATGTTGTAGTGATAATTTCCTTCCTTTTAAGGTTGAATTCTATGATTCTACTGCCTGTATACACCATGGTACCACATTTTGATGAATGGACTTTGGGCTGTTTCTACCTTTTGGCTATTGTGACTAATTCGGCTATGAACATGGGCATACAAATATCTGATGGAGTCCTTGTTTTCAATTCTTTTGGTATATACCCAAAAGTGGAATTACTGGATCCTATTGTAACTTGATTGTAATTTTTTGAGGGACTTCCATGCTGTTTTCCACAGTGGCTAAACCATTTTACATTATCACCAGCAGTGTATGAGGCTTCTAACTCCTCTACATCCTCACCAATACCTGTTACTTTCTATTTTGGTGGTGGTGGTGGGGAGGTAATAATAGCCGTCTCAATAGATGTGAAGTGGTACCTCACTGTGGTTTTGATCTACATTTCCCTAATGACCAGTGGTGTTGAGCATCTTTTTACTCACTGGCTATGTATATATAATTTCTTTAAAGAAATGACTATTTAAGTCATTTGCCCATTTTTAATTTTGTTGTTGTTGTTGAGTTATAGGAGTTCTTTATATATTCTGTTATTAATCCTTTATCAGATATATGTTTTGCAAATATTTTGTTCCATTCCTTGGTTGCCTTTTCACTCTGTTGATCGTCTTTGATACACAAAAGTTTTTAAGTTTGATGAAATCCAATTCATCTATTTTTTCTTTTGTTGCCTCTGCTTTTGGTGTGATAAGCCCTGTGTTTTTATAGATATGCACACTCAGTCCTGCAGGTTGTATTCCTCAGGGAACAGACCGAGATGAAGACTGGGTTATAGATTGTATTAGGCAATGTTCTTGGCATCACCACCTTGGACGGGAAGAGAAAGAAGCATGGGCAGAGGGAGAAGCTGGGTTGTGACGTAGTCTCAAGCAAAGCCTCAATGATCCTCACAGTGACCTCTGAAGCTGAGATGGATCTTCAGAGATGTTCTATCCTGGGGTAAGGGAATGGTCTTTATATATGACCAGTCATTGGATACAGGATGCTCTGAGGGGCTGTGACTGAGGGCAAAGGAGCTCTCTTCAGTCTAGAAAATTCTACAGAAGGCTGACAACTGAGAGATGCTGACTACCAGCACTCTGGTATCTGGGGGAATAAGGCCTTCATTCCTGGAAGGGGACCTGGGTGACATATCATATTGTCTACTGCAGTCCAAAAGAGATCTTCTCTTGCTAGCTTTGTTCTCCTGGTGCTGGGATGCTATTGGCACTTTTGTATAATTTAGAGAGTAATCTAAGGTCTCCAGGAATCCCCAGCCTATGGTCATGAGGTCCGCTCCCTCCCTTCCATTCTTCACCCTCCATTTTGGCACTCCTGGTCTCTCTCTTCCCCACCTACAACACAGTAACATTATTGCTGTCTTTCTGTTGAAGATCGCAATTTAATGTCATGGCCTAGAGTTCCTGCCACCTTAAGGCTTTCATCATCCAAGACACAACGGGCAGAAATGGGAGCAGCAAACAGTTGCTCAAACCCTGGAGTATGGGTAGATGAGATGAGGGAACAGCAGAGGGGTGTTGGGATAAAATACTTAGGCACAGAGAACTCCAGGCCAGGAGAATGGGCTCAGGTACTGAGGGGCAGATACTGAATCAAATAAGCATGCACATGAGGATAAAGTTAAGAAGAAAAAGAACGATGATTAAGTAGTACTTGGCATTTAGGGACACAATTAACATTGACTTTAGTTTTAGATGTTGAAGAAACAGCAAAATGAGAAGAAAAAAATACAAAGTTAATATTTATGTCTAATTATTATGCAGCGCAATAATTCAGTATATAATAAAATGTGTTCAAATTAAATCTTCTCTCAAGTTGTATTTGATTAGAATTGTAAACTCTTACATAAATATGGGGCTTCACAAATTGTGGTTTATATAGCATGGAGATCTCCTCACAACCCCAAAACATCAGAGGGAATACTCATAGCAGTGACTCCTTTTTTGATTGAAGGAAACTGTATTTCTGAATCCCTCCTCTAGCCTGTATCTTACACACACAGGAGCTATGTGCTGAGTTCCTGATCCTAAACTCTGAGATTTCTCAAAAAAATTTCTCCTTACTAATCTTATTATTAAGATTAAGCTACATTTTATGACTTTTCCTAAACATAATTTTTAGAGTATTTGAATAGTTGGATTATGAACATGTATAAACATCTGAGCCTTTAGGTAACCCACTCCACTTCAATTTAATTAAAGTCCACGACCCAAGGCCTTTATATCATCTGAAGTCAGGCTCTATTTAGAGACTCAGTCATCATTTTTTTTTCCTGAGAATCATTCCTAAGAAAGTATTCTCTATTTGGAAATGGTTTAGGGCAATCTAGATGGAGGAACAAAAGGTGGCTTTTATATTCTTGCGCTCCCTTTCTAGTCCTATGGTCTTAAGGATACCAGAATTTACTTCATTCCCATTCTACAGCATCTCACCCCACCCTAGTCTCAAACTGAATTACCCCTATCAGAGAGGCTAGGAATATATATTGATTGAAAAACATTTCACTTGCCCAGAATTTCCGTTTGACTCCTATTTAGTTTCTAAGTGTCATTTCCATTTCTTTCTCTGACCCTATTAGCCCTTGGAACAGCCTCAGATTCAGAGAACATAATGTTTTTCTGAGGAAATTTACTCAGAATAAAACTCCAAATACAAATTCTTGGAAAATAACAAGATTATACATTTTCAAAAACAAGTTTTGCTACTTCTTTTAGTCTAGAGCCTCATTTCTCTTAGGACAGCCATGTGGAAATCGAATGGTTTCTTTGGTTGCAATACAGTCTTCTTTATCTTCATCAACATGATTATCACTATTAAGTATTCAGCCTACATTTCTATGATTCAATTTTGGAAATGGTTGTTAGAGTTTCATGATCGGCTTCTTATTTCCATTTTTAGGCTTTTACTATGACATGAGCTATTGTCCTTTCTTTAAAATGCCTGAAAATCAGGACTTGAGTATTATCGTCAAGTAGCTAAATGAAAATCCCTCTCCTGGGAGTCTTAGGGAGGCCACATGAGAAAAAGGCATAGTACTGTTGTGAGTTTTCACGTATCCCAATCCTTCCTTCTTCTATCATCCCTCCCTCCCTTCCACCATTTTATCATGTTATAGTTTCACCTAAAAGCAGAGGAAGATTTTTTTGTTTCTTTAGCGTTCTTTTTATTCCTGTGATTCTTGCCTAAAACGTTGGTGGTTGGAGGAATGAAAATAAGCAAAGGATAATCTAACAGAGGTAGCAAAACTGATTCTCCATTCAAAGGGCAGAATTAGTCTTGCTATTAAGACACACAGCAAACCATTTGATACTGGGATCTGAAAGCACATAAGATGGACTTTAAAGATTTTTTTTAACATTATAGTTTGCTTTTCAGATTGTAATTGTCATAAGTAAATAATGCAAGGCTGAACAGACTCAAACCTGATGTATGTGCAGGGTCAGTTCCAGAAAACAGGAGACATGTGGTGTTTCTATTCTGCCATCTAAGGGAGAGGTTCATACGGCAGCCAAGGCCAGTACTTTTTGGTTCCTAAGCATTAAACAAAGCTAAAGGCAAAGTGCTAAAAGTTGAGAGTGTGAAATGAATACTGGCCACCGGGGAAAATTTCAAGTTAACAGGCAACAGGAAGTTGGAGAATAGTAGCTAAACAAAGCCATTTAATTAATTCTGTCATACTGTGCTTTCCCTCGCTGGGACTGTTTTTCACCTGGCTGGTGAGTCCTGCATTGGCTCTTGGGCCTCATCTTCTTAAAGGTACCATATAGGACCTGGCAGCTCTTATACTGTAAATTGATAGTGCTGCATCATCATCACCATCACCATCAAATCAGCAATATTTTTCCCCAAGATGTGGACTAAGACCTAATTTCCCAGATCCCCTGAGAACTAAGCTCTCAGTTGGGTTTGATAATGTCTTTTTTTCTCAGAAGTTTATTAAGATGGTTTTCCAGAGTTGACAACTTTACTGACTTCCTGCAGCTTATTTTATGTAACATTCATGGCATATGTGTTATTGAAAGTTGTGCACAAATGTACCACATCCTACAATCATAAAAATAGTACGGAAAAAAGCTATTTACCTACTAATGTTTTCATGTGGTGGGAGATAAGGAAGAATGCTTGGGGATAGGAGGAGATATAGAAAAGGTCTTGCGACATTTAGCCCTTCCCAGAAAAAATAGATACCCTGTCTCTAGTGGGCATTGTTTCCACATCTTATTATAATATTGAAAAAGACATGAAATCCTAAAACAACTTTCAGATCTCATTAGTTTTAATAATTCGACCCTGCCCATCACTGACATTTAAAGAGAGCTATGCAGGGAACTTCCTTGACCTGATAAAGTCATCTACAAGAAACTCACAACAACATACATGATGGTGAAATACTAGATGCTTTCTGCTTAAGATTAGGAAAAAGACACTCTTGCCACTTCTGTTCAACACTGTACTGGACACTCTACATGGGGCAATTAGGCAAGAAAAAGAAATAGATCCAGATCGGAAAGAAAAAAGTAAAGCTATCTTTATTTGTAGATGATGTGATTTTGTATGTAGAAAATCCTAAGGAATCTACTAAAAATATTACAATAAACAATGTCAGTTGCAGAATATAAGATCAATGTACAAATATCAATATATTTCTACATACTAGTAATAAACAATATGAAATCAAAGCTAAGAAAACAATTTTACTTACAGTAGCATCAAAAAGAATAAAATAGGACTAAATTTAACAACATAAATAGAAAATTTGTACACTGAAAACTCTAAAGCATCCTTGAAAGAAATTAAAGAAGGTCTAAATAAATTGAAAGACACCCCAGGTTCATGGATTGGAAGACTTAATATTGTTAAAATGGTGGTGCTCCTCAAATTCATCTACAGATTCAATGTAATACATATCAAAACTCCAGCTAGCTTTTTTTTTTTGCAGAAATTGTCTCACACTTCTCTATTTCAAAACTTACTACAAAGCTACAGTAATCAATACAGTGTCATTGCAGCATAAGAATAGACATGTAGATCAATGGATCAGAATTATAAGTCCAGAAATAAAACTCATATTTATAGCCAATTGATTTTCTACAAGGAGCCAGCCAATACAATTAAAAGGGACAACTAGATATCTACATGCAAAAGAATGGAATTGGATCCTGACCTTGCATCATATAGAATAACTACCTCAGAATGAATCAAAGACCTAAATGGAAGAGTTAAAATTATAAAACTCTTAGAAGAAAACATAGAAATAAATCTTTGTGACCTTGGATTAGGAGATGGTTTCTTAGATATGTCACCAAAAGCACAAACAATAACAACAAAAGAAGATAAATTAAACATCATCAAAATTAAAATCTTTTGTGCTTCACTTCAAGAAACTGAAAAAAATAACCCATGAGACAAACCATTTGTAAATCACATATGTGATAAGGGACTTATTCCAGAAAATATAAAGAATTCTTAAAATTCAATAATAAAAACAAAAATAACCCAATTAAAAATAAGCAAAGGACTCGAATAGATATTTCTTCAAAGATGATATACAAATGACCAACAATCACATGAAAAAATGCTCAACATCATTAGTCATTCAGAAAATGCAAATCAAAACTGTGAGATACCACTTCACAATTCACTATCATGGCTATCAACAAAAATTCAGACAATAATAAGTGGGCAAGGGTATAAAGAAATTTGAACTCTTATTCTTTGTTAGTGGGGATGTAAAACGATGCAGTCACTTTTGAAGGCAGTTTCAGTTCCTCAAAAAGTTAGACATAGAGAACCATATGACCTAGGAATTCTAGTCATAGATATCCATCCAGAGAATTGAAAACATGTGTCCACACACAAAAAATTGTACATTAATATTCATAATAACATTATTCATAATAGCTAAAAAGTATAAAGAACTCAAATGTCCATCAACTGATAAATGGATAAACAAAATATGGTGTATCTATACAATAGAACGTTTTTTGGCCATGAAAAGGAATGAAGATGAATGGACCTTGAAAGTATTATGCTGAGTGAAAGAAGCAAGACACTAAAAAACACATATTTTATTATTTCATTTATATAAAATTTCCAGAATAGGCAAATTCATAGAGACAGAAAGTAGATTAGCAGTTGCCAGGGGCTCCAGGGAGGAGGAATGGGGAATGACTGTTAATGGGTAAGGGATTTCTTTCTGGGATGATGAAAATGTTATGGAATCTTTACTGATGTTGGTAGAACCATATGACTGTATTAAAGCCACTGAATTGCAAACTTTGAAAAGGTAAATTTTTTGGCATGTGAATTATATCAATAAACCTGTTATTAAAGAAAGGAAGGAAGGAAGGAAGGAAGGAAGGAAGGAAGAAGGAAGGAAGAAGGAAGGAAGGAAGGAAGGAAGGAAGGAAGGAAGGAAGAAAAGAGAGAAGAAAGGAAAGAAGGAAAATAAAGAGCCGTACAGAAAATAATCTGTGATGGTTTAGGTCACCATCATCCCTCAATGCTGTCAGGCATTTGCATTTATTAGCTTGTGTTTAGTTGTGCTTTTTCTTTCCTTCTTTCTTTTTTTAAGTAATTTTGAGGCTTCAGTGCAAGTCACCGAAGCAAATAAACACTCAAACATGTGCTTCCAACATATCTGAGTCCATGGCCAAATGATCCGGACTCTGATAGGAAATCATGACCATATTCGTTTTAATGATAGATTAACAAACAGGGAGCCTCTAGAGACCTAAATACTTCTCTTTTCAAACATGGTGACATAAAATTATTAAATTAATGATAGGTCCCTTCTAGTGTCAGGTTAATAACCTGAAAATAATAATCAATTTAAAAGTCAGAATGAATAACAAATGGAATGAAACGCACAGAGATATTCAAATGTACCCTGAGGAACGCCTTTTTGTATTATCATACTAAGAATATATTTTTCAAAAAGAGCCGTACCTGTGGGAGTGTAATGAGTTTGGGTAGTTATATAGCACCCTTCTTTCGAATTGCTCAGAATGCTTTATAGCGTTTACTTCAGCAACTGTCACAACATCCTCATGGGTGGCAAGCATTGTGCCAACAGTACAGTACAACCCCAGGTCAGACAACCAACGGACAAACAGTTATCACATGAAGTCTAGAGCACAGGTACACGTGAAATCCAGATGGTCCATCTAATAGTGCCTCATCCACATCTGACCAAAGCAGCATCTTCTTAGACCAATAACCTCTCTTATCAATGGTGGTTTTGAGTTCCCATTATTCTGGATTCTCCAAGTGTGTCTGCCATATCCTAAACAGATGGTCAGCATCACACAATATGACTGTTTCTGACGGTAATAGGAATCACATGGCTAACATTTCCTGAAAGAAATTGGATTAGATATTGAAAATTAGACCTCGGGATTTTTTTTTCACTTGATTTCCTTTTATTTCCAGAAATGCACAGGAATATTGAAAGTCTATAAAGAGTATTTTTTAAATGGATTAATGGCTACATTTGTTATATAGCATACAATTTGAGATTTTTAGACAAGAATGTTTCTTTTAGACAAAAAAAAAAAAAATAGGCCAAGAGGACAGCCAGTTTCATTTATACAATGTTTTGGGACTCAGTTTCCTCATTTGTAAAACAAAAGTTTGGACTAACTAATTTCTTAGGTCCTCTGTAGCTATTTGATTGAGTGATTATGATATTTTTCCCGTTCAACTCAAAGCTTGGACAAGGACATGCGTGTGGGAACAGCATCCGTCTTATTTACCAGTATGTTCCCCATGCTTAGCACAATGCCTGACACATAGTATGTGCTCAAAAATATTTTTTGAATAAATAAATAAATTTTGTTTTATAAGGTTTTCTTCGATTTTTCTTTGAGGCACTATAGTTGAAATTAAATTTATTATAACAATCCTTCCTAGGAATATATCTGTTGTATTGGTAATGTGTTTTTATTTTTCCAGATTTCTTTCATTCTTGATATACTCTGACTGACCATTCATAAAAGGATATCAAGCTTTGAAGATTTCCAAACACCTCTGGGGAGGGAATTTCTGCAAGTGTTCATGTTTCTATTTTAAAACAGTATTTATATCTGCAGTACTTTTGGCATTTAACAATTAATAACATATTCATGTTACATCAACACTTACTTCATTGTTTTTCCTTTAAAAGTTCTTTTATAAAAAACTTTGAACATCTTCCCTGGTTTGATTTCCTTCATCTCCATTAGTTACCAGTGCTGACTCTATTCTTTTTATTGCCAATATTCCTCTGGAAAACTTAGAAGAGATGACCTATTTGTCCTTGATTTTTGCTTCCAAAGATGTGCAATCATAGAAGAGAAACTCCTTATAAAATGCGTATGCTTTAGGGGCATCTGTCTCTGTCTTTAACTTGACAAAAATAAAATAATAAAGTTATGTGTTTCCTTCACACATTTAAAAGCCAGAAATAGACACAGACGAACATTTTTCAATCCGCGTGCCAACCTAATAAGCAGAGCGAAACAGACTGCGGAGAGGAGGGCTACTGCCACCTGCCCTCAAGCTCCTCTAACCCTGCTGCCTGTAGCCCCACTAGCTGCTCCCACACTTGCCTCTGGGGCTGTCGTGCCCCCTCTTGTTCCTGGGCATCATTAAAAAGCATAGCATCACTGTGTGACTTTGGACTGGCTCCTTTGACATCACTAAATTTCTGCTGATTATTTACTCTATTTTAGACTCTGCACACTTCACCAACTGAAAGGGCCTGGAAAAGACACTAGGACCAGCAGACTCAGCAGTGAAATCCTGGGCATGTTCAGTCTCCTCCCAGAGGATGGGCTTGATAGGGGAGGCCTGTCTGTTCTTACTCTTCACCCTTCAAGGAAGGAAAACTCTGAGACCTCTGAGAATATACAGCCCACTGTACAATATGCTTTTCACTAGCAGCACATATATACAGAGTACGCTTTTTTTTTTGTTTAAATAGAAAATCACTTTTGTATTGCCCGTTACCTGTCTGTTATCACACAAAATATTGTGTGAAGGGTATCCCCTTGGCCTGAGTTGGGTGGATCAGAGTCTCTCTTGTGAAAGTTTGGAACTGAGACAGCAATGCTCACCTCGGTCGGTTCTAGTTTCTCCGACAGAAAAGACGTGCACTGGGGAACCGTGGGTCGGCAGTGTTTGGGGCTGCGCACCATGAGGCAGTGTAAACATCTGCAGAAAGAGAAAGAAAAATAAATATACAGCGAGAAAAACAAAGAGAAGACAAAGAGAGCATGCTTCTTGGCTTCCTACAGGCTTCCTGTCTCTTGGTTCCACAGGAGACCCGGCTGCTTCCATCCTTGGCCTGAAGTTCACTTTCCTTATATGCAATGAAAGATCTTTTCTCAAACATTGACTTCACAAGTTTTCTGATAACAAAGCACATAACCCTTTTATCAAGTCCAATTATCTAAACTCTCAAGAATTCGAACTACAATTAAGAACCCACAAGTAATTATTTAACATATCCAAGTAGCAGAACATATATTTTTGATTCAGAATGATGCAGAGCATCTCTCATAGCTGTGCCTGAAAAAACAGCAATTTACCAAATATTGGACAGCCGCTATATGCTCTATCCCAGGTCAAATGCTTAAGGTTTGAAAGTTATTAAGAATACATCCCCTACCTCCTAGATGCTTTCGGTCTAGTGGGGAAATTATAGAAGTAGAGTGTACCATATTTTCCTGATGTACACTGGTGAAAGAATTCAGTCTTCTTTGATAACAATCTCAGTAAAAACCTCAGTATTGATTCAGAAATGATTATACTACTTTCCACATTTTATTTAATATTTCAAGAGGCCAAGTATGATCATCAACTACAAAAATCTCAAGAATTTTTAAGGTATGACTAACTTAAATTCTTTCAAAGATGTTGCATGGATGTTGCAGAGTTCTACATGAGAAAGTAACAGTGTCTTCCAAGATGCTTTCATATCTAGCCAGATGATTTACACACAATTTAACTTTCTTCTGTTGGTTTTGTGGAATGGGTCGTACAATACTCTACCGACTTTGGTATGATCATGTTGAACTTTAACCAGGCTATCTAGGTTGAGAGTATAGCAAAATTCTTTTTGTTGTTGTTGTTTTAGCAAAGTCCTTTCTGTCAAGGAAACAAACCTTACTGAGACAGAGATCAGTTTTAATATCTAGTGATTTTATAAGATTAATGCATAGAAATCTTTATACAAATATTTTTACTATTGATTATGCATCAAAGATCATATGTAGTGTTCTTAAGTTAACTTGGTAGTCAGGATAGAACTCATAAAAGTAACTTCTATCTGAATATAAATTAACATATTTATTGCAGAATATTTGGGTAATATAGACCAATATCGTATGACCTAATCCACAAAACATTTTACTGCTATAGTCCTAACTTCTACTTTTATAATTAATTTCTCAGATCCTTACCTGCCCAATCAGCAGAAAATCTAATATAGACTCTCCTCAAATTGTCTAAAGTTTCCAGGGCTTAGTCCAAAGGAAGACAAGGATGAGTTGTTTCCAATGCCAGGTCCAGAGGGAATTGGTCTAAAGGGAAAGGTCACCCTTTCACAAGTGCACGATCCATGCTGTGCTAATGCCCTTGCTGGTTTTGGCATCTGCCCAGCACAGGTTGGGGGTGTGGGGAGGGGCACCTGACCTGGCAGTCTGCAGTTACAGCTTTCTTGGAGTCCCTTACATACTGGGCGATGGTCACCATTTTCCCCTAATGCATAGCATTGGGCCAGTGTGGCTAGATCCCAAGGCGCTTCCAGCTTAGCCCTGTGCTGTGATTCCTCCAAGAATGTCTAGGCCCCTATGTTGATGCCAGGACACCAGAAAACTTATGTTTGCCCATTCCTAAAGATAATTTTACTTTAGGGCCTCGTTATTCTACTCTGATAATGGGATACCCTGATAAAGCTCAAAAAGAGCAAGGTAGAGTATTTGTCTTGCCTTTCTAGATAGTCGGAGCTCCAGACTCAAATTATCCAACTATTTCATCAGGGACCAATTTTGCGGTCACTGTTAATATGTGGTCACTGTAGAATATGTTGACTACATAGACTATTACAAAGAAAAAAGTTGAAATTGCCCATTATCTCAACCATAGATAGCCCACCGCTAATGTTGTACGGGATTCTTGCCTTCACTTACCTCCCTAAACCCCTCTTGTACTGTTCTGCCATAGCCACCCTTGACATAACAATTTGGACAAGATGCTGCTCTCTGAACAAACCCTATTTTCTCTGTCCATTGTATTTCTTTTTCCTGGAATGCTTTCCTCACTATGTTTGCCTGTTGAAATCTACCTCTGAATGTACTTCTCTCTTAAAGGTGAAGTTCTGTACTCATCCTCTGGTAGAAGCTCTACCTACTCTGACCACAATCTGTACTTCTCGAAAGGCATTTATATTATGCCCTTGTATTGTTTATATTTCTGTAGTAGTCTAAACTTCCCAACTAAATTGCAAGCTTGAGAGTAATTCTTACATAAAATTAAAATTTTGTTTTACTCAACTTTTTATTCTCCACGTCAACTGGTGCAATGCCCTCCTTGAAAATAGTACATACTCAGCAAATATTTGTTGAAAAATATATGTACACACAAGCAGAAAAATAATACATCAATTTAGTTAGTTCAGTCAAATTCTTTAACTTTATGAAAATCAAAATGATAGTTATCAAGTGCCTATTACATGCCACATAGCAGGTATTTACTATTTCAAACTTTCTTTAATCGGAAAAAGTTCAGACGTGAAAACTTATAAAGAATAATATAATAAGTGCCCATACACTCACCATCCATATTAAGAAAGAAAACATTACTAATATAAAGCCCTGTGAACCCCATCCTGAACACATATCTTTCCCTCCCCACCACTGTGAACCAAATCCTGAACTTGGGGATGATTCTTCCCAAGCATTTATTTTATATTTTAATCATATTATACATGCATTTGTATTGTGTGTTTGATGACCTATTTAAGAATGTCCGATTCTGCTATAGAAAATAAGAGAAATGAATACATAGGGAGAAAAATGAAACTAAGCAGCAAAGCAAATTGCTTGAGACAAGCAAAATCCATAAAATGTTAAATAAGAATGTTAGTAACCTCTGAGATCTGTTAGACCTAGATAAAATAGAGCATGTGTGTAATGAACATAATTAGAAAGGGATGGAAAGAGCAATAGACACCTAGTAGTCGTGATACGCTAAATATATATGAAGACGTGAATCATCAAATATTCATGACACACCGAAAATATATGAGGCATATGAGGCATTCACTAATTACGAGGTCTCGGTTCAGCCAACCCTTGGCTCCTCACATCCTCTGCACAAAGGATGCAAAATAAAATCCAGGGCTGCTCATCAGGCTAATTGGTTAAACTATAGCTACCAGCCAGGTGAACTTGCCCCCAAACCTATCAGGTGAATGTATTTTGAGCCTAGGCACCTTCTACATGTTGGTTCACTTCACTCAAATCTCAGCTCTGGTCCTTGCAAGCATACCCTTATCAAGGAAGACAGAGATGGGACTGAGCATTCAGGCAGTGTCACCTTCCCACCTTGTCTACAGCATATCTTAAACGTGTTAACCTACTCCATCTTTTACCTTGCTTCTTGCTGTGTGTTTTCAATTGATTTAATAAACTACGTAATTTAAGCATCTTGTTTTAGTCTATAAGCCCTTCTGTTGTGTGATCTCTTGGATAGCTTGTCAATTATTATACTTACAGGCTTCCGTTGCAGCAAGGTAATTTCCCACACGATGATAGTATTTATAAGTTTTAATCTGGATATAAATGGCATCAGATCGTACACATTCGTCTGCAACATGCTTTTTTATTCAACCTATTTTTTATTCAACCTATTTGTCAGATTATTCCATGAACAGCATGTAGACCTATTTATTTTCATGGCTATATCCACTGTATGAATATATCACAATTTATTTATGAATTCGTCTATTGATCTAATGTAGGTCGTTTCCAATTTTTTACCATTACAGTCGATGCTATAAACATTCTTGTACATCTTTCCTTGAGCACATGTAAGAGAGTTGCTCCAAGGATTTACCTAGGAGTGCAATTTCAGGGGCAAAGGGTATGCACACCTTTAACTTAACTATATATCACCAAATTGCTGTCCAAAGTGATGGCACCGACTTATATTCTTACCAGAAGTAAATGAGTCCTTACGTTCTTAATCCTAGCCAACACCTTATGTTGTCAGACTTTAAAATTTTTGCTGATCTGATGAATGGATGCACTCTGGTCACAAAGAAGTTAATAACTGTGGAAATTAAAAACCTTATGGCATTTCCTCAGTACTTCAATTATGAGGAAAAAAACTTGTGCTAATTTTGTGTTAGATTTTTGGACTTTCCCATTCTCTGTTAAGGCCAAGTAAAGTTTCCTCTTTCTTTTTCCAACTCCATGAACACCAATGGAAAAATAACTTTGCAAGAAAATTTGTCATTTTTTTCCCATAGGAATTACGGTTTGGAAGAATATCGTATTGGTTGCTTTACGTCACAAAAATATCCCTCTGACTATCAAGGGACACAAGAAAAAGAATTTAGCTGCATCTATGTAAATCAGTCACCACTAAGCACATGCCATATTGATAATGGGTCAGTAGCTGAATGACTATTACTCAGAGGTTGAGAATGCACTCATTTAAAAAATTCTAGAAAGTTGCTCCTTGCCTCAGAATATCTACCCCAGGGGCTTATTCCATATCTTAAATTCAATTAACAGAAATTAATGTACTGGGATCAAATTCTTTTATATTTAAGAAACCTCCAAAAAAGAAAAACACATCTCAAAAAACATTTTTCCCCACCTCTTTCAAAGGCACAAAGGGAATTGGACATAAGACATGTGAACGTTATCAGGTATAAGGTGTAGGTCATCCTCAACTTCTTCCTCTTCCTAATCTGGCACATTCAGACAAGCAAATCTTTTGTTTTTAATTTCTTGCTTAAACCTTTTGAGTAACTCTCCAATAGCCCTAACAGTGTTCTCAAAGTGTGGTCCAGGGTCTCTTGTGATTTCAGATCCTCTACGGTAATTGTTTTTAAAAATGCAGTTTTAGCTCAGGTTTACTCAATCAGAATGACTGAATGTGGGGCCTTGGAATCTGTGTCTTTGACAAATTACTCAGTTTGATTAAAAAAAAAAAAAACAACTTTTTTACAATTGAAAATTGTAACACACATTAAGTACTGAAAACTTAAATAAGCAGTACGATAAATTAATACAAAGTGAATATCTATATTACCACAGCCTAGCACAAAAAAGAGCCTTGTCAGCACTTCAGAAGCCCTTTCCAATCACCTCCCTCTTCTCTCACTGTAACTGCCAGTCTGATGTCTGACACCACCAGTATGATTATTGTACTCACTGAAGATGGAAGCACAGTGACAGGATAAAATTCACATTGCTTAGAGTGTCACATGAGGATGCTGCATGATTTGTTCTTTGCAACCTCTCCTTCTGCCTCTGCCCTCTTCATGTTTCATTCTCAAGTCATTTGGAATCAGTTATTTCATTTTACAATTACTGCCCTAATTCAATGCTCATGCTTCACACTGTTTCACTGCCTCTGTACATGTTGGGAGAGCCCTTATTCCTGAGTCTTTCTATTAAATTCATTCTTCAAGACTTGTCCAGTTGTCACTTTCTTATAAGTTTCATGACTTTCACCTAGGTACTCCATCTAAAGGCAGAGTCATCACTCTTTCCACTATGTAACCAAGAATATCTTATAAGATGAAACAACTATTATTTACGTCTATTCTCCTTTCTAGATCAGGAACCCGGGCAGAGATTTTTTTTTTTTAAATTATCTTGAGTGTATAGGCTTAGTCTACGATCTTCAGTAGATGCTTAATTGTTGAACAAATAATCTCCAGGTTTGCACATATTTGAAAAGTAGCACACTGCAACATTAATACCTCCAGGTATATTTGGATCAGATCATGTTCTTCGTCAGAAAACAAACTCAGATATTAGGAGAACGCTGGGTGCCTGAGAGGAAGGTGAAAGCAAGTGCAAGAAGTGAGACAAAACACAAAGGGGGAGGTGGGGAGCCAGAGTGACATTGCCCAGATCTCTGGGGACTCTGCAGAGAGAAAGGAGCAATCAGACTGCTCCAGGCAGCGCTGGGGTACCTGCCTCCCCTGAGTCCTCTCTTCCTTCTCAGGACCTCTAGCTGTCAGACCACTGTGCTGTGTGGGAAGCTTAGACTGTTCTGACTTCTTTCAATCTTTTCCTGCCTCTATTCCCAGACTGTCCATCTGCTTCTGAGCATCAATTCTTGCTTCAGAAATGTCTTATAAGTAACCTGACTATTTCTTGACCTTTGCATACAAGGAAGGTGGAGCATTAGTTCTTCAAGACTCCTACCCATCCATAGTATGTGTGAGTAGGAGTGCAGGGCAACGAGACACACAGAAGGGCCTTGTGTAACTGCCCTGGTGCTCAGAGGATCTGGATCATAAGCATCTGGGCAGCCTGCCACGAGGACCTTCGCAGCAATGTAAATAGTCCTTGCACAAATGAACCTCGACTGTGTTAGGCAAATTGAGAGATAGGAACAACAGAAATGAGAAGAATGACTCAAAATTTATATAATCCAGAAAAGATATTGTAAAACAAAATTAAAATATTTCAAAAAAGTATTCTGAAAGAGAGCCATTGCCAGTGTTTTGATCACCGGGATCAAGGTAGGGGCGGCTTTGAGTCTGAGGGTGATCAAGGAAAGCATGGAGCGGACACTCTTGGGAGATGGTTATACTTGTGAAATGAAGGAATAGCAGAACCCTGCAAGCTGTTGTCTTGGAGACAGTAGGCTTCTCCACCCTCCCCTAAAGAACCACAGTGGCCTGTGATAGGGTCTCCAGTAGCACTGGACCAGGTGGGCCCAGTTTTTGGCAGCAAAACAGGGGCAGTGAGAAATGGTGATATCAGAGGCTTCTCAGACAACAATTATGTCACCATTTGGATGTGGAAATCCAAGGAATGAATGCTGCTCTGAATTACAAAAGCCTGGGGACTTGCATAAAGTCCCTGGAGTAGAGGCATTCTCAAGAAAGAGGTACAAGTGGATGTATGCTTGAATGATTAATCAGAAAAATAAAAGAAAGAAACATCAAAATTTGAAACATCAAAATAAAGCAGTTCAAGCAAGCTTTATCTTTATCTGACACATGGTATAATCTCAAGACATGTAGTTATACAGGGCTGGTTATATACAAAGGGCTCAATACATATTTGTTGGGCAAATTCTTGATTTTTGTTGTCCTCTTAAAACAAGTAGATAAATATAGTACAATTTTGTTTTAATTTTAATTTCATTGTAAACTACTTTTGAAGCAGGATTTTTGACAAAAATAACATTTAAAAATTTCTCCAGATTTTCAAAGAAATGCATGTTTGTTGTTAAATTTTTGAAAATTAAAAAAGCATAAAGAAAATACAAGTTATCTATAGTACCATCACCCAGAGATAACTACTACTAACATTTGGTAAACCTCCTGCTGTATTTATTCAGGTAGACAGAGTATAGATTGTTCTGCTCTATTTGGACCAATAATATTATATCATGAGCATTTCCCAATATTATTAAATATTAATTGAATATATTCCACCATATAGATATAACTTAACCAAATCATTATTTTGGATGTTTTGGCTTTTCAATTTTGTAACTAAAGTTGTGATAAAGATCCTCTTCTTAAATGTTTATAAACTTAGGATAATATCCTAGAAGTGACTATTTTGGATCTAATCATATAAACACTTTGAAACTCTTGGTTCAATTTGTCAGATTGCCCTTCTGAGGGTTACCTTTTCATCAAGAATTTGCATTATAGCCTCTGACCTAACCAACAGGATGATTAGGGAAATTTTATTTAAGGAACATATTTTATAGTTGGAAAAAACTCTCACTCTGTCACTATTAAAGATTGTTTTTATAGTAAGAAATAAAATATATATATAGCAATAGATAGAAAACGAAAATATCAAGGTCCTTAAAAATTTTGACTACCATATACTATTGCCAATCCTGGGCCAACTGATGACTTACAACATCTGAATCTGGGTAAGCAAAATATAATTTAAACTGTAAAGATGTTACTTGGCAATTATAAGTGAACAGAACCATGTTTCATTTACCTTATTTCAATAGTTTTAAATCTCTTATTGCACAATACAAGCATTGTCCTTTCAAAGTATCTGCTCCTAGAAGGCAGTCAATGTTGAATAATTTGTTGTAACAATTAGCTCAGCTCATTATTAACTTACTCAATTTCTTTATATCTGAACCAGCAGGGTGAAAGCACTTGGTGTAGTGGATTTTGAACCCATTCTGCTTTTCTTTCATTTTCCTGATATATACCTGTACCTGATATATGCACCGCTTCTTCCAATTAAACTAAAAGATATATATAGGCTCTCTTTAAGTAAAGAGCAGGTTGACTGCTGTTTCTCTGCCCATTCTTCCTGAAGATCCGTCCCAATATTGCCACCTGTCCCAGGTCAAGAGCATATTTCTGTGGTTAGCTTAGAGGACTTATGTTAAGACGATTTCTTTCTTCTCTGTCTCATTTTTTTTTTTTTTCCACTCACTTCAGGAGAATCATGTACTTGGGTACTTTTTCTTTGGTTTTTCACTTTTCCCATTATAGTTATGTCCACTTTAGTCAGCTTCTCACGAGTATACTTCTCGTCATCCTTTTCTCTCTCCCCACTTTCTTCCACCTCTTACCCATTTACTTCAAGAAAAGGCTCTCTTCTTAATGCTCTCTTCCTATTTCCTTGCTCCTTTTTGAGCCAGAAAAAGCCTCACATCTTTACTGACAAATCGCAAACTTTTTTCAAGGAAACCAACAAAATCTATCCACTCTCACATGAAATGCTCCAAAGGGATACTCGAGTTGGTGGGTCCTTTGTCTGCAAAATGTAGATCTGAACAGAGAAAGAGATAAGCTCAGAGATGAGCTGGAAAGGTGAACACAAACTTGCTATCTCAGCAAACTGGATGGAGGAGAGCAAAAGCTAAACATGGGATCATGAGGAACAAGCAAGCCAGGAATGAAGTGTGCAAATGAAAATGGTTTGGATAAATTCCAGAAATTGTGAGCAGAGTATTTTTCACCCACTCTCCAACCTGCCTGTGTAGTTAGCTGAGAATTATTAATGGCCAATGTTTTAGTCCGTTTAGGCTGCTATAACAAAATACCATAGACTGGGTGCCTTAAACATTTATTTCTCACAGTCTGGAGCCTGGGAAATCCAAGGTCAAAGCACTAGCTGGGAGATGATTTGGTGTCTAGTGAGGAGCTGCTTCCTGGTTCACAGATGGCTCTCTCTCACTGTGTCCTCACATGTTGGAAGGGGCAAGTGAGCTCTTGGGTCACTTTTATAAGGGCACTAATCCCTTTTATGAGGGCTTCACACTTATGAACTAACTACCTCCCAAAGACATAGGGATTTCCACATATGAATTTTGGGAGAACACAACATTCGGTCCATAACAGCCAGAAGTGAGTGGACAACTAGTCATTGCTGTTGAGACCTGAAATAATGTTATAGAAAAGTTAATTATACAAGTCCTGCACAGTGGATGCCAGAGAAAAGGGAAAAGGTGAGAAGAGAAGAGTAGCTGAGTTGTAACCACTGCTGTCAGAGAGAAAAGACAGAAGTGGAAGAAAAAGAAGGTTCTAATACTTAAAAAATGTCTGGAAATTCTCTTTAGAAAGTTTTTTTCAAAAGTTTCCATTTATATTCTCTCCTGTTTTAAACACAAACTTTTAAAAGAAAACCCAAATTACTCTTCATTCAATTAAATGTTTGATTGTATTTACTGCCTAATATATTAGTATTTCCCTATCCTTTATATTAGCAGTATGTAGTACAAATTTCCTTATCTGTAGAAGTCAATTGGATTAGATGACTAGTCAGATCCTATCCAGTCCTTCTAACGTCTATGATTCTGTGTTTTCACCTGCATTTTATAAGCACTTGTAGTACATCCTGGGAATCTAACTATCTCATTCTCATTTATTTTTTCAACAGGGATTACATTACAAGTTCAAAATAACCAACTTATAAATAAATAAACTATTGGAAACTAAGTAGTTGTATGTTGAATTTCTGCGAAGTTTTTGAATTATACTTTGAATACACAAAGGAGGTTTAACTAGGTTAACTTCATAATCTCTTACATCTTAAAATTCTATAGTATCTTTTAACAAAATGCACTGTATAAAGATTTTATTTCTTAGAAGAGCAAGTATTTTAAGTGTCATGGCTTTTTAAATAATCAGTTATATATATTTTCCTTAGCTTACCTTTAAAAAACTTGTTTGTAATTCCTATATATTTTAAAATATTCAAATCTTCATACATTTAAAAACAAACTTAATCTACAACACACATTCAAAGCTTTAAATTTCATATTGAAAAATAAGTGAAATTTTAATTATATTTCTGGAAATATGAATATTGCACATGACTCAGTTAATTGTAGGGCCACCACCACATAGAGTGGAAAATTTGTTAAGTATAGAATTGTTCTGAGGCAATAATAGAAGAGAAGAGTATTGTATCTTAAGTCTTGTAGGTCATAAACCATAATGTTATTCTTTCTCTCTTCTAAGAACACTTTAAATCTATTATGAGTTCTTTTGTTTTGAATCACTGGAGCGTTTTAAAGTAAGAAATCTTTCTGAAAGTAATAAATTAATGCTCTTTCAGTGAAATTTTCACTCAGATGTCAGAACCACTACCGACTTTCTATATTACTTTTTGTCCTAAAAATTTTTTTAGTTCCATAATACGGAAATTTTTTTGTCCAAAGAATTCCTTATTTTTGCAAATGCACTAATAATTGACATATTTTTAATAATTTAAAAATCCTAGTAAACATATTTATTGAATTCAAGAGAGCTATAAGATATAATTACAGGATAGAATGGAATATGAAATAATCAGACACAATAATTGTTCTTACAAAATAGAATGCTTTCCCTTTGCAAACCACCAGGGCCCTGGGAGTGGGAGAAGACTGTGTGTGTTGGAAAGAGGAGAGGTAGTGTTTAGGGATGGGTAGGTGATGAAAGTGGTAAGGAGATAAATAAGAATCAATGCTTATCTGAGTTGTCTCAGAAACAGATGAATGTCTCAGTTATCTTTTTGAGCAGCCATATTGACTAAGGTGTTGTCATATAGACATACTGAATTGGATGCCTAACAGCTTAAAATTTTATCTTTCATTCATTTTCCTTCCTCCCACCGCCTCCCCCAGCACCAAAGGGTGTTTGAGGCATGCAAAATAGACCAAAAATGCCATTCTTAGTGTGGGAAAAATATACTATCTTAATGTGCCTACAAAAAAAATAAGGAAAGATTTCAGTGTTTAACTATATAGAAATAACCAGTTACAAGGCAGAAGAAAAAGTATCTGCCCGGATACATTTCCTTTTCAGCCTCTTGTTTAGTACTGGACAGACATATACAAGCCCAGGAAGAAGATTTAATGTCATTCTTCCAACTCTGGAAACAATGCTACTGGAAGGCTCAATTAGTCCAGGTAACTGACTACACATCTTTACAGAAGAAAGTTATTGTTCTCTAGCTGATCAGAACATCAAGATCCCAGAAAGAAATTGGAAGAGAATTTTGCGGATTTCATTGCCTGAGAATTTGTTAACCTATATCTTTCCAAGAAATCGTCTTTATTTCATAACGACCTAAGTTAACTTTCTCTTTGGCAGTACAGGGTCTAAAGCTGCAAAACTGTGGCATCTAGGCTAGGACAAACTTCCAGCAGTGATTTCTTCAGCTGAAGAATTCGAGGAAGTAAGCATGCTTATTCATTTGAAGTATCAATACAACTACTGCAGACAAAACCTTTCGCTAACACTGGAGAAAGGTTTAATTATATAGATATAAATATGTCATTGTGGCATTACTCCTACACTGTTTTTGCAAAAAGAAAAGAAAAAGGTTCAGTACTTTAATGTCTTTTTCTTTCAATGTTATCATCCCATCCATTGCTCCAACATAAAGATGTGGTATGAAGAATTTCTCATCTCAAAGAGTGCCTTTTGTATCCCCGTCGTGAAAATAGGCACACTACAGGAGGCCAGCCAAGATGTAGGGATGGCCTCCTATAAAACTGGATTTTATACGTATGTTAAAACGGGATTCTACCTGTATTTGAACTAGTTTTATATTTATTAAATGCTCTCTACCCCTCAAGAACACAATGCTAATATTCGGGGAACTCTTTTATTTTCCCATTTTTTGTGCAAAGAAAATAAATGCATTCAAAAATAAATTTCCAAATTTTTGTCAACTGTTTAAGTACATTTTTGAGGTGTTTTAATACTTCTTTGTTTAGAAAAGTGTATGCAAATCGAACTCAAAAATTCTATAGCGTGCCTTGGGAACACCGCAGGATCGTTCAGCGCCGTCGGGTTTCGACACCATGGTAATAGAAAACATTAACCAGTAAAATAACAGGCAGGTTTTCAGGAGGGTTGAGAAGGTTAAAATTAAGTTACTCAGCAAGCAAGACAGTTGTCAAAGCTGCACTTCGGGCTTGTCGGTTCCCATTCCACCCTTCCTCCCCCCCTCCAAAGCTAGGGCGGTGGTGGAGAGGGGGCAAGATGGGCGAGGCAGAGATTCTCTTTGAACAAGCAGTTTTTCATCCAGCGCCGCGCACCTGCCGCCCCCCGCCCCCCTCCGTGCGGTGGCGGCCAACTTCCCGCGGGACGCCTCGGCCGGCTGGGCAAAGGACACACCTGGCTCGCCAGCCTCCAGCCTGCGGGGGCGACTATGGGGGAGAACCCAGCGCCCAGATTAGGGGGCCGAGCACGCTATTTTCTTAAAGTCTGTCACCCGGGGGGGATGTTGGATTCGCCGGGGTGTGCTCTTTGAAATACTATATTGGTAACCTCGCACATTAAAAATTTTTTTTTTTCTTAATTGCAAATCTTCCCGGTTCACTCGGCAGCTGGAGAACAGGCCCGAGGCGGCGTCCCTTCCCTCCCGCCACCCCCGCCTTCCTCCTTCCCACCCCCACCCCTCGCCAGGAGCCGCACTCGCAGGAGCCGCCCCCTCCCGGGCGCCCACTTGGTTCCTCCCAGCTGCCGTGTGAATGGGCCGGCCCCCGGATTCCGCAAGGGGGGCGGTGGGAAGAGGCCGGGCCCGGGCCCGGCGGCCACCGCCCCCGCCCCCGCCCCGCGGCGGCCCACGCCGGGATCTGCGTCACTCGGCCGCGCGTGGGCGGGAGCCGGAGCGGCGCATGTAGCAAGAGCGGAATCTCCCAATGTGACAGCGCGCGGGGGGTGGAGGCGGCGGAGGCGGGCGGGGGAGGGGGAGGGTGCAACGTGCACGGGGAGGGACGAGGGGGGAGGTAGAGGGAGGACGCGGCGGGGGAGGTGCCGCCGCCGCCGCCCGCGCGCCGCAGCCCGGAGGAGCCGCCGCCACCGCGGCCGAGCGAGCGCCGTCGGGGCTGGCGGGCGGGAAGCAGCAGCGGGTCGGAGCTGCGGGGGGAGCAGGGAGAGCGCGCCCACCACCTTCCCTTCCCCCCTCGATGGGAGCGGGGGCGTCCCGGCCGCCGCAGCCGCCAGAGGAGGGAGAGCCGGGGGCCGTCGCTTCAGAGTTGGGGCTGAGCAGTCCTTGGAGGAGAGCGCGCCAAGACCGCTGCAGCCGCTGGCCGAGTACGTACCAACTCGCTGTCCACCAAGTGCAGGACGCGTTCACGCTCTCGCGGCCGCGGACGAACTTGGGGCGGCGGAGTTGCCGCGGGGTCACTTGCGGGGGGCGGGCGTCCAGGGAAGCGGGCCCCGCGCTGCCGCCGCCGGAAGGAGAGGGCGGCATCGAGCTCCTGTGGGCGATTCCCGGAGAAATTCGGTGCAGCGAGAAAAGGGCGAGCAAGGCATTGAGCCTGACTTGTGCGGTTCTTCTCCGAGAAAGCCGGGGTCCGAGTTCCTTCTCCCCGGGCTGGGGTCGTCGCGTGGAGCGATGGTTGGGTTGCGTGGTGGTGTGCGTGGTAGGTGCGCGCGCCTACTTTCGCCTGAGGCAGAATCTTTCTTTTGGTTTGTTTAGTTCATAAAAGTGTTGCACTTTACATTCTTAATTTTCATCCTGAGTATTCTCTCCCTGGAATGTAGTTTTCTTTTTAAAAGCGGAAGGAGAGTTTTGCTTGGAAGTGGCTTAACAAACTTGGCACCGAGATGCAGGGAAGCGACAGACTCATTTTGTGCTCGTTAAGGCCGAGCGTGGCATTTGCAAACACACGTGGGATATACAAGCCTTGGATGCAGAGGTGTGTGACCTTATTCATGGAGAAACATTTGCAAGTGCTATCAAATGTTTATGGTCTGCAACCTCAGTCACTTCCACTAAGCCTGAGTGATGTAAAGGTCTTGGGGAAAAGGATAATTAATTGAGTAGGGATATGCATTTATAGCTTCCGCAGACCAAGTTTTGCAGCAGGTGATCTGGAGGAATCTTTGACTTGCATAGATTTATCTCCATGAGATTTGGGAAGCATAGAAAATTTTCAGGTAGCTGTCAATTTAAAATTTCATCCGAAAGAATTAACCTGTCACTACCAGTTGGTTTGCCAGTGACGTGTCTGCAAACTTAAGGAGTGCAAAGATCAGAAGCTGAGAGGGAAATTCTCAGATCTTATTTAAAAATATTTTGGCAGTCTTAATAGGTAATATTAGATTGCATAGGAACAAGAACGGAATTTAAAATAGATTAGTCATGTAGGAAATGCTAGGCTGTTTTGTTAGAAAAGTATGCACGCAGTGAATTACCTTCTTGGATTTTACTTTTTTGAAAATTTCTTGCAAAACATACCAAATTATGACATGTCATAATTTATGTGTGGGTTTTAAGAAGTATTGGAAGAGAGGATGCATAGGATTTATTATCTATTTTGGGTGGAGGCTGATGTCTTCCTGAAGACTTATGAGAGCTGCTTCTAATCTAAGTACCAGTAAAAGTGATTCTTAGATTCAAGGGTATCCTTTTTTCCTCCATTTTCCAGTATTTAAGATATTTAAGTCCTTTTATTAAGTTTTAAAAATTATATTGTCCTTACAGGTATGAACATGCATATAAGGGTTCTCTTGAGAATTTGTAGATGTCTGGCAAGGTCAGCCTTCTTTATTCCTGATTGGGTATTAGATATTAGAAAATTAGGTCTTGAAAGAAAATCATTTCAAGGAAGCATTGGAAGGTTTGTTGTTTTAATTTTATTATCTTTAGCATCTAGCACAAAAGTTAATATGCCATCTCGGTATTAGAAAGTTGTTTTCCTTTGCCCTGGTGGTTTCCTTCTGTATGTGAATGTATCAATAATATTGAGAATAATAAAAACATTGAGGCATTGTAGATTTTTATTTTGTTTCATTCTGCCTGCTGATTAAAATGACAATTTTTAGGAGTACTATAGCTGATGTAAGGAAATTTAGTGAGCTTACATATTTGATAAATTTGCTATATTTAATGCATATTTTTATTTCAGAATTATTAATTGAATACTCTCAGCTAAATTAATTTAAAATAGTCCTTTTTATGATTAGTAAAGAATATCATTACCCTATAGGAAAGTTAATAGATTTTCATTTTCCTTGTTTAGAGAATCATTTAAAGCATTAGATATTTTCTTTTAATTCTACGTTAAGATTGTATTGGTGTATTATCAAGAATTTGGGGGGAGTTTGCACTGTGGATGCTTTGAAGGAAGAAATTGTATATATTACAAAGTGGTGAAGACTTTTGAAGAATTTATTGCATTAACTTTAAATATTTAAAGCAAAAGATGTTTTGATGGAAACAAGTATGTCAGGATTTTGTCTGTTGACTTAGACTCTGTCTTAAGACGTGGGCCTCATCAATATCATTAAGTCTAGTTGTGTTCGTGTTATTCATGTGCATTATTGGAAAAGAAAGCTCGGTAAAATTTACCTTTAAACGTGAAGCTGTATTCTGGATACCACAGAACCATGATATATTTTGTTATTTGTGGAAATGACCATTTTATATTATGTTCTGAACGGTTTAAGATCTTGCTAATGTATAATCAACTTGTGTATGCATATTTTGTGTGGAGTTTACTAAGTATATTAAGGAATAAATAATACCCACTCATGGATAAGGTTGGTAGCCCCATTGCTTTGGATTTAGTTTTACCTGCTTTTTAAATTCTTTTTAGTAGACTGAGAACAGTACAGTATATTAAATATAAATTTCCTTTCTGATCTGATATGTTCAGTAACTAGTAGAATATGTTCTCTTAAACTTAATGGAACAAGTGGTATATTAGAGAAGTTGATGTTGGGAATAAATAGTAATCTTCATCTCAGAATTCTCATGGCTAAAACATATCATCAAGCTTTCAAATTATTGTCAGTTCTCAGTGAATTATATTTAGGGGACTGTGCATTAATTAACAGTATGTTAATTTAATAACTTTTAAGGAGAAATTTCTGTAAAAGAAAATTTATACTGCATACATAGTACATGATCAGAGGGCAATTAATGTTTGTTGAATAAATTGCTGATTGAAGAATATCCAGCCATATTACATGAAATACTAGTATTTATCTGCTGATATTATAGTTAATGTACAGTTATCGTTTAATTGCAAAATAAATCTTTTAATGTTTTCTAATTTTGATAAATTTAAACTTAGACTGTAAGAAATTTACAGTTTATTCAGAATTCAATAAAGAATCAACAGATAATATTTTAAGTTTTCCAAATTACGATTAATTCATTAGAAACTAATGTTTAATTCATAGCTATGACAGTAATAAGATCCAAAAATATCTTTAAAAAGTATAACACAGGATGCTTACTAATAAATGTTCCTGGGTAAATCATTTGCTACTTGAAACATACACAGGAATTTAATGCCTAGGCCAACCCCACAATCTAAAGTAACCCATGATGTAACTGAATTACATTTAATTATTTAGTTTGAGTTCTAGGATTAGGACAAAAGTGAGAAGAATTTATTTCCTCGGCTTACGGTTCATCCTTCCCTAAGCCAAATTCTGTCTTTTCATAAACTTTTTCAGTTTCAACCTATACACATTACACCCTTCTTCTCAGCCTTCAAGCCGTACGGTTCCAAACTTGGTGGTACTTCATAAGTTTTTAAATGTAGTCTCTCTGCCCTCAGATTTCCTATTTCCTTCTTTGCCATTTCCCATCCCTATCTTTTGTTCCGTTAGTATTCACCAGATCTCATCTAGATATGAAGAGGAAAACAATCTGGTGGAACCAATTCACCTTTATCTGAAAATGACTCATGAACTAACTCTTCCCAAGTTTTTTTCACATTTCTTATGTCTGTAAGAGGTGGTTGTTAACATAGAAAATTTTAAATTAAAAATTTCTGGCCATATTAGTAGTAAGGAATTTAAGTCCTCTGCATAAATAAGTCAGATCTTACTGGGATTTTGCCCTTGTTTTCTCCCTGCTCCTGGGAGAGTCTCTCTTCTTTGGAATGCCACAGACTCCATAAAAGTGTATATACTCACATTGTGTGCGTATGTGAGAGAGAGACAGAGAGAGAAGGAGGGAGGGAGGGGGAGAGAGAGGTCTAGATATGTATTTCCTGTGTCATGAAGAGGAGAATTTAAGAGTGGTGATTATGAATCCCTTTGAATATAACAGTCCTTTAGAAGATTGATATTTGTTATTTAGGGAAAACTTATACTGCATTTTAATTTATAGGAACCAAGAGGAAAAAGACCTCGGATTTCTCATGACCAAAATTGACTTGGAGCTGGACTAACATAACACTAATCATTTGTAATTTCATATTTGGGAGAACATCCTTTAATCTCTTGGAAAAGTATCCATGTTATGAGATTCCATCATATAGCCTTATAAGGAAGAAGAAGTAATGAGGATGAGAGAATGAAAAGGATTGTAGATAAAAAAGTAGGATGTGCTGTTATTAGATTGGTAATTGACTGGGACACAATTTATAGAGATGGCATACTTTTTGGAATATGAAAGGAGCCTGCTGACTAGATTCTGACTCAAACGTTTGGTTTCATATAATGCAGCCTTTATAGAAATGTTACACTACACTGAATACTGTGCTAGGAATAGAGGGGTTAAAAGGTGAATGAGACCTAATTCCTACCCTCAGAAAGCTTATAACCTAACGGTAAGCTGTCCTGCAGGGCCAGGTAAGGCTGCTTCTCTCTCTTTTGTGACTCCTCATGTATAACACTTAGCATGGCATTTATCACATGTATTTAAGTGTCTGTGTTTCATTGTCTCTTCCCTCTTAACTGATTCTCCATGAAGGACCATTTTCCCCATCTTATCCCTACGACTGGCTCAGTAACTGGCATATTTGAATAAGAAAATAAAATGAGAGAGAACATATTGTGGAGTTCAGAGAAGAGAAGGGACACCCACAACTGTGGAGGTGTATGGGAAGGAGGATATCTGGCACGCGGTCAGGGAAGCAGTAGGCACATTTGAGGAATGCCCAGTATATCTTTTTGGTAGGAGCATAGGGGCATGTTAGGGACCAGAGAGAAGGCTGGAAAGGTATATGTTGGTCTGGTATGAACATATAAGTAGTTTGGATTTCTTTCTCTATGCAGTGGGGAACTTTACACAGGTGAATAAAGAGCCACACCTGTACTTTAGGAAATTAAAGTTGGCATTGCAGTGAGAGATGTATTGAAGGTGAGGAAGTTGTTTTCAAAGTTGGGACAAGAAGTGATAAAAACTAGGATTAGGTGCTTTTGAGGCAGAGAAAGAAAAAGGGTTGTGATGTCGCATAAGGACATGTAGATGGGAGGAAGTGGAAAATACAGGATGAAATCTCTGCTTTTATTAATTCAGGAGACCAGAAGAGTACTGGTGCAACGAAAAGGAATAAGAGTAGGGAAGAATGGATTTGGGAATATGGAAGAAGGAAGGAAAATGAGATAAACATGCTTGCTTTTGGAGTTATCAATTTTGAGATTTTATTAATCCCTGGGTGGTTACTACACCTGGGTGGTAGTCGAAATGCTGAAATATCAGAAAAAGTGATTTGGGCTAATGGTGTGCAAGCTTTTCCGGTATGAAGACCACTCTTTAAATTAAAAAAATTGCAATTATTCATTGATTACTTTTAGTGTTTGTAGATTGCAAATATATGTAATGGCAACTATTACTATGAATTTGATTACACTTTTGAATGAGTTTATGTTTTGTTAAATCACAAAGTGTTTACTTTCATTTGCAAAGCAGATGCGTGTGAGAGTCAACTTTTTTACTCCATAGCCAGTGTTTGATGTGTATTTGGATTTGAGAACTCTTTGCAGTAACTCATGATCCCTGGCCCATGAACCAGGGGTCCAAGCTACAGATACCAATGTGGAGGTTAGTCTGCTAGAGGTGATAATTGAAGCCTGGGAGTGGATGAGATCATTGATGGAGACTAAAGAAAGACAGTAGAAAAGAGATCTAATATAAAACTTTGGAGAATTCTTGCCCTTAGCATATAGTAAAGGGTGGTAGGGAAGACCACATAGTATGGAATTACCGAAGTCTAGGTGAAGAGCATTTCAAAGAGTGATGTCAAGCTGCAAAGAGGTTAAAGAGAGGGACCAGTGATAAGTCAGTAGTCATTTGAGAGTTTGATAGTATTGTGGGGCCATAGGTTGGCTGAAGCTTCTTGGAACAGTTTGAGGCAGGGTTGAAGGAATAGTTCTCTTCCCTAGTGACTTTCCATTAAAGGCCTCTGTCCTACTCTGAATCCCTACATCCCAGCTTGGAGGATGTCAGGAAAGTTTTATTTCCTGTAGCCATATTAAGTGCTTCCTTGGGGTTCAGGGACCATGCAGGAGTTGACAAAGTTTTCTGGATCAAACGAGCTCCTTATTTATTTCACTCAGCATAGTTTGAATCTGGCAGTTATAATACCCCATAAGGAGCCAAAGTGAGGTTTTTTTTTTAAGGTTCTGGAACAAATCATTACCATTTAAAATAGAGCGATGAATAACAAACAAGAGCAAATGGCCTTAAACGAATCCATTGCTTTTTAATTCTTGCTCTTGAACTGACCAGGCTAAGGAACATTTAAGCTGATGCTGGTGGAGCTTTACTGTACACAGGCAGCAAGCCTTTGGTTTAGCTTTTGAATGTACAGCAAAAATGAATAACTGGTTTCTTTGAACTGTGGAATTCATAAAAAGGTCTGACTCAGCATGGGTTGTTCTAGCATATCTTGAAAAGGCTAGATACCAGTAGTTTTCAGCTGAGTAGATAAACTATACTACTAGCTACCTGTATATAGTGTTGTTAGTATCCTTTTATATTTCCTTCAGATTGGATAGATGTAGATGGAAGCTCTTTCTCTTGATTTATTTGACCTTCATTTGAAGCATGAATATATATAGAATTTGTAAAAACAGAAAATCTCATAAAAATTTTCTTTTAAATTAAATCAAGTTCGTATGTGAAGTAGTGGGTGTTTAAATGATCATAACACACTTTTGTAGGAAATTGGAACATTCTTCTAAAGCAACAGCTTAGGGAGAAAACTTTCCCAGTAGGAGGTGTGGGCCTTTGGAAGGCCTCCTGGGACTCTAATAGTTCACCTATTTATCTTTCATCTGGTATCTTGACTTTGGAAATGTACACTTGGTCCTATCAGTCCTTACAGAGATATAATCACAACTACTTTTTTCTTACCAGTACATAAGGGCTTTCTCTTAGGAGCTAGGGGGGGTTTCTTTCTTTCTGGGTAAAGATGAGATAGGATAAAAGTTGAAAATTAATGTTTTCTAAAATCATTGCCTTATCTGAGAAGAAGAAAGCCTAAGTTTGGGTCTTTAGTTTAAGTTTTCTTTTATATTTGTTTAACATATATTTTTTTCTTATTGCTCATAAAAAGATTAAAAAACTATTCTAAATTTCCTCATGTAATCTTTCATAATTTGGGAGAGTACATATGATGAGATAATTGATGATACCATAAACCTTGCAGAGTTACAGTTCTTTTATGAAAAATTTTGTGTGTGCATGTGCACATGTGCATGTGTGTGTGTGTGGACGTGTGTGTGTGTATTTTTATAAGCTCTTGAGTCAAAAAGCCTGTGGAACTGTTGCATTAGATACATGATGAGAAAGTACATTTCCTTCTAACTCAGATATACTTTATAAAAGCTTTTCTATTATGGTATAATGTGGTTCAATACAGACTTTAACTTCTTTGTAACTCCTGAGAGCGGTGTTTTTGTGGGTTAATGTCTAGCTAGATGATAGACTCTCTCCTGGAGTTTCTCCCCTAGAGTGGGAGGACTAGCAAATCATCCATCCCGTGGGTGATTTAGAAGATGCAAAAATGTTTTTGTCCAGAGGATTGACGTGGCATGAACGTGAAGGAAGACTTAAAGGACGTGGTTGATCACAGAACATAAAGGAGTTTGTGTTACCCAGAGAGTATACTATACTAAATAGGGATCTTTTAGGGTAATTTGCCAAATTTGACAAATCATGGGAGTCTCCTGGGATGCAACTCAGGGACCTGGAAAATTATATTTTTCAGAAGCACACCAGGTGACTTCCTGAGTGTTTGTAGAAGCTACTGGGCCCCAATTCAGTCTTCTTTTTTTTTTTTTTAAATCTCTTGGAAAATCATCAGTTCACCTGGCAATGACTTTGTAAAATAAAAAGCCATAAAATTTGAGGGAGTCACTAGTTGATCAGAGTAGCTTGTGGATGACACAGGTTCCAAGAGGCAGGGCATCCCAGGAGTCAGTCCTTAGGGTAATAGGGAGATGTGTTCTCCTTGGATGGGATGACAGACTAGAATTTTGTGTAGCATTCTGTTTGCTGGCAAAAGTCCCAGATTTGGTGTCCTCCTGGCCTTTGGGGATGTTCCTGATATTCCTTTGCTTGCCTTATCTCCTAGTTAATGATTGCTCCATAGATTGCTCCATACTATTTTGACTTGAGAGTGCAACTTCCATTTTCCTCTGATGTATGTATTCTTTTGGCCTTCTGTAATTTTCTCCATAGAAGGCTGCAAGGTCCTTTTAATCCTAAACATGCATTGATTACAAGGTTGTTTCTCTTAAATGGAAGTTCTTGGCCAACTCCCCTTTGTATGTGGGAGGTCTCCAGGCAACTGTGAATAACTTTTAAAGGCTGCTAAGAGGTCAAGAAGCACTTTGTTGGATCTTGTTCTGTCTCTTTAAAGGCAGGCTTCTTTGTCTTGCTTGGGCTCTGAAAGTTATGTTTCTTTCATGGCTCTGTCTTAGCCTTGCTGCTGCTGCTGCTTTGGAAGGCTCTCTTACCCTCCCTGCTTTTATCCTGTACACACTTAGGCTTCAGTCCTGTGCCATGTTTAAGTGCCACGTGTTTGAAAGAGAATCCCATCATCCTGATTTTTCTGTATCCCCAGTGCCTGTTGCAGTTCTAGACTCTCACATATTTAATCCTATAATCATCTATTACTTGTCTCTTCCTGGAACTACAGAAAGTGTGTCAAAAATGGTAACTGTTTCCTCTCTTTCATCACTGACACCTAAATGATCACCAGGTCTTTTTATTTGTTTGAGACTTTTCTTTCTCTTTTTCTTGGTTCCTAATATAACAACTTCTATCTTGTCACCTCCATACTGAAAGCTCTCTTCCTCTGCCTGCCGGACCAGTCTTACTCATTTCTCTTTGTAAAATGGGAATAACTATACCTATCTTGCAGGGTTTTGATGAGGATTAGACATCACATAATTTAAAGTGTTTATCATGATGTCTGGTGCAAAATAAGTATTCAACAAATGGTAGCACAGTATACTTCCTACCTTATTCTGAATTTGATTATTCCTCACATCACCTCTTTGTCCACACCATGGAAGCAGCAAAGTGAATAGTCAAAATTAATATAGATCCCTGTGAGCCTTAGTTTGAGTTCCTAGACTTTTGCTTAACTAGTTGTGAGGTCTCAGGCAAATTACTTACTATCTTTGAGCCTTTATATTTTTCTTTAAAATGGAAAAAATTATACTGACCATTAGGATTGTTAGGAGAACGAAATGAGATAACTTACATATAGAGAGAATACTTCCTTAACAGTCAGTTGCTATGCAAATATTTCTTCTTTTTGTTCTTCCCATACTGCATTTTTAAATCCCGATGTGTCTAACAAATATTAGGTTTAAGAAGTTTGGGACAAATGTAATGAATATTTCCTCTTTTGCAGGTTAAGCCCATCCACAGTAATGGCTGCAGCCCTACCCAGGACCCTGGGGGAGTTGCAGCTGTATAGAATATTACAAAAAGCCAATCTGCTTTCATATTTTGATGCCTTTATCCAGCAAGGTGGTGATGATGTCCAGCAGCTCTGTGAAGCTGGAGAAGAGGAATTCTTGGAAATCATGGCCCTCGTGGGCATGGCTAGCAAGCCCCTTCATGTTAGAAGGCTACAGAAGGCTTTGAGAGACTGGGTTACAAACCCTGGCCTTTTCAATCAGCCGCTGACTTCCCTGCCTGTGAGTAGCATACCCATCTATAAATTACCAGAGGGATCACCAACGTGGCTGGGAATATCCTGCAATAGTTATGAAAGGAATAGCAATGCCCGGGAACCTCATGTAAAAGTCCCCAAATGTGCTGCCATCACCTGTGTGCAGAGCTTGGGACAGGGGAAATCAGATGTGGTGGGGAGCTTAGCACTGCAGGGTATTGGTGAGTCCAGACTCTGGCAAGGCCACCATGCCACTGAGAGTGAGCACAGCCTCTCCCCAGCAGACCTTGGCTCCCCAGCTTCCCCGAAGGAAAGCAGTGAGGCGCTGGATGCTGCAGCCGCGCTCTCTGTAGCCGAGTGTGTAGAGCGAATGGCCCCCACACTGCCGAAAAGTGACTTGAACGAAGTGAAAGAGCTGCTAAAAACCAACAAGAAATTGGCCAAAATGATTGGTCACATCTTTGAGATGAGCGATGATGATCCACACAAAGAGGAGGAAATTCGAAAGTATAGTGCAATATATGGCAGGTTTGACTCAAAGAGAAAGGATGGGAAACATCTCACGCTTCATGAGGTAAAAAGCCCTCGTTTTTCTCTGTATGTATGTGGCATATTGTGTTCCAAAGCGATAACTTTGGTAATAGTTTGTAACAGAGGAGATACACTCCTTCAAAGCAGTATTAAAAACATTTAGGGCAAAATGTAACTCTTTTATGAAAGTAGATCATATTTATTGTGTTAGGGTATTTTTATGTTGAACTCAGACATTATGAGCTTTAGAAGTATAGTGTAAGATGACTTAGAAAAATTTTAGTTTAAACAGTGAAAGCATTAAGTTTTTGCATTACGAGGCAGTTTGTTTTTTAATTAAGAAATAAAGTAGGCATATTCTTTTGCAATTGTTATGTATTATTGTTGCCATACAATAACTGACTCAGGAGAACTTATGAGCAGAGCTAGAAAATACACTTAGTGTTATAATTCAGTTATACTTTGACAATTTTACTACCTACTAACCAATAGAAGAATCTGTTAAAAGGTTATTATGTTTGTCAGTAATAGAAAACAAAGGGCAAAACATGTTGGCAATTTTAGTTTCATACTTTGATCCAGTTTCATACAGTTTTTAAAATGTACTGGATAAAACACAGCTAAGTCAAAATACTTGTATTTTTTATCAAAGCAAAAGCATGTTAAAGAGATTTTAATGAACCCTGTTAACCTCACTGTTTTTGTTTTTAATTCTAACCTACTTTAAAAAAATCCAAAATGAATTATTTCACACTTGGCTTTTATAAGCGGCTCTTTGCTCCTTTGGGTAAATAGGTACAGATGGTATTTAAGTAACGAAACCATTGTGGTTTTCCCAAAATAAGGGAACACTCAAAGTGAATGCTAGTAGGCCGAGATGTGGGAGTGGGGACTTTGGAAAATGTAGCTTGTGTATTTGAAACTTAATTTAGACCACTTGTTATTTGTAACTCAAGTATGTGAACCTGGTCCAATAATGTAGTTCAGGATAGAAGTTTATAAATCAGGATGTTTTCAAACTAGTAACCATTCAAAAACTTGGTGGAAGTTATGAAATCCTGTAGGAATTAAAAGAAGTAAAATACTATTGAGTGTACCTTTTAGGTATTAAGATAATTTCACATTTTTTCCTTTGACTATTTAAAATGAGAAGAAGATTTTTCAGGTTTTTTAAATTTCTGAGATTAAAGATTGTTACAAGTTTGTCCTCAATTTTTAAATAAGGAAATATATGACATTAATTCACTGGTAATATTTCTGAGAGTTTTTTTTTCCTATAAACCTTGCAGACACTGTTCTTTTAATCTTTCAAGAGAGAGATGTATGTAGGTCACTAGTGGATGAAAATAAAGAAGTTATCTACACCTGAAAAAAATTTTTCAACTCTCACAAGTACATAAAATTCTCTTTCCTGTCTGAATTTTTATATTTGTTTCCAATTGTGGTTTACATTGTACAGTAAAGAATTATGGAATGAATCATTGGTATAAGTACTTTTTTATGAGATAAATAGTGATGGTCTTAAGACCTGGCTACGTATGGCTTGGTTTATCGGAGTCAGACCACGAAGGTAGTGTGAGTAGCTGAGGCCTAGAACCAAACTACAAACTAGTTGTTGATATGGGGTGAGTGCTGAGGAACAAACCCAGAAGCAGTATGAGAAAGAAGTCCAGGCAAGCAGAATGTTCCATCTATCCAAAGGTGTGTTAGAGTATGTGGTAAACTAAGCAAGCAGTCTGTGTCAGATCAATGAGTGGATGAGGAGAGATAAAGTAAAAGTTGAGAATAGCAAGGCAATAGAGAATGTAGGCATTTTTAATACTCAGAAGTAGAAGCAGATAGATAATTTGGCATCATAGAATATTTGTCAGCAGATATTAATGTCCAGCAAAGAGCTGTGGAACTCAAAGATAGGAAAGAGAAGTGGGGATGTAGAGTTAATGGGTAAGTTGTAGATCTGTGGAACTTCTACAGGAATCAGAGTGCTAATAAGCACATTATCAAGATAAGAATGATGGTGCCAAGTTTAGGTCAGTTTCCGTTGTAGTGTTGAGACATCGAGGCTGAGTGTTTCAGAGTTCAACAGTCTTTTGAGAGAGGAAGAATGCTGACTCCGGGAACCCCACAGACCTGAACACATTTATTAGTAAGTTATGTTGCTTTATTCTGAACTCTCAGCTTAGAATGGATAGATTTCAGCATCTTATACTTGAAAACAAATGTTGGCTGTTTCCTTTTGATCATTTTAAAAAATGGATTATTGGACTATTAGGGTAATCTGTTTCTTCTTGGGTCACTTTCGGTAAGTCACATTTTTCTAAGAATATGTCCATTTCATCTAAGTTTTCAAACTTACTGGCATAAAGGTTTTTATAGTTTTTAAGACCTAATATTATTTGTACATTTAAATCTTTTTTCCTCTGATCAGTCTTGCCAGAGGTTTGTCAGTTTTATTAATCTTTTCAAGGGTCTGTGAATTAGAGCTCGTGGACCAAATCTGACCTGCCTCCTGATTGTGCAGATAAGCTTGTTTATGTCTGTGACTGCTTTTGAGCTTTGATGTCAGAGTTCAGTAGTTGTAACATAGACTGTTTGGCCTGTAAAACCAAAATATTTACTATCTGAATATTTTCTATTTTATAGAAAAAGGTTCACAACTCATCTTTTTGAAGAAGCAACTTTTGACAGTTATATTCTTAGTTGTGTGTATGTGTTTTCTACTTTCTTACAGTTGATTTTATTTTTTATTTTTTGTTCTTTTCTAATTTAAGTTGGGTGCTTAGTTCATTAATGTCCAGCTGTTCTTCTTTTCTATTGTAAGCAATTAAGACTATAAATTCTTACTATGTATTGAATTAGCATTATTCCTCAAGTCTTGATATGAGGTTATCTTATTATTTTTCAATTCTGATTATTTCTTTTTGTTTATAATTTATTTTCTGACCCATGAGTTATTTAAAAGTTTTTTTCCACTTTTCAAATGTGAGGATTTTTTCCTTAATTATTTTTCCTAGTGATTCCTAACTGAATTGCATTGTGGTCAAGAGAATATGGTTTGCATGTTGCCAACTCTTTAAAGTTTAAAATTTTCGTTATTGCCCATTATGTGGTGGTCAGTGTTTTTTATGTGTTTCTGCTATTGTGTTAGAGTGTTCAATATGTGTCTGCTTCAACAAGCTTATTAACTCTGTTATTCAAACTCTCTAGTCTTACTTTTTTTTCTTCGCTTGCTCTGTCACTGAGAGTTGTGTGTTAAAATCACCTACTCTGATGTGGAGTTGTCTATTTCTCTTTGTATTATGCAGTAACCTTATTAATCTTTAATAATGCATTTTGTTTTATAAACCTGTTTTCTTTGATATTATTATAGATACATGTTCTTTCTTTTTGTTAGTAATTGCTTGTTAGATCTTTCTTCCATCCTTTTACTTTCAGTCTTTGCTAATCCATGTTTTAGATAGATCTCTTATAAATACCAACAGTTGGATTTTCTAAAATCCATTCTTATATCTTTGTATTTTAACTGGAACGTTTGGTCCATTTACATTTATTATAATGACTAATATTTTTATTTTATTTTCATTATTTTATTTTGTATTTCTTCCCCTTCCCAACTCTTTATATCTGCAAGTTGACCATCTAGAGTTAGCCAGAAGTGCATCATGTAGAATTTTCTTAATGAAGGTCTACTGATGACAAACTGTCTTTCCCCACCCTACTAGAAAATATCTTTATTTTGCTCTGATTCTTTTTTCTATTTATTCTGGGTATATAATTCTGTATTGTCAGTCATTGTCCTGTAGTAATTAAAGGTGTCATTTACTTGGCTTTTGGCTTTCACTGTTGTATTTACAAGACAATGGTTATCTGATTATTGTCTGCTTTTGAAATCTGTTTGCCTCTGCTCTAATTTCTTCTCTCCTCATTTCTGAAATTTTTCCTGTTTTTTTTTTTTCTTTTTTTACTGTGTTACTCTTTAGTCATATTTTCAACTTTTATTTCTTTTGTTGAAGTCTTCGAGAGTCTGATTTTTTCTCTTTGTTATTTCCGCTGGTTGTTACTTCTGATACTTTGTTTCTTTGGATGTTTTATGATTTCTGTCTATATAACTCATTTTTTTTTGCAACTGTGAAACTGTTTTGAAGCCTAAGAAGGAAATGGATTCTCCTAGAGGTTATTTGCTTTTGCTTCTACTGGGCACCTATACTCAGTACACTATAACTCTAGGATCTCATGAAAATAAAATCTCAGCCCACTTAGTTTTAATTAGGACTGAAAATCTAAATGAGGATTGATTTGGGGTTATGAAACCTCAAGGGTATCTTCTACTCTCTCCTACTCATTAACAAGGTTCAAGATAGGGAAGGTAATTTCCCTTGCATTCCCCTGCAGGGTACAGGTGTTTTTCTAATTCAGCCTTACATTGGGCGTGTAATGCTTTAGGATTTCAGCTTTATGGAGGAGAGATCTTAGACTCCTCACTTTTGGTGGATCCTGGGTGTTTCTTTTCACCACTCTCACCATTTTTCCTCCAAACACACTTTTCTTTTCACCATTTTCCTTCCACACTCACCAGCCCCATGAGGCTGTGAAGATTGAAGTTCAAGTTCATTTGGTTTAG
Organism: Pteropus medius; assembly: GCF_902729225.1. Lineage (NCBI taxonomy): Eukaryota > Metazoa > Chordata > Mammalia > Chiroptera > Pteropodidae > Pteropus > Pteropus medius. The sequence goes on from NW_024351729.1 coordinate 2,146,668, forward strand.
CAGCTGTCTTCAACTTACTCCTTTGAGATACTGTCTTCATTCAGTTTGGCCTGAGTACTTACTGTTTTGCTAGCTCATCGATGTAGTTAAGATAATGTCTGTCTTCTCTATTTTATACAAAATTTTTAGTTATTATCTCTGAGACAGGCCAGTCATGGTACCTAGCCCTCCCTTTGCTGGAAATGAAAGTTGATTGCTTTTTGAGCTTCTTTATGATAGAATTCATATTCATATTTTTATGCTAATAACGTTTAACTGAAAGTCGTAATCATTTGATTGTTAAAGATTATAATTTTAACTACTAGTACAGAAAGTTTTTAAGTCTAGTTATGATGATAGAAAGCTAACTTTAAGAAATCTTTTGCATGAAGCTCTGAATGGAATTTTGGTATTTTTAGCCACGAAAAAAGGAAGTGGAGGAAATCAACCAATTAGGGAAAATATCTTATTTTATACTTTTAACAAAATTAGAAACTTGGAATTTTTTTAAAAGCTAGCATGGTGATGCAGTGATTGAATACTGTTTTGGAGTGTTTGTACCGTTCTAAAAAATATATCATTATAGCTTTTGATTTAATTATTAGTGACTAGTAACATGAAATCTAGAAAACACTATGAGAAAATACATTTTTGATTGGGAAATTTGATGAAGTGGCTTCTTATTACAACTTGGGGGTGAGCTATAGTTATTTCTCCAGCCTCAGTTTTTCTACCAGAAGGCTTCCTGAAGGCCTGGAGAGTTGAGTCTACTTTCTTGGTCTGTTGCATCCTGAATTCAGTAACAAAGAATGTGTTATGTTCTTCTTCTTGATTTCTGGTAGGATGGTGGAAGGAATACTAGAACATTGTTTTCAGTTTATGTTGAAAAGTTATTTTCTGTGATTGTGCATAAGCTCATACTTGTGAAATGTTGTCAATTAGTATTTTAATTAACCTCATTCTGGACATTAAACTACGCTCAGTTTTTCTTACATATATTTAGCATCTAATCCATGCCAGATGCTGGTGTAAACAAGGCAAGTCTCTGCCTTAATACATGATAAAAGTAAAGAGTACAGCATATGTCAGTGAACAAAAGATTACTGATATGTATTCACATGTATATGTGTTTCTATATACAAAGATATTAGAATAATAGACATTAAAATATTAATAGTCATTCTGGATGGAAGGATTCCATGCTGCATTTATTATCTTTTTTTGCTTCTCTGTATTTTAAAAATTTTTAAATAAAAATTATTGTGAATAAAGTGGGATGCCTAAGTAGGGAGAAAGAGTAAATGCCTGATTTCTTATGAAAGGAAAACAAAAACTGATATTAACAACTTTGAAATAACAACAATTTCATTTACTTCTTGTTAGAGTCTTTTGAGGTAGTGATATTATTTCATTTTGAGAAAACTGAGGCTCTTGAATGTTTACATGTCCAAAGTCACATAGCTGGTAATGATGGAGAAAGACTCAGTTCAGGTGTGTCTGTCTTAAAAACCCATTCTCTTTTTGCCAGCGATCATGCTTTGAATGAGTACGTTTCTCGCTTTTTCAAAAGTTGGATATACTTCTTGGCAATTCCCTACATCTATGTAAATTGACAAAATTATGTGAAAAAAATTTTTTCTAACCTATTGAACAATTACAGGTTTCGAGTTTAGGATAGCATTTGCTATTTTAAATTTTAATACATGGTGTTTGGTCAACTAGCAATATTTAAATATTGGCAATATTTAACACTCTAAAGATTAAAATTAGATTTTACTTTTTTACACTTAAGAGATTCAGTAACTCTAAGACTTGATTTTTCTTTATAGCCCTAATTTATGATAAACATTTTTACTAAGTGATTTGATAAATATTTAATTAAAATTATTTATTTTTTATTTCTTCAAGAATTTCACGTCAGTTTACATTGAAAAAAATATCTGTCAGACCATGTATACTCACTTTTAGTTAGGGAAATATCACCATGTCATATGTATATGGTGATAAATATTTTTATCAAACTTTTTTTACTTTTATTTTAATTTCACTTATTTTCTGTAAACTCATACCTAAACAAAAATAAATGATATAAATAAATAAAACAGATGACTATTTTGATTAGTTTGAGTTCTGAGAGATGGTAGATGACTTATTTTTCTTTTGAAATTAGTCATTAGGACTAATTAAGAATAAAGACCATCCTGATTTTTATAAATTATGATTTCATTATCTAATGATGTGACATTTTTCTATTCTTAAGTGGAATGTTTTATATATGTAGATGAAGTTAAAATATTTATAATTTTTAAAACTTTATTTTGGATATGCAGCTCACTGTCAATGAAGCGGCTGCTCAGCTCTGTGTGAAGGATAATGCCCTGCTGACAAGAAGAGATGAACTTTTTGCTCTGGCTAGGCAGATTTCACGAGAAGTCACCTATAAATATACTTACAGAACCACCAAGTAAGTGTTTAATTGACAGTATTTTTGCATTGCTTGATAGAAATAGAACTTGAAATACTATCCATTGATAGTATATAATAAGCATTTCTGAAAAAGAAGAAGTGTGATTATAGTTCTGTAAAATTAAGCAGTGAAGTGACTTTTCAAAACATGATTCCTAAGGTGGTTTTTGCTGTTTTGTTAATTTTCTTTTGTGTGTCTTTTGAAAGATCGTCCTAGCACTAAAACATTGTTCTGGCAGTGGTTTTAGACATTCTCTCATGCAGATGCTTTGGTTTTGAGTCGATGATAGGTTTAGTTACTCAGCATTTATAGTTTTATTTGTACACCACTAACTACATGAACTTGAACTCTGAGAAAACAAATTAGTTCCTTTTGCAAGGTGTTTGCAATCTTATGAATAGATAAAAAGATTCCACTGATCAGTATTTAAAGAAAAATTGGAAGATACTTTTATTACCAATAAGTGGAATATGGAACATGTGTTTGAAATTTAAAAAATGTTGAAAAATATGGTTTTACAATTTAATATAAACAACATATTGTTCTTCATTTTCTCCTCACTTGAACCCTAAGTTTTGCCTATAAGTATAGGACTATTTTGATTTTGTTCCCTTGGTTCCACGTGGACCTTGATTTCCCGTGCACCATCATTTGTGCATGCTGCTGCTTGTCAGAGTAGATGCAGGTGATCACTTGCATTCGAATAACTGAGTATGTGTTGAAAAGCCACATCCCGAGCATCCTCCACAACTCAAATAAATCACAGTCTCTGGGGATAGAACCTTGGAATTCACACTTTCCCAAGCATCCCAGATGATTCTTGTGTATATTCAAGTTTGAAAGCAACCCTTTTAGTAATTTGCTGTCATCACCATTATTTTTCCTAACTCATAGCAGCTTCATTTTCTACCCTACCCCAAGAGCTCATGTATTTACAAACTGACAAGTAAAATTATACAGACTAAATGATCAGGTCAGAACATACAGCAATATTATAGGATTATTTACAAGATTTTTTTTTAAGAGTTGAATAATCAAGAGCTGATTTAGTGATTTTTTTCATTTTCTTCACCGTATCATACAAAAGTTTCCTTTCAAGAGTGTTATTTAATTTTCTTTAATCAAAGTAATACATGTGTATGATTTAAGAAGTCATATAGTACAAAGGCTTATAATGAAATTCAGCAGTTCTCCTAATCTGCTTCCTTCCCCCTTTTTAATACCATGCCCTAGAAGCAACTACTTTCAACAAATTTTAGCTGTTTCTTGTAGTATTTACATTTCTTTTTTACGTTAAATATGTTTTAAAATACATAACAATTTCACATAATTTAGAACTATGTAAATATGTAATAAGAAGTTGTGCTCTCATTCCTGTCTTGTTTTACCCTGTTCCTCTCTTCAGTGTAGGTAGCTTTATTACTTTTTTATCTTTGTAGCATTTGTTTATGTGCAGGCATAAAAATATAAATATAATTTCTCATTTTCACCCGTTTTTCAAAAAGCAATAGGTTGCATGTGTCTACATCATTCTATATTTCGTTTTTATTTTAATATGTCTTAGAGATCTCTCTGTATTAGTACATATACATCATCTTCATTATTTTTTACAGGTTCATGGTGTTGCATTGATGTACCATGATTCATTTAACCAGCCCCCTATTAATGGGTACTTGAGTTGTTTCTAGTCTTTTGTCATAAATAATACAATAATAAATAACACCATACATATCTTAGTTTGTCGATTCTGAGATGTACTTTTTTTCACATTTTAACATATTTTAAATGAAGGTATAACTTTCAGTTGATGGCTTATCATAATTTATTTGGCCAGTGGTATTTCATATGTTTGTAGGTACCTCTGTGGGATAGATTCCCAGCAGAGGGATCTGAAGATTAAGGGAAAATGCATCTGTAGTTTCAGTAGAGAGATAAAATGCATTTTATCTTAAATGGCCATTTTTGACATTTTGTCCCAAAATGTTTTTACTGATCCATAAAGGGATATCATGAAATATAATCCTCCTTGATTTTTTTCCCTTTTTTTATTATGTGACGATTGTTACATATTAGTGGGTACTTCCTGGGCGGGGAGTTCTAGATAATGGTCTTTTAGAATGTATAATGTAATTGTGTCTGCGTGTTTTTTTAATGTTAATTTAGAAATGAAAAGTTTCTATCGTTATTGCAGTGTTCATTATGAATGTCTTATTTTTGATGTCAGAGTTTCAGGATTATACGTTTTGGTGAAAGTATAGGTTGAGATGCCTTTCAAATAAAATTTGTTACCTTCTCAAGTTTTTCTATCTTCCATTCCCCTCAGGTCAAAATGTGGAGAAAGAGATGAATTATCCCCAAAGAGAATTAAAGTAGAGGTATGATTATGTATTATATTTTCTTATGCTAATAATATTTTCCTTTTTTTTTTAGTATTTCAAACTAAAAAAAAAAAAAAGATGGTCTCACGAACTAGTGAAAAATATGTATTATAGAATCTTAAAAACAATGTAGAATTTCGTTGCTTTGATATACCCATAATAATTTGAATTAGGATTCTAAGGAAGTCTTTAGAAGGAAACAGCAATGATGAGATTTATATCCAGTCAATTTATCAAAGGTAGATTTATAAATAGATGTTTTTTACAGATTTAAAACTTCACTGGTTAAAACTATACCTTTTATAATCATATTTACATCATTTGTCATCATATTAAATTTAGAGGAACTAGGACTTAATTTCTTATATTAGCTATCTGAGAGAAATTACAATTTAGTAGGTGCAAATTATGGAGACTTTACTATAATTAAAGCCTTTTTTTGAGAGTCACGATTAAGTCTGTCCTTTTGATTTTAGACCTGCCAGTGGTGAGGTAGGAGTTTGAGCAAGAAAAATGTGCGTTTCTTAGGGCTCTCAGAACTGTAGAGTGGTTTCAGAACTACTGGTTCTTAGTTTGGATTGGATACAGCAGTCCCCCCTTATCTGTGGTTTCACTTCCCACAGTTTCAGTTACCTGCAGTCTCAGTTACCCATGGTCAACTGCAGTCAGAAAATATGAAATGGAAAATTCTGGAAATAAACAATTTGTAAATTTTAAATTGTGCGCCATTCTTAGTAGTGTGATGAAACTTTGCATGGTCCCACTCTTTTCCACCCAGGATGTGAAACATCTCTTTGTCCAGTGTATCCATACTGTGTATACTACCTTTAGTAGCCATCTCGGTTATCAGATTGTCACAGTGTTGCAGTGCTTGTGTTCATAGTAACTCTCCTTTTACTTAATAGTGGCCCCAAAGCCCAAGGGTAGTGATGCTGGCAGTTAATATATGTCCAAGAGAAGCTGTAAAGTGCTTTCTCTAGGTGAAAAGGCAAAAGTTCTCAACTTTATAAAGAAAAAAAAAAAATTATGCCGATGTTGCTAAGATCTAGATTAAGAACCAGTCTTCTTATCCATGAAATTATGAGGAAGGAAAAAGAAGTTTGTGCTAATTTTGCTGTCATGCCTTAAATTATGAAAGTTATGACCACAGTGTGTGATAAGTACTTAAGATGGAAAAAGCATTAAATTTGTGGGTGGAAGACATGAACAGAAAACGTGTTTCAATTGACAGCAGTGTGTTGCACCAGAAAGCATTGAGCCTATACGAAGAAATCAGCAAGGGATCTCCTGAAATGAACGACACCAAACCATTTATTGCAAGTAAGGGATGGTTACACGAATCCAAGAATGGGTTTGGGCAGAAAAATATAAAAATTACTGGAGAGAGAGACAGATCGACTGACCGACCACACTCACATAACAGTATATTGCTATAGTAGTTCTATTTTATTAATTATTATGTTAATCTCTTACTGTGCCTAATTTACAAATTAAACATTATCATAGGTATGTATGTATAGGAAAAAACAGTATATATAGAGTTTGTTACTATCTGCAATTTCAAGCATCTGCTAGGGGTCTTGGAGTGTATTCCCCATCAATATGGGGAGACTACTGTGCTTTTTCTGAGGCCAGACTGCAGCAGAGTAGAAATTCGAAGTCAGGTGGCACCTTCTTTTTTTGTCTTTGGATAGCTGGGGGTCAGTACTCTCTTAGCCTTCTGTTTTTTAATTTCAAGTTAAAGCAAATAAGCTATGTTTGACTACCATACATTTCCATCATGAAATTATTTTTACGAAGCATTTGTTTGTACGGAATAGTCTTTCATTTTTACCAAAGCCACAGTTATCTTTTAAAAACATAAATCCCTTTCTTACTTAAATCTTTCCAATGGCCTTCTATGGTACCTAGAATAAAATTTTCCGAAGGTACCTAAGACCCTATGTGATTTAACTCTGGCTTGCATCTTTAACCTCATCTGCTGCCACACTTCCCCATTCTTACTGTTTCCCAGCTACACAGACCAACTTTCCGTTCCGGGAACATGCCAGACTCATTTGTGCCTCGCTACTCACGGTTCCCCCTACCTAGATCTCTAGATCGTCACATGGCTTCAGCTCATAGCGGAGAGATTCCTCTGACTTCCCTGCCTCCCTTTCTAAAGCAAAGCAACATCCATACCCCCAAATCACGTGTAGATTCATTCTCTTGGTTTGTTTGGTTTGTTTCCCTAGCATTTACCATATCTGAAGCTATTATGTATTTGTTTTTAATTTATTATCAGTCTGTCCCATTAAACAAGAATAGAACTCTTATCTGCCTATTTACTACTTTATACTGAGTTTTACAGAGCCTTGCGCTTAATAGGCACTTAATAAAATCTGTTAGATGAAATAATGAATGGCTATGGATAAGCATCTTTGACTTTTAAAATCTTTAGCCTAAAGCAGTTGTTGTCAAAGAAAAGAATTTTATTCGAAAACAGGCACATTTTTAAGATTTTGCTTATATTTATAATCTACCTCACTTAGCTCTGAATAATGTTTGATGGGTTAGCCTCAGATACCACTCAAAAAATGTGTTGAAATTATCTAAAAGGCCACTGAAAGATGATCTAACCTGTGAAATAGTTTTATCCTATTGCATCCCAAGATAACAAGTAAGAAAGGAGCCCAAGTAAATGACTCTGCCACTGAAAGGGAAGGCCAAGTAAACACAGAAACTGCCGAGAAGACATGTGCCATTGGAAGATTTAGAGCAAAGAAGATACAGAATCTGCCAAGTGGCCAGGAAAAGTAGTCAGTTGCTAGGCTAGAAATTAATTCACCTCTCTTTCTCGCCCTTGGCCTTCCATGTGATCATGATTCAGGCTGCTCTCACATTTAAGCCCCGCTTTCCTTTTTGTCTAGCTTTGGAGAACACTCATGAACACTGAAGTTTGAGATTTTGAATCTCATGGACTTTCTGAGCTGTGGTTTTTCTTCTTAGGCTGTATTCATGTCTTTCTGGCTCTCTCAGTGGCCCTGATTCTGAAATTTAAGCACATTGCTGCTTCTATCCAATTACAGTGTTCTGGTTTCTTTTTAGTGGCTCTCAGTGTTGAGTTATAGCATTAGATGTGGCCCTTCTGTTCCTTTAAAAATATTCCTTTAAATATACTAGAGATGATTGAATATGGTTAGTTTTTTGCTTTACTGGAGTTTACAAAGCCATTTGAGCAGTTATGAATTTAGATTTAGGACAATTGGTGTTTCCTTTTCTGTGAATAACAATTCTAAACCTTCCTAAATAAAACAAGTGACTAATCAACCCCAAGCTTCTATAAAAGCTCTTATATACACAATAAACTCTTGATTTTCATTTCCCACAAATAAAGAGGGACTTTAGCTTTGAATTTAGGACAGTATATCTACTCATGTATATAATTCTTTGTAAAATGTACAATATTGGTATAAATCCTTGTCTGCATTCTCTTGTGGTGTACTCTGAAGTTAAATTTGAGATGCTAGAGCTATTCATTTGGTTCTGGAAGCTGATAATGAAGTAGTTAGTATTGGCTGTATAGGATTACTACTACTCCCTTAAGACTTTTCATCAGGTATTAGTGCTTTGCTTATGTCTACTTTCTGTGTGGCTACTGGTGGCGGGGGTGAGAATTTCTGGCATGAGAAGAGATTAGGGGAGGCTCTGTAGAGGAGATGTCATTTGAGCTGGGTTTTAAAAGAAAGGATTTCAGAAGGTAGGGCTATGGAATGGAGGGTGAAAGGGCATTGTAAAGATAGACTAGCATGAGCAAAGAAAGACACAGACATAAGAAAATACTATATGTGTTTAGAGAACAATGAGACCAGTTTGTCCAGAATATGTGACTGACACAAAGGACTTCATAAGTAAAACTAGAAGGAGTTTAGAATTCTTTGCACATACTCGTTTCTCCTATTTCATTTGAATATTTCTTTTGTGATTTTTAGCTCACTAATTCTCTATTAAAAGAAAGTAATAAAAAGATAAGCTTAGCCTGTTGTAGAGTATAACAGATTTCTAATTACTAAGCCCAAATTAATAAGACAATTTTTTCTCTTCCTTTTCATCTTTAGTTTTCCAAAATCATTGACAATGACAAATGAGCATACATACCAAGTTGCTGACTTCTTTTTCTCTTGAAAAGATAATTTTTACAGTTAACAAAAATAATTGTAATGTCCAGTAGGTAAAATAGACATGACATCAAAATAGACATGTAAGGGAAAGAAAAACATGTTCTTGCATGCCATTATCAGTACATTATGATACGCTGATAAAACTAGTGCTCTGTTCAAGCTCAGTAAGATCTTTTCTTGTTGCTAAATGCTGTATTTTCCTGATCTTTTTATGAAGGTTTGAGTGGAATGCAGTTTTAAAATCCTTGTCTGATTATTCTTATTATGTAGTAAGTTGTTTCCCCTTAAGGATAATTAGCTATTTATTTGATTGTTTTTGTTTTTTGTTGGTGTTGTTTGATCATCAGTATATACATATTGTAATAACCTGTCCCGAAATACTGCTCTTTCCTACACATTTTTAAAACATAGAGATGTTGAACTTTATCTCTGTAATTCTTAAAGTGTATGAGATGGACACAGAGGAAAAAGTCTCCTAGCTTGGAGAGGTCTTGGGGTAACCCATCACTTGGAATGAAGCCTCTAGTGAAAGCACCTCTTCATCCCTCTGTTTTAGTAATCAAGGTTTGGGAATACTTCTCCTGCTCAGGCTAGATGAAAAGCTCATCCACCTGGGATTACAACCCTGCGTGTGAATCTGCTTACAGCTAAAATGAACATGTATTTTATTTATTCTTTTCCTTTTCATCAGATACCCCAAATCTAGCTCTAGAGCCATTGCAAAAATAACTACTTTTTATTGAATCTGTTACGTGCCTCTTCCTGCTAGGCATTTGAAATTATCACAAGCCTTCTTGTCTACCTGTATGGAGAGCTTATGATTCCCATTTTATAGCCAAGTAGAGACCCAGAAAGGCTCAGTGACTTGTCCCAGTTGCCAAATCACTATCTAATGGCAGAACCAGGGCTTCAAATCCAGGTATGGCTTCTAAACTTCAAAGCAATACCAACTTTCTGGGTGCCAGTGGACATTCACAAAGCACTTTAGAGGTGAAAAACACTATTGGGATTATACTTTTTCTCTCACTGGTGTGGTATGAAGGGCAAGGTGTTCACAGGACTGGTAGTCTTTGAAGAAGGGGGAAAGAGTGGCAGTTACCATTTTCTAATCCAAGGAAGCTTATCCAATAAAAACTTTTGAGTAGAAAACTTAATGTAAATTTAAAAATATTTAAATGTTAAGACGTTATTATTTGGCATACTAATTGTTTTGAATGAGGAAAAAAGCATGTTGGGAAAATAAACAAATCAAGAAAAAATATTTATATTGTACCTATGACAGGAAGTATTTCAGACAGCTTGACAACTCGTTAAAAGAGATGAAAAATTGAGAGCCAATGGCCCTGACATTCTTGTCTTTCCCTCATTTTTTTGAAACATTAGTTAAAAGTAGATTCAGTTGATAGCCTTTTTCATTAAGAACATACTATGTTCCATGGACAGACCCTGTCATTACCTCCACTGTTACAAGTAATATCTTAGAAGGAGAGGAAGAACATGTAAAACAACCAGTCTCAGGACTGGCAATAGTAGCTGACCAAATAGGCTTTTACTGTTCAGATCCCATCTGTAAGTTTTCTTCTTTTACTGATATTACTGGAGACTAGGCAAAGATATAGGAGGTGACAGCATTCTTGATCCTGTGTGGGCTGGGAGTGCAAAGCAATCAGATATAACTGGATGAAAGAAATGAAGTTTGTTAATAGAGACCAGAAAGTCAGAGAATTGGGGCTCGAAGAAGAAGGGCTTAGAGGAAACATCTGCTAGCAGTTCCAGGGAGGTGGGGGTGGAGAGTGAGGAGGGAGGTGGGGAAGAGGGTCAGAATAGCCACCTACGCTGTTTCTAAGCTTGTTGAAAAGAAAGCTGGTCTAATTTGATGTAGACTCTTCCCCTCTGGATCAGAAAAACAGAAGCATTACAATCTGCTATTCATATAGAAAGTGTGAGTAGAAAAAAGGAAAATGCACGTGTGAGGCTGAGAACATCTGTTGGAACAAGTCATTTTAAAGACAGCTAAGCAATGGCTTTAAAGCAACTTGATAGTATTTGGTGGGAAGGTTGAGGAGGAATGGGGATAGAGAGCAATGGCATGAGAATAATTAGGTTGTGAACAGCATCCCCCTCTGTATCTTTTATTTTCTCAGTGCTCAGTCTCACCAGTAAGGGAACACTGTGATTAATGGCAGCAGCCAAGAATATGACATGAAGATAAATTGCTCATAGCGTGGTACAGCTGGTTCCTGGGAAAAAAGCTTGAGAGACGTAACGAAAGTCCTGCACCAAACATAATGTGAAAGAGACCAGTTTCTTGGGACTGTTCTCACTTTTATTTCTAAGTCATATCTCGCTTTTATTTCTAAGTCATATCTACTTTATAATGTCATAAAGTGATAGCTACGCAATCTGTAGTTTTCTGATCTACAATGAGCTGTCAAGTCTGTGGGAGAAAATTAGAATGACTAATGTGCTCAGCTGCAGAGATCACTGATTACCTGGATACTGTTATTTATTGCTTATTGTGTGCCTTTATTTCTCTTTATTTATTAGAGAGCAGTGTCCGTTTTTCAAAAACTTTCACATATAAAGTTTGAAATTCCCCCTTACAGATTTTCCATATCCTCATCGTCGAATAATCCTGACAGTGGTGCTACCATATATTTGTATAGCAATGTGTACTTTTCCAAGATTTACTATTTGCATTACTTCATTTAATCCCCACAAATTTCCATCAGGCACATAAAGCAGATGGTTTAATCTCCATTAAAAATTGGGAACACTGGAAATAATGAGGTTAACTCTCTTGCCTGAGATCACACATCTGGTTCCCTTCTCCTTCTATAAGCTCTTTTAGAAACGGTACTGAGATAATGCGAGTACTGGCCTGGGCACACTCCACTCAGGGCCTGTTGATGAGCTGGAACTCTCCCTTATCGTGCCCCAGGCTCACAACTCGGTGTACCTGCCTACTGAGTTTATCTACAGAGTCTCACCAGCAGATCACATGTCCCTCGCTGAATTCATCCCCTTTGTGCTCCCTCCCCAAACCTCCTTCCTGGGCCTGAGTTCCTTACTGTAGTGAATATTACCGCTAGACTGCTGGTTGCCAAAGCCATAGCTCTGGAATTCATCTGTTTCTTTGTTGCATCTGTCACTGTCCGGAGCTAGGCCACTATGTCTTCATCACAACCCTCTGACCAGTTCCTCACCACTATCCTTGAGACCACCCTGCACCCCAATCCATTGTCCCCATTGCATTCAAATTGGGCTTTGTAAAACACAGATCTGATTAGGCTCTTCCTGGAGACCTTCAGTGTCTTCACTTTGAATTTAAGATAAACTCAAATTCTTAACGTGGCTTACAAGGCCTCACAGACTGTCTCACCACTTCCTTTTTCTCAGTGTATTCCCTCTGTTACCTGCAGTAATTTCCAGCTTGTCGAGTGTATCCTGTTCTTTTTGCCTCCAGGCCTCTGTATAAGCTGCTCTCTTACCCTGGAGAACTCTCTTCTTTCAAGTCTTAGCCCAGAGGGCGCACCTTCCTGACACAGTGTCCTCTACTTTGTCCTGGATCTCTGTGTCCATTTCTCTCTCTAAAATTTCTTTGTCAGCAGGGCAGGAGTCAGTGTATCCTCAGCCTTGAGTATAGAATGTAGAACTTGTTAGGTAAACAGGGTATTTTTGTTGAATGAATAAATAGATGTTTCTAGTTTTCCTTTTTTTTCCCCCATTAAAACAGTTTCCCACCAACATAGTCAATATTTTCTTGCTGGTTTTGGTGTTAAATGCTCATTCCTTAAGATGTCTATACGTAAATATCCCTAAAATTTATTCCACCAGTATCATAGAGATACATAAGTCACTTATAGCATGCTATCTATTTTACTCTGACTATATCTGGTGGTGTTTCTTTTTTTTGGGGAGGGGGGGAGACTTAATAAATATTAATAGTAAATATTTACTGGGTAATTTCTACATGCCAAAGCATTGTGCTAAGTGTTTTTCATGAATTTTTTGTTTCCTTAAAGTGGTTTTAAAGTTAGCTAAGCACTGGTGTTATCCCCGTTTTTAAAGTTGGAGAGACAGACACAGAGAATTGAAATAATCTGTCTAGTATCACAGCAAATAAGTAGTAGAATTGTATTTTAAATTCAGTATAAATCATAGAGTTAAACCAGTTGAACTTGTAAAAAAACAGAGCTGTAAGAGAAATGCCTCTATTTACTATTGTGTTTCATAAAGGATGGTAACTAGGAATTTATGGTTTGAACATAGGCTTTGAAGCCCATGTCTAACTGTAAAACAAGGGAAACCCAGTGTTGTTTGTGGTGGGGCTTGAATAAGACAGTAAGTATGTGTGTGTATGTGTGTGTGTGTATATATATGAAATCTACAGAACATAGTCAGGAACTGATACCACGTAGGCACCTGAAAAAATGATAGCTGCTTTTATTGTTTTCTAACAATAACTTACCTCATTAAACTTTAGAACTTAAAAGAGAGTTTGCTAAAGAGATAGTTAGGTTTTTAGGTCTAAATAAGTTCTTAGGAGAAAATTTGAATAAGAAAAAGTACATTTTTCATTTAGATTTAGACCATATACAGTGGTATAAAGTTCATTCTAGCTCAGTCAGTGATTATATTTTATACATTCTTCTAAGCCAAATTAACTTGATCGCATGTAGCCACCTAGAAAGGTGGCTATTTTCATTCTTTGAAAATGCTGATTGTGATTGGCTAAAGAAGCTGTGGTACATATATACAATGGAATATTACTTAGCCATAAGAAGAGATGAAATACAGTCATTTGCAATAGCATGGATGGGCCTTGAAATAATCATACTAAAGCAAAATAAGCCAGACAGAAAAGGTTGAAAATCACATGATATCACTTATATGTGGGATGTAAATCTAAAAACAACAGATGAACAGGACAAACAAACAGAGACTCATGGACATGGACAATGGACTAGTGGTTACCAGAGGGAAGGGTGGAGGGGGGAAAATTAAAAAAATAAAATGTTAAAAAAAATAAAAACAATAACAAAAATAAAAGCAATAAACAAAAATAAAAATTTTTAATATTTTTTACAAATTTTAATCATACTAAATTGTAAAAAATATTAAAAATTTTTAAAAATGCTGATTGTATATCAACTAACCATTAAAGCTACTACATATGGCTATCTCAAGATGTCAAATTTATTTGCTCTTGTCTCTTTCATTTCATGGCTTTGAATTTAAAAAATAGCAAATTAATTATTACTTAGGAAATAAATTTTGGTAGATGCAATATTTGAAAACATTAAATCTGCAGTGGGGAAATAATTTTTTGAAGAGACCCTGATGTGGAAAATTTTTTGAACCAATATTATATTTCAAAGAAGGTAAAGTGTTTTATTATTACATTTTTTTCTATTATTGTAAGAACTTTGGTTTTTAATGATCCACCCTTTGCTACAAATATAGCTTATCAAATAAGGGAAGAAATGTTTTGGAGGTTAATGACAATTTCTGTGAGGAATGCTTTAGTAGTATTTAGTAAAGTTACTAAAACCATGCTACCATGATTTGTAGTTATAAATTTCATGTGGCGCAATAAATGGTAAAAAAAAAAAAACAGCTGGAAAAAAGCAGTAGATGGACTGGCACCAATACTTATAAAGTATAAAACGGAAATAGTTTAAGTTGAAATGGTGTCCTCGAGAAGAGTGCCCAAAATAGGCTCTATTTAATATAAAAATTTTATATATATTGATATATTTACTTAACAGTTACTGCATACTAAAAGCAGTGTCTCATTTACTTTATCTCATTTGTTCTTCACAACAACCCTAATAGATAGATTATTTTATTCTTGTTTTTCATGAGGAAACTAAAATTCAGAAAGGTTAAGTTACTCATCCTGTGTCAGGTAGTTAGTAAGTGGTAGAATTGGAACATGAGTGCAGATCTTTCTAATTCAAGCGCCCCATTGCCTGTCAAATGAATGGTAAAGTAGTAATCACAAGTCAACATGGAAGAAGAATTCAGAAATTCAAGTTTGATTATTGGGTAGCATCTTAAAAGAAAATTTACTTTGGATCTTTACCACATTTGACAAAATAAATTACAGATAGGTTAGAGTTCAATTTAAAAAATAAATAAAGGCTTAGAAAAACTAGAGGGTAGATTTGAATACTTATCAAATCTCTAAAGCAGAATGCTTTTCTAAACTTTATAGCAATAAAATAAATCACAAAATAAATCATATACAACTACAGTATTTAAAATTAAATTTTTTTGTAATATCTAAACAAAAATATAAACTGGCAGAAATGAAAGAAACACCAACACCCAGTGCTGGCCAGGAAAACTCACGTATAGCTTATGGTATCACAAACCAGTAAAGGCCCTTGGCGAAAGTATGAATGACATAAAAATGTCCATCTCTATGCAATAATTCTGCTCTGGGGATCTGTTATATTGACTAAACTATGTGAAATGTTATTTCTATGGAAATATTTTTTGCAGTATTTTTCAAGGCAAAAATAAGGGGGAAAAATCTAAATGTCCCATATGAGGATAGTGATTAAATAGTTGAACCACTAGTTGACATGTCATATGAAATGTTCTATAACCATTATTATCAATGATCTTGAAGTCTGCAGTCCAGCGTAAAACAATGTGGGTGCATAAATCTTTTACCAAGGCTACAACCGTAGAATAGGGTAGTTTTATTGTAAAAGACTAAAATGAAATATTGTACATTAAAGTCTTAATTATGGTAGTAGGACTAAGATGGTTTTCTTTAATATCTGAGTTTTTGATAATATATTTGTCTTATTTACAAATCTAAAGTAAAAAGGACTTCTTCTTTGATCCACAGGATGGATTTCCAGATTTTCAGGATTCCATGCACACACTCTTTCAGCAGGCTAAAGCTAAGAGTGAAGAACTCGCCGCTCTTACTTCACAGGTAATATAAACCACCAGTTAATATTTCGTAATAGTACTTGTAGGTTGAAAAACAAATGGCTGCTTCAATCAGCTTCAGTTTTAAGCATCCAAGGACTGAATGTATTTCTGGTTGTTCTTAAAATGTCATCTGATCCATAGCTGTATCAACAGGATAGTAAAAACAACTTGGTTTGATTCTGTTTATGAGCAGAATCTTCTAAGCAGAATTTGATGCAGTGATACTTACTTATTCTTTATAATTTTGTAGGAAGTTAAGAGAGATTGTGTAAGAAAACTCAAAAGAAGCAATTTGATACCAGGAAAACAGCCATGTTGACCTGTGTGTAATACAACTCTGAGATAAAATAGTACTAGTTTTCACTAAAATATTAATAGTCAACATTGTAGCTTTTGTTAAATCATTTCAATTCATGTATAATGAAAAACCATTAATATGTAGCTTTAGGTACTTTTGCTATTAAAGTATTTAATCATGTACACTGAAATAACATTTAAAAGTCATTTCTGCAAAAATCACCTGTTAAAAAGCATTGTAAGTTTTATTCCCATTGATCTTCTCCCTACTGACTGCTTTTGGTCAAATTAATAGTGCTAAGTTGTTTTTTTTATGTTAAGTGGATGAAAAATATATTTCCCCCTCAAAAGACTTACTGAAATTTTATCAAATTAGTAACAAGTTCAAATGAATTGAAGATCTGATTTATTACACTCAGAAAAATCTTATAAACTTTTATCCAGTTCCGTGAATTAATATATTTCACCTATTGATTTTTACTATTGTGAATTGAGACTGTTTATAACTAATTTTATATAGCAGCTTCCTTGTATTACTCTTCTATTCAGCACTGTAGTGATTCATGACTGCATTTTGACTATTACTCCTTGTTAAAATATTCACCAGTACACTGCTTTGAATATCACACATAAGTAATTTAGGGCAGTACATAGAAAAGGAACTTATAAAACACACAGAGATAAATTTATATTTTAGCCAACTAATTGTGTATTTTAAAACATGTCTTTTTACGATTGGTTTGGAAATAGTGCCATTTCTTTCCACGTTGAAGGTGAAGATCCCTGTTGGCACTGATGTTTTTCTGCATAATTTGCATTGTTTAATTTTAGTAGGAGGTGTGTTTGTCGTCTTCTTCTAGACAGCCATTTTACACCTTTTCTCCCCCAAACATACTGTCATCATGTCAGAGTCTGTATTGTGCCAAATCCTAAAATAAAAATGCCAAGATTTCACCCTATGTGTTGAAAGCAGTTTATAGCAGATGTTGCTGTTGCTCTGAGGTTCCTTTAAAAAAAAAATCTTTGAAAGGACTCAGTGCTTTGGAAAACAAAACTAAGGTGATTTTGCTCTTGAGCTGAAATGGAATTTTCTCTATAAGGTTGAGCAGAAAGATTTTTTTTCTTTTGCACAAAATCCAACGTTTTATGGTTTAACGTGATAATATAGACATCTAAGCATATTTGTGGAATGTGTATACCATGTGAAGTGTGAACTAATTTTAATGAATACTAAATATATTTTCTGTAGTCTGAAATTGGCATCTTTAAACCATTAAAAACTCTAGAATGTTTTACTTACTGATTTTATTTTTGCTTTACTTACTAGCAGCCTGAAAAGGTGATGGCAAAGCAGATGGAGTTCCTTTGCACCCAAGCTGGCTATGAGAGACTGCAGCATGCTGAAAGAAGACTGTCTGCAGGACTTTACAGGCAAAGCTCAGAAGAGCACAGCCCTAATGGCTTGACTTCTGATAACTCTGATGGACAAGGTACATCTCTTAGAAGGACCTACACCTTTAGAGTACACTTCAAAGAGAATCAAAAATTTGCTGATTTTTAAATCTTGATATATTTCAGAGACCATTTTATAGGTTATCAGAATTAATTTTCAAATTGTCCCTTTTTCACAAAGGGAAATAATTTATCCTGCAAACTTAAAAGTTTTTCTTATAACCTTACTATCCCTAAACAACAGCTAGCACATACAGTTGACATGTATTTTATAAAGAGTGGGTGGGAATGGGAGATGTAAATAGTATAGTTGTTACTTGGTATCTGGGGGGGATCGGTTCCCGCCCATCCCCCCCCCCACAGATAACAAAACTGGATGTTTAAGTCCCTTGTATAAAATGGCATAGTATTTGCATATAACCTACACACGTCATCCTGTATACTTCAAATCATCTCTAGATGACTTATGATACCAAATATAATATAAACGCTATATAAATAGTTGTTTATTGTTTAGGGAATAATGACAAGAAAAAAAGGTCCATGCATGTTCAACACAGATGTAACCAGGCCTAACTACATAGTACATGTCAGCAACATTGTAACTTTTTTCTCAAATACTTTTTAACTACAGTTGGCTGAATCTGTAGATGTGGAACCCTCAGATATGGCAGGCTGACCATACAGATCATTTTTCTCAAAGAAATGGATTCCATGGAGATGTTTATCTATTTTTTAAAAACTTTCTATTTTTTCATCTTCAATAACAGATTTGTCTTTGAAATTTATATTTGGTTCCTAAGAGAACATGGTAACAGCTTCTAAAGTATTAATGACAGAGCACAGAGATTTGAAGAGAAAGTATAAGAGTAGAGATACTCAAAGAAATTTTACCTACTTTCAGTCTTCACATTGGTCTACATTTGCTATGAAGATATTTTGTGCGATGTACACTTCGGAAATTGTTCTCTTAAAATCTTAGGGTTAGAAAGCGATGATTCATGAGTATTTTTACCATTTAAAAAATTATGTCATTTTTTTCTTATTCACACATAAAGAAAATCTCAAGTCATTGTCATTTACTCATTCAGCAAATTTTTTTTAATATCTCTTACATGCCAGGCACACTTCTGGGCATTGAAGATGCAGCGGTGAATAAGATAGTCCCTGAGGCTCACTTGGAGCTCACACTCTAGTGGAGGGAGATGTACAGTATAGAAGTATAGAAATACATCTTCTACTTTCAAATAGCAATAAGTGTTTGAAGAAGGACAATTTTATGGCACCTTTCTTAATATATTATTGTTATACTTTTATAGAGAGTAAAATATTATACATATCAGCAGATCAGAGTACTGGAGGAGAACGTTCTTCCTTTTTTAAATGTTAAGAAACTTTTTAGTTGAGTTCTTGTTTAACTTCTTCAGTCATCCTTGACAGTTAAGACTTAAGAGTTAAGAAGCTATGGCATTAGTGAAAGATTTGGTGACTAATTTGTGACACCAGAAATATGTAAAGCAATTATTTGTGGGGTGGCAGTTTGTTAAGTGTGATGGATTTTAGGTTTATCACAGAAAATATGCTTTGGTGTATAAAGCATTTTTACCACATCTGTGCTAATTTTGTTTATTCATGTATTTGCCATAGGTTTTGTTGCTGTTACTGATGTTAGTAATAGGCAATTGGCTTGAAGCCATCTCTTATTTGTTATTATGTAGTTAATGACATGCCTTGGCAAAATGGTTGCACTAGTAAGAAAATGCCTTACAGAGGGGATGTATTATATGCCACAGTTACTTACTGGAAATCTGTCTTTTGCTTAGTTCATGTCCTGGCAGAATTGTAAACCTTGGGACTAGCACAAATTGCAAACCTTGGGACTAACATGAATTGCCATTTCCTTCCTAAATTATGAAATATTTTTCCAACTGTTATTTAAAAATTTCAGTGCCTGTTGACTTTCCTTATTCCTTTCCTAAGGAATGTTGAGGCTATTTGTGAAAACTTATTTTTTTCATACTGCTTTTTTTTTCTTTTCAATTAGGAGAGAGACCTTTGAATCTCCGAATATCTAATTTGCAGAACAGACAACCCCATCATTTTGTAGTGGATGGGGAGCTGAGTAGACTTTATTCCAGTGAGACAAAGTCCCACTCATCAGGTGAGAATGTGGGATATGATTAAAGAGAAAACCACTTGAATAAAGCATCTTTAAATTCTATCCTCCTACCTCTCACTGTCCCTCTGCCCCCAGGTAAAGGTCATTATTAATAGGGCTCACTAATTAGTTTTTCTCCCCTTGGAAATAGTAGATTGCCATAATAATAGGCAGTTTTTTTGAGAACATGATATTCCAGAGAGTTGACAGAGAACTCAGGAAGGTTGAGATTGTGTTGATTAGCTATTACAGGAATGGTGACTTCTATAAATTTTTAAACCAAGTAATAAATGTCTGGCTCAAGTTATGTAATTGCCTTTTTCTGGCCTTCCATAATATGAAATTGATGGATTACATGTTTGCTGTCATGCTGAGAAAATCTTGTGTACCAGAGATGCATTTTGGAGATATTTATATTTTAGAAGTAAATTGAACTCCATAAAAGGATAAGCTGTTCCTTATTATAGTTAGGTGTTTACATATTTTTATCCAAGTAAGGTGAGTTAGACCAGGTTAAAGTGATAAAGGCCAACACCATTTGAAAGAAACTGGTATCATTCAGTCTTTGAGTTAAGGTAACATTAGGAGTCACTCGAAGTCAGTTGTTTCATCTCCAAAATAGAAATAATTTCAACCTCACAGAGTAGTTATAAGGATTAAACAAAACAGCATATATGAATTGCTTGGCTGATAGGAATTCAATAAATGGTAGCTACTCTTTTTATTACTCCTTTTGACTGAATTTAAAATCCACTTTTGTGTAGGGAGGGTAAATTCATTAATTGAACTGCCTACTTTCAGATAAGCTATTAGTATCGGTTACCTTCCTAGAATCCGTTTTAAAGTGTTCTGTGCACGCACACGTGTGCATGTATGCGTGTATATGTATCCCCCAGTATTAGTACTTCACCTAAGTATTACATTTTATTGCCATTCTATAGTGTTTGAGGTTGAAATAGCTATACACACATAACTCCAAGGAGTGATTCCTTAAAGTAGGGTTTTCATTCTTTTATTCCTATGTCACCCACCTTAATATTTCATGGCTAGAGAAACTTTAAAAAAAGAATAGTTCCATGTTTAAACATGGAAGATGTTTTTCTGTCTCATTTTCTTTATTCAATAGTAAACATTTTAACTAGTAATTTTGTTGTATATGAGTGACCAGTTTTATTTTATATATTTTATCACATTGAACCAAGCATTAAATAGAAACTGATATGTTCTGTATGCGAAGTATTTTATGTGCATTTCATGATTTAACTCTCATGCCACCCCATGTCGATACCATCCCCATTTTATAGAAAAAGACACTAAGGCTTAGAGAGGTGTGTGATTTGCCCAGAGGTGCATACCTAGTAATTGGTGGAGATGGAATTTAAATACAAAATCCTTTACCACAGCTCTATAAAGTTTTTCTGTGGAATTATAGAATCATGAATAGTTGATACTATTTGCTGTGGATTTGGGGGGTTTGTTTTATAAGTTTGTTTGAGTTTGATTTTTTGCGATCCATTAATTTAAAGAGTTTTTTTTGTGATCCATTGATTTAAACTCTTGGTTTCCATTTTTATGCAGAGAGCCTTGGGATTTTAAAAGACTATCCTCACTCAGCTTTCACTTTAGAAAAGAAAGTCATCAAAACAGAGCCTGAAGATTCAAGATAGCTGTGATTCTCCCACTGTTCTCTGGAAATGGCATCAGTTTTAAGGATAATGCTCCATCATAGAAATAAGCCTTAATAACCAATGTTGCCTCATTCAGCTCAAACATATTTCGTAGCCAAAGCATAAAGACTAATACAGTAGTCTGTGGAAACCTTTCTAGATGAAACAGCCACAAAGGAAAAAAATTGAGAGAATGTTGTAACAAAAATATTGATCCATTCACATTCCTGTGTAAGTCGTTTTATGTGGAAAGGCTTACAAATTAATATTGTAAGCTTTGATTATTTAAGAATGTACAACATATTTGTGTAACTTATAGAAGTAAAATCTAGATGTTGGGACCTGTTCGGTCCAATAGATGTGGATAAAGTTTATTTTACTTGAAATTTCATTGTCTACTTTAAGTGTATTTAGCACAAATATTATGTTAGAGTTTAGAAACTTTGCAGTCATAAAAAAAGTTTAAGTGATATAGTTATTGCCAAGGTTGCAATGACTTTAGAAAAATGGAAAGCAAATACTCAATTTAAACAGGTATTGTGGATTTTAATATTTGATGAAACTGATTTTGATTAATAGAAAATGTATCATTTCTAGTTGTAAAATATCATTTCACTGGCTTAATCAGGCATGTGTAAACAACTAATAAATACTAGAGTAAAGTTAAAAAGATGAGAAACAGTAGAAAATCTTTCTTACCTAATTGACCCAGATTGTATTATATGATATCTGCTTAAGATATAACAAAACTAGGAAGCTATTACTTGGGCAAAGAACTTGAAACAAGTGAACTGGTGTGTAAAAGCTTTGACTTAAACATTTCTATTTCAGAATTGTTAAATAGATTAAGACATAGTAAGTTAACCCTAAATGTGATGAAGACATAGTAAGTTAACCCTAAATATGACTCTTAACAAAAGTCGTAATATAATAAACACTGTTTTACATCTAGAAATTCTCTATGTGCTGGAGTCAGAGAAATTAGATGGTTCTCCCTGAGGGATGTCTTCCCACCCAAACCTTCATAAGTGTGGAAAATCACTGCATCCACATTTGCAGGGGTGTTTCTGTGGAAATTTAGTTGATACTTATATTCATTATTTATTTTATAATTCCGTTTTTGTACACCTTTCAGATTTGTGAATGCAGTTTTTTCTTAAAATTCATTTTCTCTTAAAAGTATATTTTAATTCCCCCTATTTAATTAATGGGCTCTATGCATATATATGGGAGTGCTTAAATGTTAATAATGTACTCGTGTACTTATGAAAATTTGACATTGGAATCCATAGTAAAAAAAAAAAAATACTACTACAACCGATTTATATTTCTTCTGTTAGTTTAAGAGAATATATTTGACAGCTTTACCTACTTCCTCCAGATTCACCTAAACCCAGATATTGCCGAGAAGAGCGTATTGATTTGGATATATGGGTTTTTTTGTTTTCAGTTCTGCTCTAGGTCATAACTGTAAAAAATATTAAGTCATAATCTGTTATACTAAAATTCATCAGCCAGACGTTAGATGAAATGTTTGTACTGTAGTCTCTGATCACTGTAACATATATAATTACTTTTTCATTTTGATTTATAGAGTAGCTTTATAGTATAAACACCAGTAAACAACTTTTATACTATTAAAAGGCTTTTTTCCCCTTCCTAAATGTTTTAATTGTACCGTAGTGTTTGCCCATTAAAGAAGCTTTTTATGGGCCTTGCATTTCTGTTGCTAGCTTGAGGTTGATTATTATGGTTGTACTGTTCACTGTGTGTAGAAATAGTGTGAGTACAATTTAAATAGATTGTTGTTTTTAATATTAGCCATAGAACTGGTTAGTATCTCAGTAGTTTCATGAAACGTTTCCTGTATTCTAATCTATTTTGAGAAATTTTGTGGGTTTTTTTTAAAATTGTGTCTTACAGTTCAAGTTTGTAGATTTTAATAAGCAACAATTTTTAAAGATGTGGTAATCTTCCAATTAATATATATCCATCTTTCATGGCCCCAAAACTGCATCTTTAAATCCATAAACATGTTTCCTTAAGTATCGTACTTTTTTGGTCTTACAAGCTTAATGATAAGGGGGAAGCACAAGAAAAATTTCAGTAGAATACAGTTTTTATTTTGTAAACACTAATGTATTAAACTTGCTATACATTGAAACAAATAATATATATTTTTATTTGAATTGTATATATGAATTGGATGTTATAAGTAGTTGATTTTTTCATTGTGTTAGAGGTATTTTCACTGAACAAAGTTGATTGGTTACCTCAGTATTACAACCAATATAGTCCAAGGGACCATTTTCCCCTCAGTCTGTGTTGTACTTTATTATGTGAAGTCTGCGTTTCTGTGACTCTCAAAGCTGTTGGTGAGGTGGGATGAGTGCACTTGCTTCCTGTGGCAATAAAGATTTTCTGTGCCTCACACATTTATGTCTGTAGAACTTTCTGCATAGTACTTTCTGCAGGAGGTAATATTAGCTACTCTGCCTGCCTTCTCTGATTTTTTGGTCTGGGCTTAGGAATTAGGGGTCAGGGGCTTCTCTCTTCAGTCGAGACTAAATGTCATGGTCAGCTACCTTTATTTCTAGAAAGTTATTTGTCAAACAGGTTGACTCTGGTCTATCAGAGAAAGAGTTTGTTTTATACTGTTTAGGAGAGGTTTACAAAGACATTTTAAAAACTCCTGTCATATCTCACTGATTAAATATTTAAAAAAATAAAAGGATCATTAGGATTTAACATATATAATATACTGATTTTTTAAGTGTTAATATGATTGAGCCAACCTGTGGTAGAATATTAGGAAAAGATTTACAGTGAAGTCTTAATTGATAAGCTCGGTAGATTAATAAAGAGCTTCAAGGTGTCCAGCATTGTGCTAGATTCTGTGGTGAGGCTGGAGGCCACAGAAGAAATGTAAGATGTGAATATAAGAAATACAAGATCCTTGTCTTTTGGGAACCTAATACCACTCAGATAAAAATGGAGATTTTTGTGTGTTACAGACATGTGATGAATAAACTGATATTTAAGTGCATTCTGTGTTCAGTAGGCATTACAGTAATAGGTACTTTACAGGTGAAAGAAAGCACATTTAGTGAGTGACACTCAGATCAGCCAGGACTGGAATAGTTAAAACGGTAAGATGTGATACACAGCCATAGTGGTAGACCATTTCACTTTGAGGCCACTTTTTTAAAAAAAAATTACAGTTTTATTTTAAAGCTGAATACCAGGTAGATCTGCTTATCAGGATAATAATTTTTGACAGTCCTTCTGACCCTGTCAAAAGGCAGGAGGAAAAATGTGCTTTTTCATATCCTTAATTAGTAAAACCACTTTGGTAAGAGATTTAGGATTTGGTGATTATGAGGCTACTAGCTCCTGCAATCATAGTGTATAGTATTTAAGGCTTAAAACCTAAATAAGCATGCACAAAATTTCCAGATATAAGGTCTGCTCAATTGGCTACTCAAACGTTTAAGTATTATTGACACAATTTCCATTTTGCCTGACCTCACTTAATACTGCACTGACTCTTCAGAAGAAAATGAACCAAGGTTTTAATCTTTAATGAAATTAGGTCTATCTTATAGGAGATAATGAATTCAGTTAGTAAATAGCTGAAGTTAGAATTGAGCAAATGTGTTTTTAAGAGTTCGAAGCATAAGACCAAATATGGTCGCTGTTATTTAACTAAAAACCACCTTATGGTTCAGCTGCGTGCATGGGTGGGGTTTCAGGGAGG
Organism: Pteropus medius; assembly: GCF_902729225.1. NCBI lineage: Eukaryota > Metazoa > Chordata > Mammalia > Chiroptera > Pteropodidae > Pteropus > Pteropus medius. The sequence goes on from NW_024351729.1 coordinate 2,171,937, forward strand.
CCAAGTTTATGTATTCATTATTACCTGTGGGTGTCCTCATGATTGAAATTTTCAGGGGGGCCTCCAAAGTTAAAAGAATGATCATGTGTCCAGAAATTTTGTTTTTATTGTAAATATGTTTAATCTCACAAACCTTACTGTTAACCATAGCACCCTGTAAGATGAGTCTTATTTTACAAAGAAGTGATCAAAAGCTAAATGGTAGGACTAGAATTTCCATTTTTTTTTTTTTTTTTTTTTTTATCTTTTTGACAATGGAACAGTTAAAGCTTTAAAACCTCTTTGGCTTCTGTTTCTATTTACCTATGAAAAAATATTTTTTTAATCACCTCAAAGGTATTTTTATTTTTTTATTCAGAAAAAGCTAGTCGGATATTCTTTTCTTATCTATATAAGTTTAGCAAATTTTAACAACCACTTTTGAGGGAACTATGAATAATGATTGGTTCCATTTTTAAAACTGGTTAATTCAGCTCCTTTACCTTTATTCTTTCATATTCTTCCTGTCTTTTAAGAGCCATAAAATTTTTAAGTATTAAAACAATATCCTGTTGAGTCCTGGGTCTTCTGGTTGTATCTCTTTGGTCACAATTGCCAAGGTTATTTTTCAAACAGCTAAATGATCTACTCCCAAAGTATTACTTTCATGATGTTAAAGGTCTCATCTTTACCAGTTCATCTTCAGTTAAAGGAAATTTTTGTGACACTTTTATAGCAATTGAATAAAACTCTCAAAGAACATTAGAAATGAATCATAAAATACTTTTATTTCAACACCCATATGAAATGTTTATGATCCTTTTTTGTTTTTTTGCCTGATTAATGACACTTCAAGTGAGAAAGTGCCTCTAATTTTTTTACTTCATTATACAATTGCCATCTAAGTTCTTCCATATTGTCTAAAGAATTTTTCAGTCTCAGAGAAAGTTAATTGAATGCTGCCATCAAACATAATGCCGCAGAATGCAGGTTACGTACATATAACACTGCTTCAAGAACGTAGTGCTACACAATGTTAACATCGACCCAAGAATTTTTCTCATCAACTTATTAAGAGTCGCAAATTTTGTGAATTTCCTAACAGTCCAAACAATCTGGTAACCAACCCAGATTAGTTTCGCTGTGGGTGAGCACCAGTGACAGTATAAGTTAGATTGTGCTTCATATTTGCACATACTGAAACCTTATGAGTCATCTTTGCATTAAAAGTTTGCGCCTCATAAATTTATGTTGAAGTGCCATGTTCAACACCCACACACAATCCTAAGCAAGTAAGGCCATTCTCTTATAACTGTCACAGATACCCTCTGCTGACAGGTCACTTAGGCTCGAGTATGTAGGAAGATATTTAAGTAGTGCATACGTAGGTGGAACCTTACCGGTAACTGGCTCAGCAGTGGCATTTTATAATTTTCTGAGACTACCTACCATCCCCAACTGTGAACTGTTAAACCAAGCATCTGTGGTCTAGCCCCGTACCCTGCTATTTATTATCCTTCCCAGAAGACTGGTTTCTTCAGTATCATATTCTCATACTGTAGGCCTGCCAGATGTCATCGTTTTAGTTGTTTCCAAAACGGGTATAAGCTGACCCTTGAACAACACAGGTTGGAACTACATGGGTCCAATTATATGCAGATTTTGTTTATATACTGTAAATATGTTTTCATTGTGATTTTCTTAACATTTTCTCTAGCTTTATTGTAAGAATACAGTATATATGTAACACAAAATAGGTGTTAATCGACTTACGTTGTCAGCAAGACTTCTGGTCAACAGTAGGCCCTGGGTAGTTGAGTTTTTGAGGGTTTATAAAAGTTATATGTGGGTTTTTGACTGTGAGGTAGGGTCAGCACCCCTAACCCCCATGTTTAAGGGTTAACTGTACACACTTTCCACCCTCAAGTCCCTGACAATATAATGTAAGGATGTTTTCCATCAACAGTTAAAATGGACTAGGTCAACCTTTTCCTTTCTGAATCCAGCCAGTTGACTCATCAGAAAGAACATGCCCATATATTGATCAAGCGAATTTCTTTAGCACGCATCAGCTCTCAAATTAGACCACATCTTTCTAATTTTTACTGATGAGAAGACAATAAGACAACTTGTATAATGAGACAAATACAGCAGATATAGCCAGGTACTGAACTCCAATCCTTAGAATATTAAAAGGATTTTTTACACTTTGAAAAAATTTAGCATTGCCAGGTTTAGGGTTCAGATCCAAACTGAGAGGAAGGACAGAGATTTCCTATGTATTCCCTGCCCTCAGACATGCATAGAAGCCAAAGCTTTTTATTTGAATGAGGTAGGTTTTTAACAGGAAAAAAGGATTGAAAAAATTGAAGAGAAAGGTTTTAAAGGAAGCAGGGCATAGAATTTGTGTCTTAAAAAATAATACACTGAAGAGGCTGGAAGAAGTCTGTGATTGTAACTGTCCTTCCCCAGGGAGAAAGAAGGTAAGGTCAGTGATTCTGGGATAAGTGACCAGGACCTTGGATGGAGGCAGAGTTGGCCTAGAGAGACTGTGAGTACCCTTTTCACTAGGGCTGAGAGCCACATGGGAGAGCCCAGCCAGGCCCGAAGACCATGGGTCATCACCAGAGTGAGCACATACTTACCCTGGTCCTTCATGCCAAGGATCTGCAATTACCTGTGCTTTGTTGCTTTGCTACCTGTAGATTCCCTTCCACTGATAGCAGCTAGCACAAAATATCATCTTGGCCCATTCAACAGAAGGGGGCCTCTTGGACTCAGGAGTTTGAGGATCCTTACCTGATCTGCCCCATGTGAGTAATAAGCTTTTTCAACAGAGCTTATATTATCTTCCTATCTAGTTGGAAGAATTTTCCGATTAGGAAAAAGTTTCATTCTTTCTCTTACCCTGCTCATATTACCTGATGCAAGTATTTTTAGCTTATCAACTTCCATAAAATGTGCTGTTTGCACCAATGTATGCTCAGGGAAAACTTGAAGAGGAGACAATTACATGGCCAACTACTCTTACTCCTGATTGGTGCCAACATTTTTCTCTTCACTTAGATTCGAAACCTGAGTCATCTTTGAAACTTCTTGTTCTCTATTTTTCATATTCAGTCAGATACCGATACCAAGTCCTGTTGATTCTTCATTTGTATCATCTCACACATACATCCATTTCTACCTAGTCACCCTTTAGTTCAGTCCCCTAGCTCATGTAATTTCAACCTTTATTCTTCCTATCCTCCAATTCATTCTGTATATTGTTTCCAGAGTAATTCCCCTCAATAGTGCTTTTCTTATTCCTTGCCCAACTTAAGAAAAGCAAACATAACACAATAAACAATCTCCATGACTCTCCATTGCTAATAAAATAAAATCCGAATTCCCTAGGCAAGCATTTTTTCAGGCCAAATCAGTACCAGGAAGAGTTTTCTCCCTATCCAGGTCGGTGCCACTGGCTCACTAGAAAAGCAGAGTACACGGTTTGGCTCAGAGGCCCCTCCTGTTCAGCACTTCAGACCTCCTGTCCTGCACCCCATCACCAGATTTCTCATTGCCCCCTCTGATTGATAGTGAGTTTGGACACCTGCTTGGCTTTGGATTGAGCTTCTTCCCAAAAGGTGTCTCTGGGATCCTGCTCCGTATGGCACAGCCAACGATATCCTCTGACAAATTTGATTCAGCTGAAGAGCAACACTCTGCCATTCGCCAGCTGGAAAAGCCAGATCAGATAGCCTTTAATGATCTCTTCTATATGGCCTCCATATACATATTTTTTGTGTTCTTTCCCTATGCAAATGATTTATTTCAGCAAAGAGTCCACCTATGGTACCCTAAATCTCTACTCACCCACCTTAAGCCCCCAACAATGGGATTCCAAAGGAAAATTTCCCTTATTAGAGTCCCTATCGCTTCTCACCAGAGAATGAGGCCACTCCTGTTCATTGTTAGGATGTTCTCTGCTAACATATGGACACAATCATCCAGGAATTCAGTGTGACAATCTCTGTGCCTCTGTGCCTCTTACAGAAGACAGACTTGCTTCTGTGGACAGCAAGTCTCATCACTGCCATTAACCAGGTATGACCACTCCTTGTAATCCACTTGGGGGCAAAGTCCACTCCAGCTGTCTCTGCCTGAACCCTTGGTCTGCCAGTGTCTACCTGACTAAACAAAATAGAACCTAGTCAAAGTATGTGAATTGTGGTGGTGGGTTTTTTTTCCCCCATTGGAGTACCAAAGGACAGTAGGGCAGTGTGAGAGGCTCTATCCAAGCCTTTCCTTTGTCTCATCCAAGGAAAGGCCCTTCCTAGCATGTCCTTTAAAGGGAAAATGTCTTCTGTAGATCCTCCTTCTGTCCTTTTTTTCCTTCCATCTTCCACTACCCACCTTGAAAGGGCCCATCTTCTCTCTGGGGAAATTCCTTCCACAGGAGAAAGAGGAGGAAGTTCTGTCCAGAGAAACCTTTTTGGATCTTGAAAACTTGAGGTACTCAGGCTTTGGCAAGGTATTTTGGGGAGCACTGATGCTGATGCAGTCAGCTTGAGAAAAGGGACAGATTCTAGACTCCTAAATGGGGGAGAAAGTGGATGCTCTGATCCGAGTTCAGTGTCCTAACCATGAAAACTGAAATAGATTTCCCTACTGGTACCTAGCAAATAATCCCATCCCACCAATGCAAGCATTACTTTTTGTCTAAGACAATACAGTCTAAATTCTTATCAAGAAAAGAATAGTTCCCCTGTTAGCATGGCTTTTTTCTTATTATTTTCCAAAAAACAAAAAACAAAAAAACAAAAAACAAAAAATGAGACCTATTGTTTTTTATGCCAAAAAACACTTGTTTCTTTATTGAATTGGCTTGAAGACTTGAGCCACCATACCAGCTGTCCAAAAGGGGTGTTTCAGGCTTCCATCAGATTCTTTAGATCCCAAGTGTCCTCTTGACAGAACTGGGACAATGAGGGAGATATTCTAGTTTCTCCCACCTCTCAGTATTAAGCTCATATGGCAATTACATAACTTGTCCTTCACAACTTATATGCAGAAGATACATGTGGACTTTGTGGGATATACAAGGATAAATGAGACAATCTGAATTCCGGGAATGTAGACACTAATGGCTAATAAAAGTACATCAGCAACTAATCACAACATACACAATTAAATAACTACTTTAAAAGGTTGCAAGTAGGGTGGAGAGGTGTCAGTTTTAACTGGGGAAGGTTGATTTTCATCAGAAAAGTTTTCTTCAATGTAAGATTTTGTTACATGGTTAATGGTATTAGGGTCAGATGAAATAACACATAAAGACTTAGAATGTTAGAAAATATGGCATTGTTAAGGTAACCGCATGGGTAAAGAATCCAGTTAGGAATTTCTAACTTTATTATATTAGCAACGAAAATGCGTTTCTAATTTTTGAGAAGAATATTCTCCTTTAACTTTTGGTTAAGAAATATAACTATGTCAATGAGAAGGCGGCTGGATTAGAAAGATACATATCAAGTACTTGAGAGGATCTATGAGCTTTGCTTGGATATATTATGCTTTTTAAGTCTGTTTGCAGCTAGCAGAAATTCAGCCTTACCATTTCTTATGTCTTATATGTGTTGCTTGAGACCTGTGTCTCACCATCAGTGCCATTAACCGCTCTTGATCACCCCTAAAAATCCATAGAGACTGTCAAAGTCCCTCTTTGTATTATGTTACAGTAGAAATACCGTTAGAAGTATATAGTAGAAACACAGGTAACTGTTTATAGATAGAAAAGAAAAACTATTAAAACAAATGTAAAATATGCAGTCAGCTCTGGAGAAGAGGTAACTACCACTTAATTCTTAACTTTATTATTTATGATGGTTATAATGTTTGGAGATCAATAAAATTGATTTCCTACCCACTGGGGAATAAATGGACTATTTAAAATCATAGGCCCACAAACAAATTCCTTGAGGTGCATGAGAGCACATTTCCCTCTCGACAATCACTCACAATTAGAGCAGATTCTTTCAAATACATAAATTAAAGCAATAAAACAAGATAACTATAAATAGTAGTGCCTGTTCACACTGAAGGAATTGAGCTATAAACTACAAACTCTTGCCCAAAATAACTTAGTTCTATAGTTGAAGCACTGATAAGAACAGGATATAAAATCACCAGATGGGAAGAAATCCTAGTCTATTGCAAACTTTTTTTTTCCCCCCAAACTAGGTTGGATCAAACTTCCCAGAGGGACAAGAATCTATCTTGCTTTGATCATCCATGTCAATGAGTATCCACACATTAGGCTGAAAAAGAATTGAGAGTTCTCGTGGATGTTCCTTACATACTAGTCACACCTATACAGTATCCCTCCCCTAAGAGGTGAGAGAAGTGGGCAAAGGCTGGCAAATCTCACATGCTGTGGCCAGTGCTCTGGGACAGAGCATCTCTTCTTATCTATGCTTGGGATGGTTGAGGCCAGGTGGTAGTATTTGAGAACTCAGTGTCCTGATGTGTTTTCTGAGATGCTAAATCTGAAATTAATATGCCAGTCTGGTGGGGAGACAGAGGACGAAGGTATGGAACAAAGGACAAGAGTCAAAATCAGGGATTCAGAAGGGCTTGGGAGGATAGGCTGGTTCCCTTATTAAGATCTGAAGTGAGATGGACCACACCTCCATCATGAATGTTAAGTACAGCTATTTCTTCCTCAGAGCAAGTTTTCTTAACAGGAATTGCTTGAAAGACAATCGATTAATTAGAGAACATGGTTTGCATGACACAGATTTCTCTTGATTATAACAATTACAATGAACAAGTATCAAAATAAGAAAAATGAAAATGCTGTATGGCCCACACAGGCTAGGAATACATCACTGCTTTGCTTTGTGTGGCTGGCTGCTCATTCAATTTTGGTTTCTTTTACTTAGCTCATACCAATTTTGCGTTTTGTTTGTAATAACAATGAAGGTGATAAGAATTGTGTATGAGATCCTCCATCTCCCACGGAAACAATTATGTTTATAACAATTTTTTTGATAATGTGAGCTTTCCATAAGAGTACAATTTTTGCACTGTAGCAAAATAGATATTTTCATTTACATTTCTTTGCTTTAAATTTAATACTATTCATTTCAAAAATACAGAAAGTGACAAGAAGTGTATTTGGAAAGATATACCCTCAAGGACTTTATAATCCAGTTTAGATGAGACCTGTTCATTCCTCCAGCTATTTTAATCAACCACACTTTTCTCAAGTTAACTTTTTTTAAAATTTGTGTTTTGGAATTATCAAGTCTTAGAGGTGAAAACCAACTCAGAAATTATCTGGTTCCAACTATCCTATAAGGTATCTTTGGAATAATAATATCAACCAGAGAGAAACAAACATAGGAACTATGAGAAATCGTGAGCGAAGGGAATGCTAGGGCTGCTGAGAGCCTGGGCAGGAGTTGCTAACACTGGGCAAGAGTTGGGCAAGAAGATTCCCCAGGGTACTTTGGAGGTGGCCCAGAATGGGGAAGAGCCTCCTGGCTTGTTTCATCTGGTGCTATAGAGAAGCTAATCTTTCCTATACTAAAAATTTAATTACACTGAAGGTAGGGTTCTCAGAAGTAATATTTTCACCAACTACTTCATATGTAAATGCTATTTCCTTCAATGACCTGTTTTTGCAACCTAGAGTACTGTACATTTCTTGGAGAAATGTGTCAATACAATTCTGATGGCTTAAATATTTGGTGTGGAAGTACAGCATACAAGTCTGTATGGTATGTGCTAAAAGGGTTTTACATCAGTGAACTGTGCTAGAAAATTAGAATATTAGATTATGATCTCAGAATCTCAACTGTAATGAACTATATTCAGGCATATTTTTTATATAAGACAGTCGATGCTTTTATACATATTTCTTTCCACCAAGTGCAACAGGCTTGCAAGATAGAGATTATTTTAGAGATGAGGACATGGAAGTCCAGAGTGGGTATAATCTTCCAGTAGTGAAATAGAGCAGACAGAGGCTAAGCAAGGATTCAAACCGGTCCTGATTTACTGAAAAGTCAATAAAGAATTATAGGAGAAACAGTTGTTTCTTCAACATTTATACTTATGTTATTTTAAGAGAAAATCTTTTTTTTTTATTTACTTATTTTTTAAGCTCTTCAGTAGCGTCTTCAGGATTCTTATAATGAAACCCTAGCCAACTAACCTAATAATTCCTTATAAGTTGAAATTCAGTATTCCTGTGTCTCAATGTCACCCAGAGAGTATTTTATAAAAATCCTTCAAAGATAGCACAGCTATAAAAAAGTAATTTGTTTTCTTTTATCAGTGTAATCTGTCTCCTTTTAAAAGATAAAACTAATTTTATTAATTTAATCTTCTGACATTTCAAAACATGAATTATCAAATTTTTCATTACAAAATAACATACCTACATTATATTTTTAAAATGTAGAAACTAGCGATAAAGAAAATCAATTCTAAACCTACCAGCCTAAGAAAGCAACTGCTTGCATGTTGGTGTGACCTTTAAATTTCATATTTTTTTCTTATACATATTTTTTAAAAGCTGACTATATTATGAATATTATGAATACAGAATGTCCCCCCTTTCACCTCTTAATATATAAGAATTTAGAATTTAATCACGACTCTTCTGTTAAAGAAAGACCAGAAAGAGAAGTATAGAAAAGAAATGAATAAAAAGGATGGATAAAAGCTTCCTTCACCCTAAATTTGTTAAATTCTATTTTTTTTCTAAAGGTCTTGTCTCATTCTCAAATATTGTGTAAGTGGGCATAAATATCTTAGTTCGGGCAGTAATCACAAAATACCATAGACTGGATGGCTTAAGCAACGAACATTTATTTCTCACAGTTCTAGAGGCTGGAAGTCCAAATCAAGATGCCAGCAGATTCTACATCTGGTGAGAGCCCACTCCCAGAGTTGCAAACTGCTACCGCTCTCAATGTGCTCACATGGCCTTCCCTTGCTGCATGCACATGGAGAGAGGGCTCTCTGTCTTCCTCTTCTTAGAAGGCCACTAATCTCATCATGGGGCTCTACCTTCACAACCTCATCTAAACCTAATTACACTCAAAGGCCCCATCTCCAAACACCATCACTTGGGAGTTAGAGATTCAGCATATGAATTGGCGGGGAAAGGGGCATATTCACCTCTAAACAACAGGCAAACTACAGCTTAACACAGAGTAAAACTCCATCATTATGTTACAAACGGAGTCCAAAAAGTTCAATCAAGTAAAATGAAGGCCAGTGTTATTGCAAGATTAGTGAATGACCTGGGTGGTGGGGAACAGTCACTAGTGGCAACACATCTAAACTCAAGTTATCAAGGGCATGTTATCCATCTGTTTTGAGGGCCCCCTTACAAGGTTGATGTAAAAATAAGATCTGAGCTAGTGAAGATGATGCTCTACCTTTTCCCTTAATGGATAATATTACAACCATTTTCATTGTGAGTTTAAGACTGACAGATTTCATTTTCAATGCCAATTCTAATTGGTTGATAGTGGCCACTTGGAGCACTGCCTTGAGGAGAATGCTAAGGCCTTGTCTTGGCTCAGGAGAATATGGTGCCAGATTGATTAGTACTGTCTAGAATGATTGTGAGTAGGAAATATGGAGATAGTGAATATTGCAAATTGGCTTTCCTGGTTATTAGATGTTAGTCTTATTACTAATGAGGACATTCAGAGAGACTTTTCCAGAGAGACAGAAGCAGGGGTTAAAAGTTACCTGAAAGGATCACCAAAGTATCTGGGAGAGTGAACAAAGCTGGTAAACTTTAGGAAGAACCTGATTATTCTACAGATTCAGAGTAAGCCAGTCACTAATGTCCTGAAAATAAATGCAGAACTAGGCTCTCTCTCCAACTGGAAATTGGTGAGCAGTTGAAGAGGAGGCTGGAAGAAAAAATGCTTGAAGTCCACTGTGGTGATTTGTAAGAGCGGACAAGCTTGCAGAATTAATAGCTATTATCAGTGCAACATATCCGCAGGTGGGCAAAGCTAGAAAGCTAGGCTTCACCTAAAGCAGTAGTTCTTTTATTTTAATTAAAATTTTTTATTAAAATATAGTTGACATACCATATTCTATTAGTTTCAGATGCACAACATAGTGATTTGACCAATATGATGTCTAGTCACTGTACACAAAGCTATTACAATATTATTGACTATATTCCCTGTGCTGTACACTATATCCTTATGGTTTATTTATTTTATAACTAGAAGTTTTTACCTCTTATTCTCCTTCACCCTTTTCATCCATCTGCCACTTCCCTCTCCTTTGTCAACCATCGGCTTGTTCTTTGTATCTATGAATCTGTTTCTGTTTTGTTTTGTTTGTTCATTTGTTTTGTTTTTTAGATTCCATGTATAAGTAAAATAATATGGTATTTGTCTTTCTCTGTCTGACTTATTTCACTTAGCATAATACCCTCTGGGTCCATCTGTACTGTCACAAATGGCAGAATTTCAGTCTTTTTTTTTTTTTATTGCCAAGTGGTTTTCTCATTATCACTACTACAGTTACACACACAAACACACACAACAACAAACATGCTATTTCTTTATTCATCTATTGATGGACATCTAGGTTGCTTCATATCTTGGCTATTGTAAATAATGCTGCAGTGAACATAGGGGTGCATATATATTTTTGAATTAGTGCTCTAGTTTTCTTTGGGTAAATACCCAGAAGTGGAATTACTGGGTCATATGGTACTTCTTTTTTTTAATTGTCTTGAGGAATCTCCATATTGTTTTCAATAGTGGCTGCACCGATTTACAATCCCACCAACAGTGCACAAAGGTTCTCTTTTCTCTACATCCTCACCAACACTTATTATTTCTTGACTTTTTGATAATAGCCATTCTGATAGGTGTGAGGTGATAACTCATTGTGGTTTTTATTTTCATTTCCCTGATAATTAGTGATGTTGGGCATCTTTTCATATGTCTGTTGCTATCTGTATGTCTTCTTTGGAGAAATGTCTATTCAGGTCCTTCACCCATTTTTAAATCATATCGTTTGTTTTTTTGGTGTTGAGTTGTATAAGTTCTTCATATATTTTGGATACTAACCCTGTATCGAATATATCATTTGCAAATATCTTTTCCCATGCAGTAAGTTGTCTTTTCCTTTTGTCGATGGTTTCCTTTGTATTAGGGCCTTTATATATATTCTCATGTGAGCCTTGAACGTGACAACGCAATGTTCATGTGAAGTTTTCCTGGAATCCAAAGCTCAGGGCAAAGTGTCAAGGATCACACAATAAACAATAAATGAACAAGGATCAGACATTTCTTTCAGGGCTTATCAAAAAGTGCCTTGAACTGGCTCTGCTTCCCCAAACTTCATTTCTGCCGCCTGCTTCCAGGCTCTATAAGCAGACAAGAGCCAAGAGGAAAGAATTCCAGGAAGTCATCTGCATCCTTGGGGTGCTGCATTGTGAAGAGATGCTTTTCCTGCTCCCTCTTCATTCACCAGTTGAATGTTTTCTTATACCACAGATGGGCTAATCTACCTCTGTCCAATAAGTAGAGGAGAACTGGAAGGCGAAGACAGAACAGAGAGAAGGGGTAGAGTGGAGTAGCTTCCATGCCCAACATTTAGCTTTTGGTGATGGAGATGTGATTTTACTGTGAGTCAAAGGGCCACTGAGAGCCCTTTTTATCGTGATGCCTCGGAGGCGGTCGGCTGCTTCAGGATGAAGCCGAACATCTCTTTTCCAACCACTGGCTGCCAGAAGCTCATTGAAGTCGACTATGAATGCAAACTTTGTACCTTTTATGAGAAGAGTATGGCCACAGAAGCTGCTGCTGACGCTCCGGGTGAAGAGTGGAAGGGTTATGTGGCTTAAATTGGTGGTGGGAGCGACAGTGTCCCCAGGAAGCAGGGTGTCTTGACCCACAGGCGTGTTCGCCTGCTACTGAGTAAGTAGGACTGGAGAAAGAAAGCTCAAAACTGTTCCGGGTTGCATTGTGGATGCCAATCTGAGTGTTCTCAACTCAGTCATTATAAAAAAGGGGAGAAAGACATTCCTGGTCTCACTGATACTACTGTACCTTGTCGCCTGGGGCCCAAAAGAGCTAGCTGAATCCACAAACTTTTCAGTCTCTCTAAGGAAGATGAGGTCCGCCAATATGTTGTGAGAAAAGCCCCTAAACAAAGAAGGTAAGAAACCTAGGACCAAAGCACCCAAGATCCAGCATCTTGTTGCTCCACATGTCCTGCAACACAAACGTCGGAGTATTGCTGTGAAGAAACAGCGTACTAAGAAAAATAAGAAACCACGGAATATGCTAAACTTTTGGCCAAGAGAATGAAGGAGGCCAAAGGAAAATACCAGGAACAGATTGCTAAGGAATGTAGGCTGTCCTCGCTGAGAGCTTCTACCTCTAAGTCTGAGTCCAGTCAAAAAGGAGATTTTCAAAGAGAAATGAATAAGATCAGACACACACACACACACACACACAAACACACACACACAAGCAAAGGGACACTGTGGCAGACAGCTAGGCTTGAGGTTGTCTCACCAGTGTTCCACTCAAGTATCCCACCCAAGAGAACTTGATGCCAGGAGAGTGGACCCTGGTAACAAGAAACACTGGGGTGAATCATCAAGGGTAGGAGCAGATGGTAGAAACGGTGATGTGGGAGGCTCCCTTTGGGGGCCTCTGGATATTCACATAAGCACCAGTGAGGGAGCCTGATTTGATGTCTGCCATAGAGACAGAGCCCATAGCCAGCCAGCACTGGCCAGAGGGGCTTTTGACACGCCAGTCATGTAAGAAACACTTGTCTGTCTCTCCCGTCTGTCTTCTCTGTGTCCACACGGAGGAAGAGAGGAGGCAGTAGAGGAGGGTTTCCCAGGAGCAGGTAAGTCCCTATGCATTCCAAGTCCCTCCACTGCGGGACGGCCAGAGTGGGGAGAGGAGACATGGTCATTGTATTGAAATGAGACTGAAGTTTTAAAGTGGACTAGACTAGATTAGGCTTTTTATCCCCTGAAGCGATGGGAACTCTAGAGATCAGCCCAAGATGTTGTCAGGGGACACAATAGGGAGATTGTGAACACTACAGAGTTATAGGCAGTGAGCGTAGAAAAATAAAATCATTTCGTGTTTGACCCTCCTGTGAACTAGGATTGTTTGATAAACCAGATGCGGTAACGACTATTTTCATTAACAACAAAGTGGCAACAGGCAAGACTGAATGATACTGCTTTGGAGAAATGCACTGGAGATGAGTCACTGTGTGATTATGTGGGTGGGGTTTCCCCTGAAGGAACTGGAATTGCTCTCTGCCTCTGTCCTCAGAGGAGGTCAGTGGTGGGGCAGGAAATTGGAACTCTGGGCCTTGGAGTTAGACTTACCCCAGGAATGGTGCCCCTGAGGCCCTGAGGCACCCCCTAGGGGCACGTGGGCTGCCAGGAATGGCAAGCTTCCTCCTGGAGGGGCTTATGCTTGGGCCTGGACTCATTCTGTGTTCTCTTTCCCATTCATTGTCCCTGAAGCTTCATTAAGATTTGATCGATGTCTTGTGTATTTTGCCTTCTGATGTCTGAGGGGAATTATGGGGACAAGTCCTCACCACACTTGGAGTAAAGCAGTACAGAGCGAGGTTGTGATTGCCATCCTGAGGCCACGGTGCTGGTGGCAACAGCCAGCCTTGGGCACTAGTGAGAAGAGATTTGCCCAAGAGTGATCATCTCACAACAGCCAATTACATCAGAAGTAGTGGCCAAAATAGGGACACTTGAGGGCCTGGTTGCTGATACACGTGACAGAGGACCAGGGAGAGTCTCAAGATTCTCAAGCATAGCAGGGGACACTGGGGATGGGGCAGGGGGCGCTAATTTATGTCAGTAAAACTAGTGTGAGTCGAGCCATATAGTTTGAGTTATCCAACAACAGAGTGAGGTTCTTGTTACTATAAGTGTTTAAAGGATAAATATTTTCCATTTAGGGAGTCTTTGAAAGGTGTTCTTGTGACATTTATTTATTCGACATGTATTTATTTTGCATTTACTGCATATAAAACATTGTGCTAAGTGCTTACCATACAACCAACCCATGATAATAACCAGTTTTATAGATGAAGAAACTGAGGCTTAGAAGATAAATTAGTTGCTTAAGGTCTTAACAGCTAATAAGCAGTAGAGATAGGGTGTGACGATGGGTTGTCTAACTCCAACCACAACCTTGTTCTCACTCCAAAGGTGAGTACAGTAGGTAGAGAGCACTAGTCTAGTGGGGGAGGTTGAAACAATTATAGAATGATTCATTGAAGCGGATATACACAAATCGTTACGGGACACATGACTGAGCATAACAGAAGGAAAGTGGAATGGGGGGGACAGGCAGGAGACACTCCTTAGAGGACACAGTCTCCAAGACTGTGTCTTGGAGTTACAAGAAGGAGGGAACACCATGGGGGTGGCTGAGAAAAGGCTGACATTCTAGACAGAGGGGCCAGCGAAGTGATTCTTACAGAGAAGTCCAATAAATATTTGTTGAGTACTTGAATGACAGCATGGGCAAAGTCACCTCATCAAGGCACACAGCTTTGCGGGGACAGGAGTGGAAAGACTACAAGCATGTCAGCATGGAACGCAAAGGGCAGGCAAAGAGTGCCAGTGAGGCCGCAGATACCATGGAAGGCCATGAGCCGAATGGTAAAAAATAAAAATAAAAAATTAAAGGAGCTCTGGAGACAGTGGAAATGTGTGGGGTTGTTTTATGAGATTAGATTTTGGAATCTAAGATTCTGATGTTGAGTACTTCCAGATGATGAGAAGATGCATGGGCTCACCCTAGGAGTGCTAGCTGAAATGAACAGGTGGTGGAGGTCATTCGAGTTCAAAGAATGTCCCAACACTTGAGGCTCAGTAAATTTCTTACAACGCTAAACATCTATAATTCTATTAATTACCTGGCTTTTCTTGAAATGAATGAGTTTGTAAAATGCTTTAGCATCATTATACAAAAGCTGGTTGCCTAATTAAAAGTTGCTATTTCACTCAGCGTTCACAAACATGCTGCCAGGGTACTATGATCAAAGCTTGCGATTTTTGTAATAGTACCCGATTCAGCATTTCAGTTTTGTGATGTGTGGACAGAGTGTTTATTTGTGACTCTAACACCCCATAACCTAGTGCAATGAAAACATATAGGTCCAGTCGTTGCTTTACAAGCAACTGATCAAGCTCATATATGTGTTCCCGTAAGAAATATATGGTACACCTAGCTTTAAGGATATAGGCAAACAGCTTGGCTAGAAGGCTCTGCAAAGCCCTATCATAAAGACATCTTTGATGTTTGTAGAAATCTTGAGAAGCTTCCACCAGTCTCACACACCCTCTCCTTAGATATCTGCCTGGAGTGTGAGGCACAGGTAACAACTACCAATATAAAAAGACACATCTGGACATGGTTAGGTAAACTGAACACATCTGAGCACGTTAGTACATTTTTACCTTTGAACAAATGACCTTGTGGAGGGCATGACTTCTTGCCACATGAGTCCTTATTGCACCTTGCTATTCTTTTGTTCAAAAAAGCAGCGAAGATTCCAACAGTGTCTAAGAAACTTGCTTAAAAGGATTCACTGCCAAATGTAATCATTACAGCTTGAACTTTTGCCTTCTCCCCACAAAGAATATAGCATATAAATACAAATAGATAATTCGAGTCAAAATGAGATTAATTTTGATCATAAGCAAAAGCAATGCGACAGAAATTGGAGATTCTTTGACGACTAAATTGAAGATTGTCTTTGTCGGCTGCTACCTGCTTCTGTATAGCTCCAAGACTTCTGGAGAAAAGAGTGTTCTGGGATCTACAGAATCCCTATAATTTTCTATATCTTCTGGGTGAAACTCAAAAAAATGATCCTCGAGGGACACAATCCCTACCCAGTTTTTAGTCTTGGAGCCAGAACCCTTTATTGTGTTGTATGTCTCGCAGCCACACTCCTTCCTTGCTCCTCATGAGGAAAGGTCACATCGATCTCAACTCTATCATTTGAGAAAAACATTCCTAGCTTTTTAGAAAAAAAAAGTGACCTCAAGTTTCAGCTTGTGGTGAGTTTTTATGGTTGACTTACAAAGGGCTAAAGACTGAGAGGGAACATGAGAAGCTGAGAATGGAAATGCTGACGGCTTTCTGCCTTTACTGGTGCTGACAAGCATCTACTTCACTTAAATCTCACAGACGCAAACACAAATCTTGCACCTCTGAGTTTCTTGTGGGGTTATCAGTGAGGGAGACAACAGATGTGCTGACTTCACTGGAAATTCCCTGGTAAAAAGACCCTTACTAATATTTTGCAAATTGTGTTTCTAGGCTCTGACGACGTTCATTGACTATCAAAGTGATGCATTCCTGACCAATGTAACCTGTCAGACCAAAAAGAAACAAATCTTTTGTCTTAACCACATGACTCCTTGGGAGGAAGAAGCTTTTGCCAGTGTTTAAGAGGAAGGGTCGGATCCTGACCAGGGCACAGCAAAGGCCTCTATACGTGACCCGGTGTTCCCTAGTGTCTTCTGCCTTTAGACGAAACTTCTTGGAAACTTGAGGTGAAAAGCTTCCATTATTTTGCTCTTCTCAGAAAATGATTCACAATATTTCCAAAACCAAGAGAATCTCTCTTAAACAGTAGAATATTTAAATTCTCAAAGCAGGAATTGATATTTGCAGACCTCCACAATCTCCTTGTTCATTAAGTTTGTGTCTGTTAGTCTCTCATTTGCTAGTGATTCTGGCACTTTTGTCTCAAATAAAACAAAATAGAATTTTTTAATGTTAATTTTTTTTAACATTAAAACAAAATTTCCAGTCTCCATGAAGCACATTCAGGGCTCTAGATCTGTCTTCTAGGAGAAAGATTTGACAATGATGCAGAGGAGACATGTGTGAGGTAATGGAAAGATGCTGGAGATCAGACTCATGAGATCTCAGGCCTGTATCTGTTTCTGGCTGTGGAACTCTGGGCTCATCCTATAACCCTGAAGCCTCACTTACCTCAATTATAAGAACCGTATGTGGCATGCTGAAGTTACATGAGATCAGAAGTCCTAAGATCTGTTAAGAGATCTGAAAGATGTCAAACAAAATAATGTCTGAAAAATCATTGAGTGTAATTCTTTGGAAAGTGGGCACTTTCTCATTTAATAGATAGGATGTTTTTACTGTCTGCTACTGGGGCAGATTCCTTGGTCCTGGACCAAGCAGTCCAATGCAGAATTCCTCTAAATGGCTGCAGGGTTGGTAATAGGATTTAGGTAGGGTCAGTGGCTTATCAGTAAACTTCCCCATATGGTCTTATGGAGAAAAGTCAGGGCTGTTCTGAGGGCCCTTATGTGCCAAGATGCTTTAGAAATATTCTGTTCTGTAAATCCTACATACCCTTATAGCTTGTCTTATATGCCTATATACCATTATTTCTTGAGTTTAGACCCCCTGGAACTGAATTTCTGCTATTAGAGTTCTAATATATTCAAGGTGGTTCAATCCCATTAGCAAAGAAGCAATGGTGCCATTTATACAACCAACAGTGCTCGATTCATCATGCCCTCTGAGGTGTATGCTGGGATGTGCTGATCACAGGACTGAAATACTCATCGATCCAGCTTTCTTGGAGGTTGCCTGTGGAGGGCTTAATTGCTTCCTTCCCTAGGAATTACTCTCAGCTGAATGCCTGGTCAGTGTGAGGGGAGGACATCTTTGAAGGGCATCCAGCTCTGGAGCTCTCTGTGATATTGGCTGAGGTCTTTGTTGCAACTGTTTCATGGTTCGACTTTTCCCTTCATCCAGTCTTTCTTCCTTTCCTTCTACATAGGTGATGTTCCACCTATGCAGAAAACAGCAGAGCAGCCTAAGACTGCTATCCTTCCAAACACTTGCTTATAAGTTTGGCCTTTGGCTGGTATCTGGGAACTTAAGTTTCAGTCAGGTTTATACCATTTCCAAAACTGGTAAGAGCAACTCACAGTGCCTAAACTGCTTGTAAAAACAATGTGATTTATGCTTAACACTTGCTTTCCTTCTGGTAGTCTGGAATTCTGGTATGTGGTAGACCAAGGATACCTGTGTAGCCAGCTTCCAATAAAAACCCTGGACACTGAGTCTCTCATGAGCTTCCCTGGTTGACAGCATTTCATATGTGTTGCCACACAAGTCCTGTGTGACTCTACTGGGAGAGGACTCTTGGAGCTTGAACCCGATTTCCTCCAGACCTTGTCCCATGCACCATTTTCTCTTTGCTGATCTTTAAAATATTCTCTTGCTGTAATGCATTATATTTGTGAGTACAACTATATGCTGAATCCTGTCATTCCTCCTAGTAAATCACAGAACTTCCTAACACACTTCCTGCATGCAAATCTTGATCATCTTGGAAAACCTGACCTAAGTCACCCCCCACCTCTGTGCTAACCCAAGACCCACTCTTCCCTGCAGCTCTCTTTCAGTTCATTGTACCACCATTCTTCCAGTCCCCTAATTTTATAATCTCAGAAGCAAAACTCTCCCATCCGACTGGCTAATAGTCCTTCCAAATATATCTCTATGTCTCTTAAATGTGTCCTCTACATTCTCACCACCATCATTGCTGTAATTCAGGCCATTATATTTTCCATCTGGACAATGACATCAGTTCCCTAACTGTTCTCTTCCCAGTCACAGTGATATACAGTGCTGCCAAGTTAATCTTTCTAATGTAAATCTTGGAATGAGTGAGTTTCTAGTATGCCTTTAAAACCAACCAAGCCAAAATGACTTTAGTTTTTTTCCACTGATTTCAGATTGATGTTAAACTTCTTAGCAAGACATTCAAGGCATCCATGAACTGGCCTTGACCATGATGCCAGTCTTATTCTTTTCCACTCATTGTACTACACCTTTTAGCCATATGGAATCTCACACTGCTCACTGAACAAATCTTATTTCTCCCCCTTTTACCTCTTTTTATGCTATTGGTTCCTTCTCAAAAGGTTCTTTACTCATCTTTTCATATCAAGATCCTATCACCATTTCAATGACAAACTTCTTTTGAGAAGTCTCTTTAATAAAACCTTTCCAATCTGCCTTCTCAAGGCAGAATTAAAGTCTTGTCCTCTGCTCTTCTACAGTAAAAATAGATTATTGTGACACCTACCCTGATGTGTGTTTCTGAAAATAATAACAAGACTTCTCTTCCTTTCTCTTTTGAGCTAGATCAATAGATTTGTCTAGACAAAAGCAAGAGGAAATTCTTGAGCAAGAATTTTTATTCCTTATGGGATAGAGAACTATCCATAGTTTATAAACTGTGTGCGCTGGACCAGTGGCCTCCAAATTTTCTAGATTATGTGCCCCAAAGAAAATTTGAACACATATATTCAACTTTATATGTGCTTATTTTACATGATATACAAGTACATTATACTGACATTTTCTGAACATCATAGAACATATACATAAATAATGTTCAAAAGATAACATAAAAAATAGACGTAGAACATTCTGATGTTTTCATGCCATGCCCCAATGAACCCCCTTACACTGAGGAGTGTGTACTCCTCTCTAGAGAACCCTGCTTCCCACTCCCAGGACTGTGTGTTTCCCCCATGTGACTTCCCTTCCTTGACTCAAAGCTGTGCTCTGAGCAAGGTTAGGAAATATTAACTTCTTTCTGTGTGGCCAGAGAGTGAAAAGGTCGTCTTTCAAAAAGGTGAACTTTATGAACAATGCAAGGCCCCAGTAGTTCAGAGATTGTCCAAAGAGACTCAGTCTTATTTTTAGTAAAGAAGGCAGCATATTCAGACAGGCCCCAAAGACTTCTGTTATTGTCGTCATTGCTGTTGGGTTTGTTCAAAGCACAGCTTCTGACAACCTACATGATTAGGAAGATTTTTCAGAATCTGTGCTGGGCTGGAGGCAGATTGAGGCAAAATATTTTTCCCCTAGTAATGACAGACCCAGCTTGGTGATACAGAATTTAAGTGGTGGTGACCTTAAATATGTGAAGCTCTGAGCTCACCTCTGCTGTCACAACAGACTCTTGAGCAATCTGAGCAGAAAACAACGTGAGTGTAAGAAATATGTAAAGGGGTAAGGGGCGCATAAAAATAAATATAGAAAGGTTTTCAGGAAATATGGTCGAATGCATGTTAGCATTAAGCATAAATCTGAAAATATGACAAAGAATAAGGCTCAGAAAAAAAAGCATATTTCAAAAGAACATTTATATAATTTTGGATTAAATAAGATTTTTGAACTTGAATTTTTAGGGAAAGAGTACCCAGAAAGACAAAAAATTGTTATTGTACAATAAGTTTGGGGGCTATTGTTCTGAAATGCTTTCCCCACATAACTTTAATGGAATTACATTAACATCATTTGGGACCTTTGTGCTTACAAATGGACTCTCTTTCTACTTTTGCAAACAAGGCTTACTGGAAATCACTACATCGAAAGTCACTAAAATATATAGATACCACAATGACTCCAAAAGGCAAGCACAAAATCAAGAATTGCCATTTCACAATCATCCCACGCACCCCACACAGCTGGGCTGCAGTTTACTCTCTGGCTCTGAGTATAATGTTTCATATCCAATCACCAGCCCACTCCTAGGAATGGCCAGTTCGGGGTTTAAAGCAAAATGCACCTTTCCCTAGGGAAATTTCAAGGTAAAAATAAATAGGGCAGAAAAGATACATAATGAATTTATTCTTCTCATCTGTGCTGGTATATTCTATATCTACCAGGTTCTTGAAGCATAAGCCTTTGCCTTGTATACCACTCCATTCTCACATGGCTCCAGAGGAGGTAAGACAGAGGAAGTGGAGAAAAGCTTGTCATATTCTAACAATCACTCCAGTGCATTATGAAGCAGATGCAGACCATAAGGGTGCAGTTGGAGGCTGCCAGGTTGTGCTATTTTTACACAGCAAAGCTTGGGTGCACATAAGCAAATGTACATCAAGTTGTGCAAGTAATTAATACTAGTGTTTGCTTTTTCTGCAAGTATTTGAGGAATTTAAGAATGAAATATAATTCACATGATATTTTGTCCAATAGTTGACATTTCTGAAAATGCTACAGATATCTTGGAATTCAACTAGTCAGTTAATACAGAAAAAGTCTTAAAATGAAGTGATTTTCATGTCTCTCTCTATATAGAGTTATAGTGTGCATTTTAAGATCTTTTGTTCTATCGATCTTAGATCAAAAAAGAATGAAGAAAGCACCTCACTCATTCAATAGCTGGTGAGTAAAGAGAAGAGATATACCAAGATATAGAAGTTTTTCTCTAATTCTATGGAAATAGTAATATTTGATATTTATAATTCAGACTATCAGGATAAATGGATTCAACATGAGGTTTAGATGTAGTAATTTTCTAATGAGATACAAAGTCACTAATAATACAAAGCAAGGAAACACAAAAGAGGAGTATAGATTGTAACTAAAAGGTGAGATTGCAACTAAGAGAGATCAGCATTATGAGAATAATTTTTCTGTCACTAAGATAAATTTTGAAGCAAGTGTCCTCATCCAGCCAATTAGGACTTGCCAGTGGCTTTTAAGGGCCCACTCAGTAGATCTGTAAGACATTTGCTGCTACTGTGCTTTTTTCTTCATCTACTGTCCATCCTCAGTGCCCCCTCTCTAGGCCTTAGGAAAGAGAGGATGACCTGGAGTGACGCCTCTTCAAATACTTCCTGTGGTTGGGTTGACTGAACTCAATCTTCATGTTTACTTTACCAGGGTCTGCCAGGGCCTTTGAGAAAAGTAATTCCTCCTCACATAAAACTCAACATACTACTCTATATTCAGTTAAGAAAACAGAAATCATGGTCAATATTTCAAACACAAGGGATTTAATACAAGGAACTATTTACAAAGTGTTGGAAAGGCTGAAGGAGCAAAAGGAAGAAGAAGTGATACACAAATATCTGAAAGCTCCTGATGCTTCTAAGCCAGTACCCATGAGGCTGTTCCTGCCACTGGGCAGCCATGAATGCTGCCACTTTAGGGACTGGAATGGTCAATATTCCCTTCTACCCTCAACACCACCATGGCTAGGGCTATAACTAACAAATTTTGCTGTCGCCTGGGCTGCTGGAGTCTGCAGCCACAGCACCCCCCTCTTCTGCTACAGTAGCTGCTATTCAAGTTAGAAGTGAAAAACTTCTTTCTCTTCCTCCAACCTTCTGATCTTTTCCAATGCCTGCCATTGGCAGATACTAATAGGAAGCCACTAGCAAGGAGTCTAAGGAATGCGATTTGCAGACTTCTAGGCCCACGGAATATAGAGCAGATTATAAAAGGTTAAGTAAAAGCTAAGAAACAACAGATAAATAACCAACACAGTCAGGCAACTTGCTCTAAAACAACGCTTCCTAAACTTTTTGTTTATTTCATAGCATGTATAGAGATAGGGATAAATTGGAGGAGATTTGGAGACCTCTACATAGGATATGGTAAAATCATCTATTATGTTTTATTTATATTATAATTATAATGAATAAGTACAATAAAAGTATAAGAGAATATATTAGAATTGAATTTGTCTGAAATTTCCAAATAAAATATTTTGAAGTTTAATGATAAACTTGAGCTTGCTTCCACAAACATGACATTTTATGTTGTCATTTATCCTTGAAATGGCTACATGTAATTCCTATCAATGCTTTTCAATAAAGAGCTCTTCAAATTCTTGATAGTCACTATTAATGAGAAGCTGTTCATAAACGGATGATATAAAAAAGTAAAAACTTTTTAAAATAGCAATTCAAAATTCACTGCTGTTGAAAACATAAAGACTAGCAGCTCTTCCTTTTTTCTTCACTGACAAACATAATGTTGACATTTCTTGTGATTATGAATGGTTTTTGAATTCTATCAAAAATTTTCAAATCCATTTTTTGTTCCTACCGTACATATTGTCAGTGTAGTCACCCTGCAGCTAGCTTGGATGTCCCTAAAAGGACACATCAGCTGCAAAGAGATGGGAGCATTGAATTAATGTCAAAATAGAGGTGGATTGGGAGCTACACTGATCAGAAGCCCCCAGCCAAGTTCCCCAATCCTACTATCTCAGCTCCTGGAAGACCAGGGCACACGCTTCCACAGCAGGAACAGAGCCTCCTTATTCACGCTGCGTCTATGTTGGCGTGCTCTAAGTGGCCTGTTGAAGGAGGTACTAGGTGATAAAGGACCTCCTTGACTGCAAACTTTGGCAGAATGGGGTAAAGAACATTATTCTGTTAACCATCTGTAGGAGTAATAGGGCAACTGTCACACCCCACTCCACTAAAGAATTAGTATCTACAACACAATAACAATTTGCAGCACACAAATTGGGCAGCTCTACACTCAGGACCAGGAAGAACCACACAATTTTGCCTGCTGTGAGTTTCAAAAGTTTATTTGTCTAGTTCTACTTGGAGCTCCTTTCACTGATTTTTAAAAGCCTACACTTATCCCCAATATACAGAGACATACATGGACAAAATTTCTGAACAGATGTCTATATCTTTATAGTAGAACTTTGCATTGCAGCTTTAAAATAAAAATGCCGGAAAACTATTGTTTGGTTAGTGTGGTTGTCAGCTTTAAGATGACTCCCAATGATCCCTCCTCTTGATATTTACACTCATGAGCGTGGGTTGGACCTAGTGATTTACTTCTAATGAACAGAATATGGCAAACAGTGATGGGATGTCACTGCCAAGATAAGTAAACAACAGGACACATCCTGCATCTTGCTTACTATCTCTTGGTCTCTGACTTGCTCACTCTAATTGAAGCTAGTTTCCATATTATGAACTGCCCTAGGTGAGGCCCTCATGTCAAGAAACTGAGAGAGATCTCTAGCCAACAACAAACAGATTAGAACTGAGGCCCTTAGTCAAAGAGCCTGCACGAACCAAATCCTGCCAACAATCATTTGAGTGAGTTCGAGAGCAGATTTTACCCAGTGAACCTTGAAATAAATGCAGTCCTGTCTGACCTTGATTGCAGCTTTGTAAGAAACCTGAGCCAGATTCCTGACCATAGAAATTGTGAGATAATGTTTGTTGCTTTAAGTTGCTAAATTTGGGGCTAATTTGTTCCTCGGTGATAACTAATACAACCAATTTTCTTCAATGGGCAGAATCAAGTTCATAAAGTATTTGATAGATTTTCATAGTATACCAGGAGCTTATTAATCACACAAATAATGAGATATTTAAAGAATACCAATTTTGAATGTTAGGAAGGAAACCAGTAGTAACTCTCACAACGTTCTATTTCATTCATAGATGTAAGACTGTGTTTGATAATTCATAAATATAAATGCCTTGCTATAGACTTAGTGACAAATAACCAAACAACTGCAGTCTTAAAAAAATGGCCAGAAACTTCATATTGATTTGCTGCAAAAAAAGATAGCTAAGTTTGATCTTAGAATATTCTCTTATTTAAAGGGAGCTAACAATTTTAAAATACAGTTTAAGGCATTATCTTACCCAAAACAAAACTAATAGTTATCCTACCTCCTAAAGATAATAGCTGCCAAGATTTTGGTGTACATTTCCAGTTTTTATATGTCATTAAATGTATTTTGCCAAATTTCTACAACTACATAATATTTCATTGTATGGATGGACAATGATTTATTTAGCTGCTTCTATTAATTATTACATTCTATTTATTTTTGTATATTATAAAAGTGAAAAAGAAGAAGCATACTTCTTTTTTTTTTTTATTGCTCAAGAGTCAAAAGCAAATATAGAGGTAACTATGTTGTAGTTAGCTGTGAGAATGAATAAATTGGTTCGCAATAGAGACTGCTTTTTTTTTTTTAATTCACTATCCCTTGCTCTAATCATTCTTGCTCCCAGAACCTTGATTTTATTGGAGGTAGAAAAGTTCTTGGCTAAAACAAAACAAAACAAAACAAACCAACATCAAAAGCTTTGATTTCCCATATAAGGAGAGTGATGTGATCCAGTTCTAGGCAATGAGAAGTCAGCAGAGGGGTTGGGAGGGACATCCAGGAAAGTACTTTTTTGGGGGAAGAAGGGCAAAATAAGTTGGTAGGTGCATTTTTTCTCTTTGTGTTTTCCCTTGTTCCTCTCTGAAAAGTATGCGGACCTGCTGGCTAGAGATCTGGCAACCATCTCAAGAGAATGAAGATAAAGATCTCATTGTAAGAATGATATGAAAGCCATGTCTTATATCGTGATCACTCTAATTCCTAAGCATATGGAGTAGAATAGAAAGCAGAATCAGTCTCATTGTGTAAACTGTTCTTTCACTCTTTCTTATATGGCTAAATTTTGCGTAAGTTAAATGTGCATATTATATACCCTCTCTGTATTTATATCTGTCTTAATCTGATACCACTTCAGAAAGTCAACAGTTACTGTTATATACCTACATGACCAAAGACTTCTTTAAAAGGGTTAAAAATTCAAGAAGGCCAAGGGTAATTTGCATGGCAGACCTATGAGTTAAGTGTATCTTTTGCATTTTGTGGAGTATGTGTGCTTATGTGGGCTAGGTGGTGAAAGATAAGAGGAGGGGAGAGGGATTGCCTCACTACCAGCGGCCCTATCCATCCTTGAACTCCTTAACTATCAGCTTAGATCCATGAGTTTGCCAGGTTAGTGCAACTAGGTGAGCCAGATAACCCAGGTACATTTTGACTCCAAGGTTAAATTTAGGAGGTATAGAAAGTTATTTAAGCATAAGGTGACTGTTAGGTGGGACAAGAATAGCTCCTAAAGCATGAGACTATAAAGAAAGATAACCCAGTCTTGGGCCAACGTTGGAATAGAGCCACACAATGTTAGAACTCAAAGGCATCTGTGAGAGAGAGCACTCATCCAGAGGTAAGCAATCTTTACTTGCCAGTTCAAGGAACAAAATAAATGTTTATAGATTTCAGCTTGCCCCCTTCCAAATTGGAAATCGTTTTTTTAGTTTTTTTTTAGGTGTCATGGGAAAATGTAGTCTTAGAATTTACATTACCCAATTCATGGAATTAAAAAACATCAATGAGAGAATGACACTGTTTTTAGCCACTAAAATGGTAATATATGGGCATACTAATGAAGCCCCTCACAGTAGGCAGCTTTATCATTTTTCATCTTGAAATTATATTTCAAGCTATATTCCAAAGGTAGGTAGTGGTTCCTGGATTGGGAATGATTATCATTGATCACTGTCATTTTATAAGTGGGAAAACTGAGGATAAGAAAGGAACAGAGATCTGTCCAAAGTCACAGTGCTGATGATATTTCTAGGTCTGGAACCCAAGTTTCTTGACTCCCAATTCAAGGCTTCCCTGAACCATTTTAGGAAATTCAGGAGGTGGGGGAAAGGTGGGTAGAGTGGTTTGGGACTTGAGAGACTATTATTTGGATATAAAATGTTTTGTACTGGACAACTGTTTTTACTTGTTACAGTTAATTCCCTTTTTAAAAAATTAAATTAAAATTAATTAAGTGAGTTTGGGTTTTATAGGTTTTGATCTTGATAGTGAGTTATTTTTTAATAACCATTAGTTCTAGATATTTGGGGGACTATATCATTCAATGTTGTAATATCAAAATAACATAATTCTGTATTGTTTTGTCCCTTGCAGTCTAAGCTGGCATTGTTTTAGCAGATAAAATCCTCTCAAAAATTTGTGGACCTGTTATGAATCTCACTGTAGTTCACTCCGCTAGACAAAAACCACACCTGCAACATCCTTTCTTTACCTGTGCCCCTGCAGAGACTGCTGAGAAACAAGTTGTTAAACTTCTTGGAGGCCCTAGTGTTTGATTAAGAGGACAGGTGAGACACACTCTTAATCTTTTTTAAGGGTCTATTGTGTGATTGAATAATACCCTGAGGAGCCACTTTTGATCTTTGAAAATCTTCACAAAAGGTTTTACAGTCACTCTTGGTCTTTAGACTTTTTCTCCTGGCAGTGCCTTAGATTTGAACTTCATAATCATTTCTTAATTTTATCAACTTTTGCTGTCTGAAGAGGCTAAGAATTTTCAAAATCATCAGTGTAACAGTCTTCTCAACATATTTCTTTCCTTTCCCATCTTGCTATAAGTAGGCTGTGACTTCAACATTTTGTATTGAAAGCTTCTAACCTAGATCATCAAGTTCATTAGGCATATTCTTTGCTCTCCATGTAACTGAAGACAAGAGTGTTATTAATCTTCTGCCACTACATGAAAAGAATCTCCTTCCTTCAGTGTTCTTTACTTCCTTTTGAGTCTTTACCAAGAGCATCCTCTAAGTTCAGATTTCTACTAACGGTCTATTTAAAGAAACTGAGGTTTTCTTGAACATGCTTCTCAAAATCCTTCTTGCTTCCACCCACTGCTTGGTTCCAAAGTCATTTCCACATTTTTAGGCATTTGTTATGGCAGCACTCCACTCTCAGTACAGGATTTAATCACAGAAGAACTACTAAGATGGATGGAGATTACACACACACACACACACACACACACACACACACACACAATTTGATCTTCCTGAATTATGGGAGCTGGTTATTGTGGGAGCAGTCTCTGTAAGGCTGTTGTCTTCACATCTGAACCTGGAGCTTAAAGTCCACTAGGAGGGAAGAGTATGGAATGGATGCTGAAGATCAAAAACAAGCAAAAACCCACAAACATGAAGTTTTAGCCCTGTAATGACAGACTGAAACTCATGCCAATTCTTACTGCCTCTACCCTTGGTGCTATGAGTACACCTGGCCCAGTAGTTAGATGCTGAAAGAGAACCCAAGGGAAGATGGAGATGTTGCTGCCTCACACCCAGCTACTGCCTCACATCAGTGAGGTGTGAATTCTCAGGCCAGTGACAAGGTGTGAGAACTACAAAAGCTGAAGCTCTGTAGATCTCCCACAGGAATCTCCAGTGCCCTGTTCTAAATGGAAACACATAGGGAAGAGAATTCTGTTTGAAGCAGTTCATGTTGGCTAAACTGACATATTCTCTGTCACCATAATCCACATCTGCAGTCCAACCAGTGGAAAGCAGGAAGGACACGAAGACCTCACTCCACTCTATTTAAGGACATTGCATCAAAGGAATACCTAACCCCATAGGCTAAAACTCAGGCAGTTGACTAAGCAACAAGGGAGGTGGGAAATGTAATATTTATTCCAGGAATTCTGTTCGTGGAGAAGGAAGAAAAATGAATATTGAAGACAACTGAGTTTCTGCCATAATATATTTGGCTGTGCCTGGAATGTCTTTACCTCCTTTTCTCCTTGAAAAACTCTAGTTCACCCTTATAGGCTTAGCTCAATTTTTATCCTCCCTGCAAAGCCTTCACTCTGTTTTCCCACTGGATTTTAGAAATCTTTCCACTTTGGCACTTTCTTATTCATTTAGCAAATTTTATGCCCTCCAAACGTCAGGCATTGTTCTGGAAACTGGAGATTTAGCAGTGACCAAAACAAAGTCCTGACCTTTGCAAAGCTTATTTCATCATTATTATTTAGTATACTTTGTACTCTAAGGCTGTTTCCAATTGAGATAAGAAGGGTAAGATTCATGGGTAACTATAAGCATTTTTTATTCCTAACTAAATATATAAATCTGTTATCCACAATTAAGATAAAATAATTGGGTAAAGCTTCAAAAATACTTCAGGTTCTTGCCTATTAATCACAAAGTAATATTTATGACTTGTAAATCATGTCTCTTTTAGGGAGTCATGGACTTGGAAATGACATAGGAGATTATCTAAGGAAACCATCTCAGTTTAGATGAGAAGTCTGAGTCTTGGATCACGTGTCAAGTGATTGTCAAGTTAGTGTCAGGCTAGAAACAGAATCCAAGATTATTGATTCTTAAAAAATACCCTTGATGCATTGCATTATTGCAAAAAAAAAAATCACACTAAAAGTATACTTCAGTTGTTTATAAATCAGTCTTTCCAAAAATTATAGCATCAAAATTCAAATTTAAAAAACCTATTATTGAATTCATCAATTAGCTTTAATAGTTTTTTTTTTGGTGGAATCTTTAGGGTTTTCTATATATATATAGTATCATGTCATCTGCAAATAATGACAATTTTACTTCTTCGTTTTCAATCTAAATGCCTTTTACTTCTTTTTCTTGTCTGATTGCTGTAGTTAGGACTTCCAGTACTATGTTGATTAAGAGTGGTGAGAGTAGACATACTTATCTTGTTCCTAATCTTAGAGAAAAAGGTTTCAGCTTTTTACCGTTGAGCATGATGTTAACTGTGGGTTTGTCATATACGGACTTTATTAAGTTGAGGTATATTTCTTCTATACTCACTTTGCTGAGTGTTTTTGTCATAAATATATGTCAGATTTTGTCATATGCTTTTTTTTTTGCATCTATTGAGGTGATCATATGACTTTTATCCTTTATTTTGTCTATGTGGTGTATTATGTTGATTTGCAGATATGAATGATCCTTGCATTCTGGAATAAATTCCATTGATCATGATGTATGATCTTTTTAATGTATTGCTGAATTTGGTTTGCCAATATTTTGTTGAGAATTTGTACATTTATGCTCATCATAAATATTGGCTTATAATTTTCTTTTATTGTAGTATCCTTGGTTTTGGTATCAGGATAATGCTGGCCTTGTATGAATTTGAAAGCTTTCTCTCCTCTTCAATTTTTTGGAATAGTTTAAGAAGAATAGGTATTAATTCTCTTTTGAAAGCCTGGTAGAATTCACCTGTGAAACTGTCTGGTGCTAGGCTTTTGTTTGTTGGGAGTTTTTGGATTACTGATTTAATTTTGTTTCTAGTAATTAGTCTTTTTAGATTTCCTGCTTCTTCCCAATTCCATCTTGGAAGATTACATCTTTCTAGGAATTTATCCATTTTTTCTAGGTTGTCCAATTTGTTGGAATTATCCATAGTATCCTCTTATAATCCTTTGTATGTCTGTGGTGTAGGTTGTCACTTCTCTTTCATTTCTGATTTTATTTATTTGGGCTCTCTCTTTTTTTGATGAGCTTGGCTAAAGGTTTCACTATTTTGTTCATATTTTCAAAGATCCAGCTCTTAGTTTCATTGATCTTTTCATTTCTTTTCTATTGTTTTTGAGTCTTTAATTCATTTATTCCTGCTCTGATCTTTATTTTTCTCTTTCTTCTACTCGCTGTAGGCTTTGTTATTCTTTTTCTAGTTCCTTTAGTTATAAGTTTAGATTGTTTATTTGAGATTTTTCATGTTTCTTGAGGTAGGTCTGTACTGCTATGAATTTCCCTCTCAGAATTGCTTTTTCTATGTCCCAAAGATTTTGGATCATTTGTTTCCATTTTCATTTGTCAAGATATTTTTCAATTTCCTCTTTGATTTCTTCATTAATCCATTTATCATGTAGTAGCATGTGGTTTAATAAATTCAATAATGAACAATGTTTAATAAATGAATTCAACAAAGTTGCAGAATACAAAATTAATATTCAGAAATCCATTGCATTTCTATGCACAAATAAACTATCAAGAAGGGAAATTAAGAAAACAATCCCATTTACAATTGCATCAAAAAGAATAAAACGCCCAGAAATAAATTTAAGGAGGCAGAAGACCTGACCTATACTCTGAAAACTATAAGATATTGATGAAAGAAGTTGAAGAAGACACAAATAAATGAAAGGATATACTGTGCCCATGAACTGGATAAATTAACATCATTAAAATGTCCATGTTACTCAAATCAACCTACAGATTCAAGGCAATCTCTATTAAAATACCAATGACATTTTTCACAGAACTAGAACAAATAATTGTAAAATTTATATGGAGCCACAAAAGAGCCTGAATAGCCAAAGAAATCCTGAGAAAGAAGAACAAAGCTAAATGTAGCTCCCTGATTTCAAACTATGCTATGAAGTTATAGTAACCAAAACAGTAGAGTTTTGGACTAAAAACAGACACATAGACCAATGGAACAGAATAGAGAGCCCAGAAATAAACCTATATTTATTTGATCAATTAATTTACAACAAAGGAGGCAAGAATACACAATGGGGAAAAGACAGATTCTTCAATAAATGGTTTTGGAAAAACTGGACAGATATATGCAAAAAAATTAAAAATAAAAATAGACCGCTTTCTTACACCATATACAAAAACAAACTCAAAATGGATTAAAGACTTAAATGTAAGACCTGAAACCATAAAACACTAGCTGTGAACTCTTTGAAATTTGTCTTAGCAATATCTTTTTGGATACTTCTCCTACAGCAAAGGCTAGAAAAGCAAAAATAAACAAATGAGACTACATCAAACTATAAATCTTTTGCATAGGAAAGGAAACCATCAACAAATTGAAAAGACAGCTTACTGCATGGGAGAAGATGTTTGCAAATGATATATCTGATAAGGGGTTAATATTCAAAATATTAATGAAACTCAAAACTATGAGTTATCACCTCACACCCATCAGAATGGCTATTATAAAAAAGTCAACAAATAACAAGTGTTGGCGAAGGTATAGAGAAAAAGAAACCTTTGTGCACTGTTGGTGGGATTGTAAATTGGTGCAGTCGCTATTGAAAACAGTATGGAGAATCCTCAAAAAATTAAAAATAGAACTACCATATGACTCAGCAATTCCACTTTTGGGTGTTTATCCAAAGAAAATGTAAACAATAATTCAAAAAGATATATGTACTCCCATGTTCACTGTAGCATTGTTTACAATAGCAAAGATATGGAAGCAACCTAGGTGTCCATTGATAGATGCATGAATAAAGAAGAAATGGTATATATAAACAATGGAATATTAATCAGCCATAAAAAAAAAATGAACCTTGTCATTTATAACAACATAGATGGACCTACAGAGTATTATGTTAATTAAAATAAGTTGGACAAAGAAAGATAAATACTGTATAATTTTACTTATATATGGAATCTAAAAAACAAAAGAAACAAATAAACAAAATGAAACAGAAACAAACTCATAGATACAGAGAACAAACTGATGGTTGCCAGAGGGGAGGGGAGGGTAGTTGAATAGAAAAGGGGAAGGGAATAAAGAAGCACAAATTTCCAGTTATAAAATAAAATTTCTTCTTAAAAAAAAAACCCTGTTAGAAGAATAGGAGTATGTTGGTGTGTTTGTGTGTGATAGTGTTAAGAACATTTTCTAGTTCCAATATGTGAAAAAAAGAGATATAATTTTAATATAAACATATTAGAGAGTGGTAATATAGAATTGTAAAATGTCAAGTTAAATTTAAAGGTGACAGACGATTCTTCTCTTCAAGTTCTATATAGCACTTTCCTAAAATTTCATAGATTCTATTAGAGATCTGCTTTATGTTAATTTGAGACCTGTCATAGTGCATGCACACAAAAACTGAAAATCAGAGTTTTAATTGAAAACAGATATAAAAAATAAAGCCATTGTGCACAGCTTTGAGCAGCCACTAAATTCTTACACACATCCTTGCTCTTTGAAGCTTTGCTCCCACACACCAACAGACACAGTCTAAAACACACACCCCACGTTCACACCATTCACCTGCCCCTCTCACACGGTTCTGACACATTTGTTCCACCTCTTTCATCACTATGGGAGACAGCGTGAAGGAGGAATGAAAGTCAGGAGCACAGATGCAGGGCGTTTAAATGTGTGTACTACACAAAGCCTGTGGAAAGAGCTTTCAATGAAATAAATAATATTAATTTATTTTAGAAATATTAGCTTTCAATAGAATCAATGAAAATTGAGCCAGCTCCTCCAGACCAAGTTAATGAGAATACAAGGGAAGATTGTGATTCAGAGCTTAATCCAAACCATTTTTGAAAACAATATACCTGAACAAATACAATAAATTGATGATTTCCTGAGAAAAGGGTTTAAAACAGTACTATTAAATTAGCTCTTGAAGTCCTAAAAAAAAAATTAACTTTTTTCTGATGGTAAAGGAAGAATCTAAATTTAATCCACTAGGGGTTTTGCGTTGGAGCCTGAAGTCTTTCTGGCTGTACACTATATTTATATTGAGGATATGATTGGTCAAATAACAGACTTTTAAATTACACAAATATGAAAATCATCAATGCTATTGCTAAACTGTGGCAAATTCAAAATTGCGAAGTTAAGATAGATGTTATGAAGTCTCTCTGAAAGCGGTGGCCATTGACTAGATATTACTGTTGCTGACAAAACATTTTGTATTTTACATAATACATTTTTTTTTTATCAAGAATCTTGGCAGTTCTGGTAAGCAATAAAATTATGAACAACAGAATAGAAAGATGCATATTTTTTTCCACTAGTGCATAGAAATAGCTCACCTTTGGCACAGGCTAAGACTCTAGGGAATAAGTGGGATTCTTTCAGTTACAAGTGGCAGAAAATCTGACCCAATCTGACTTAAAAGGAAATTTATTGTCTCATGTAACTGAAAAACCCAAGTGTAGGTCCCGGACTTCAAGCATAGCTGGATTCAGACTAAAACAATTCACTAGTGCTTGGTTGGTCTCCACTCTTTAACTTGGTTTTCTGTATGGTTTCAGTATCAGGTTCCCCACAGTAATGTTCCTGTCCTTCCATCCTTTCAGGTTCAAGACAAAAGGCAAGAGCAAGCTGGCTTCCCCAGGAACTGAGAGCTACTGACTTGAGTTTCATGCTTATCCCTGAACCAATCACGATGGCTAAGGAAATATGATGTCATAACTGTCTTAGGCCTAAGGAGTATGTTTCAGCTCTGAGTGATGACAGAGGTGTAATCTTGCTCCAGCATGGACTGAAGTGGTAGGAGAGTGAAGAAAGAGTAAAACTCAGTATGAAAATTGGGTACTGTTCCTGAAAGATGAAATGAATGGGATTCTGTAATACAAACCACACATGCCAGTTATAGGGGGAATCTCAATTGTGGCTATGGAGATATAGTTTTACTGGCTGTCAGGACCGATAACAAATAGTTTTAGATCAAAGGTGATGATAAAAATGCATAGTAAATCCACCGTTTATAAGGTAAATATGATCATCAGTTTCCTTGGCTATACAATGACAGTTATATCACTTATGACTCAATTTTTTTCAGTCAGGATTAAATAAACCATGCATCTGAAAACATAGGTGGTTAGTAAATGTCGATTATCTTCCCATTTTCCTTTGAGTCAAATTTTCCTTCCTTAGATTTGGGAACTCTTTAGAATAGAAAGTATTTCCGATTCAGTCTTTTTTAAATCTCCAGAACCTACGACAGAACCTAATACATAGTAGAAATTTAATGTGTGCTGAACAAACAGATGTTGGGTATTTTAGTTAGGTTATAGGATAAGCTGCTATAACAAAGAGACCTCAATATATAATAGCTAAAACAAGGTACATGTTCATTTCTCTCTCATGAAACAGTCTGGAGCCTCTGGGTGGTTTTCAGTAGAAAGGCAACTCTGCTCCTATAGATCACGCAGCTTCCTTCTGTCTTATTCTTCCACATTTCCCTGTTTTCCTCGTGGGCATGATTGAAGCTGGCTGACCACCACCGCCACTGTGTTCCAGCCCATGGGAAGTGAGAAGAAGATATGAAGGACAAATAACTTCCTTTTAAGAATGTGATACAGATGTTGTGTACATCTCCACTCACATCCCCTCAGGCAACACTTAGTCACGTGGCAACAACGACCTACATGGGATGTTGAGGAAGATAGCCTCTAGCAAGGTAGTCACATGCCAGCTCAAACTCAGGGGGGTCCATTATAAAAAAAAAATGATGAGGGAGACAGAGATAGGAGATTGATTAGTGGTCTCTGTTACATGCAGCCACGTGGAGGTCAGAAAAACTGGAGTAGTGGGTACCAATTTTCTCAGTGTCACTGCCAGTGAAAAAGCAAAGGAAGCACCACATGGAAGGGACTGTGGATCATAGTTTCAGAGTGTTATGTGTAAACGTGCCTCTATGTTAAAGCTAAAGATGGAAGTTAGACTAAGAGGACTTGATGCTTAGCAGATTGATTCAATACAATGCATTCTAAAAAGCACCTATTTCTTTTAACTCAGTTCACTTAGTTTTATTATGCCAGAACTATGAACTTGGATTTTATTTATTGAATTTTATTCTTAAAGGGCTGCTTTCTAGAAATGATGTACCCTCATTCGATCATTTCTCCATATGAAAGTTCTTAGGAATGCAGGAAGCATTATTTGAGCTAAGAATTATATTTTCAACTAAAGATATATAAAAGAATCTTAATTGATGAATATACTTACAGTCTGTTCCATGTTGAAAGGAGTTGTCCTAAATCAAATGGCAATTAGATGTCCCAGAAAATCTGGAGCAGTCTAATTTTAGATATCTGGTGTTGTCACCAATCCCATAAAACATTTTTGAGCATGCGCCACCAATAGATGTATACTTTTTATTTATACATATATATATATATATACACTAACATATATATGAACTAAATTATTGTGTACATTACAAAACATATACCAAAATAGAAAATTTTAAAAGATGAGCTAAAATAATTGTAAATAGAAGTTCTAATAATCACTTCTCATATTTTTCTAGGGCTCAAGCACACACAAAATAAAAATCACTGCAGTAGTCAATAATAGAATCTGGACCAGAACCCAGGTCTTCAGACTTCTAGTACAGTGATCTTTCCTATTAATCTGACTGCCTTTCATCTTTCTAGTATCTAATGGAGCAGTATCTAGTATGAGGCAGACTGTTGTTCCCAACAAGATGGATTAAGTGCATCCCACTTTACACCTTCTGCTGACAACAACGATAACAAAAAACCCTGAACAAAGTACATAAATCACTTACCAGAAGATCTGAAAAGTGGAAAGAAAGAAAGAGAGAGAGAGAGAGAGAGAGAGAGAGAGAGAGAGAAAGAGAGAAAGAAAGAAAGAAAGAAAGAAAGAAAGAAAGAAAGAAAGAAAGAAAGAAAGAAAGAAAGAAAGAAAGAAAGAAAAAGAAAGAAAGTAAGTAAATTAGCTAGAAAACTTGAGACTTGAGTGAGACTTGAGGAATGACCTGGCAGTGAGTTTCTGTTTTTATGTTTTTTTGTTTTTAACCTCTATACTATAGTCCCCCCTTAACCATGGGGAATATGTCCCAAGACCCTCAGTGAATATTTGAAACTGCAGAGAGTCCGACCCCTATATGTACTATGTTTTTCCTATACATACATGCCTATGATAAAGTTTCATTTAGAAATTAGGCACACTAAGAGATTAACAACCACTAATAATAAAATAGAATTATAACAATAAAATAAAGGTTACTTGAACACAAGTGCTGTGATACCATCACAGATGATCTGATAACCTAGACGGCTACTAAGTGACTAAGCCGTGGGTAGAGTA
The DNA here is from genome assembly GCF_902729225.1 of Pteropus medius. Lineage (NCBI taxonomy): Eukaryota > Metazoa > Chordata > Mammalia > Chiroptera > Pteropodidae > Pteropus > Pteropus medius. Next base: position 2,208,270 of record NW_024351729.1, read on the forward strand.
CACAGCGTGGATACTCTGGACGAAGGGATGATTCATGTTCTGGGTGGAATGGAGCATGAAGGTATGAGATTTCATCACAATACTCAAAATGACAGGCAATTCAAAACTTATGAATTGTTTATATCTGAAATTTTCCGTTTAATATTTTAGAACTGTGGTTGACTGTGGGTAACTGAAACTATAGAAAGTGAAACTGTGGATTGGGAGTGATTATTGTACATCCAGGCCTGTGTGCTAGAAAAGTTTGCAACCTGGGAACAGCAGTGGGGAGAGACAAGAAAAGTCTCAAGAAAATCCTGCTCTCTCTAGCCAAAATACCAGTGAAGGGGCAGCCTGGCAGAACAGAAACCTCTTATATGTTTGTGGTAGGGAGAATTTTAAGATGTCCCCCCAAATTTCCTGCCACTGATGTACATGCCCTGACCTGGAACTGTGAATTTGATGGACGTTACCTCTGTGATTAGGCTATGTTATATGGCATGATTGACCTTAAGATAAGATTATATAGGTAGTCCTGGCCTAATAACTGGAGCCCTTTAAAAATGAAAATTTTTCTCTGGCTGGTAGTATAAGGGGAAGTCAGAGAAATTCAAAGCATGAGAAGGGTTCGACATGAGGAAGGTTTTTCTGTTGCTAAGATGGAGGGGTCCACAAGGCAAAGACCTGAGAATGGCCTTTAGGAGCTAGACATGGTTGCCAGTTGACAGCTAACAACACACAGGAATCTCAGTCTTACAACTGCAAGGAAATGAATTCTGCCAACAATGTGAAGGTGTTGGAAGTGGATCTTTCCTCAGTTGAATCTCCAGGTGGGGAAGTAACCAGCCCAGATATTGATTTTAGCCTTATCAGACCCTGAGCTTTAGGACTCTTGACTCAGGGAAATTGGAGATATAAATGTATTGTTACTGGCCATTTGCTCGTTCTCAAGACAAGCACTAAGTTACTAGCCATTTGCTCGTTCTCGAGACAAGCACCATGAAAAAACCATGTTTACCCTCATCCCAATGGCACTACAGTAGTGGAGCTACTTGGCAGAACTCTTGACTTCCACCCCTGTATTAGTTACCTGTTATTGTTGTAACAAATTGCCACAAACTTAGAACAACACAACTATAATTCTGGAGATCAGAAGGCCAAAATGTGTCTTATGGGACTAAAATCAATGTGTCCACAAAGCCGCATTCTTTCTGGAGGCTCTGGGGAGAATGTTTCCTGGCCTTTTCCAGCTCTAAAGTCTACCACCCTGCCTTGGCTCATGGCCCCTTCCCTCATCTTTAAAGTACATCATTTCAATGTCTACTTCTGTGATCACATCTCCCTTCTTTTTTTGACCCTTCTGCCTTCCTCTTATAAAGACACTTGTGATTACATTGGGCCCATCTCGATAATTCAAGATATTCTTCCCATATCAAGATCCATAACTTAATCACATTTACAAAGTCTCTTTTACCATGTAAGATAACATATTCATAGCTTCTGAGGATTAGGATGTAGACACCAGAGGTGGGGGGCATTATTTTTTCTACCACAACCCCCTATGGAATAACACTGCAGATGCCTTTATAAACCGACTTGACATTTGAACCACAGCCCACAAAAGTGGGTTAGGACATATATCCTGAACATAAACTGGTTAACTACATGCTGAATTAGGAAATCTAAATAGAAACAAAAGTGTCTGTTTAGTTATATTAAAACATAATATCCAAATGTCCAGGATATAGTCCAAAATTACTCACCACTACCATAAAAATTTCAACTTAAATGAGAAAAAGCAATCAATAGATGCCAACACCAAGATGGCATAGATATTGGAATTATGAAACAGAGATTTTAAAGCAGCTATTATAAAAATGTTCCAATAAGCAATTATACTCTTAAACCAAAGGAAAAAATGGAAAATCTTAGCAAAGATTTATAGAAGATATAAAGAGCCAAACAGAAATTTTAGACATAAAAAAAAAAGGAACTGGAGTAAAAAACTCATTATATAGGTGTTTTGATTGTACCCAGGATTTAATTTATAGAGGTGACTGAGTGAAGACACTGAGAGGTCAAAGTCATAGAAAAAAGAATTTATTAAGGGCTATGCTATGCCATGCAGGGCTACATGAGGAAGTACCAGGATCAGCCAAGAGGCAGGAAGAGTGAGGGGAAAGCACAGGCGCAAGTCTTTATTGTAGTTTCTGAAAGAAAGAATGGGTGAGGCAGGGTAGGCAAGTTTGAGCAAGCTTAGAATTGCATAGTTTGAATAGTTTCACCAGGCTCTGGGCTATAGTAGTGGTCTTAGTCGTCCAGTACCTGACTCTGGAAGTGATTTAGGGCAAGAGAAATATTGGCTTGGTGTATGAAAGTTAGATAAAGAAGGTGGTTGGCAGTATGGGCTCTGGATTGGTTGGTTTGCATATGAAAAGCATGTAGTAGGGAGAGACATTTGCTATCTCTAGGAATTACTTACCTATGGAAAGGGAAGTCTCTCCCTGACCAGCAAAGCCCGTAAGATATGAAAGAAATATAGAATATAAAAGATATCATTAAAGCAACAGTCTCAATATTAAAATGGGGATGCCTTAAGAATCAGTGAACTTGAGGATTCTAGGAAACATGGAGGAGTGAGAGATGTCCTCAGATCTCTCCCCTTGAAACAACAATAAGCTAAACATCTAAAACTCAACAAAGAACACCCAAACTGCACACCAGCATGTCTGAGCTTGGGATCTGCATATAAGAGCTACCACAGGTCAGAACCTTGGGTATCAGGCGGTGGACTGGGAGAAATAAAGATGCTGCCTCTCGCAGCCGCTGGAGCTCCCTGCAGGAGGAGGGGAAGGGGAAAAGGAGCAGCGAGTTCATGTTCCCTGAACAGCCCTGCCTGGGAGTGCTGTGAGCTTCCCACGCGGCAGGGCCCAGTCATCAAGGCAGAAGGCAGAAGGCAGAGAAGCAGGATTGCAGAAAAGCAACAGTTGATTTTTACCGGCCGTGGTTGCAAGACAGAGGCTGAGCTGCAGCCTCCAACTCCCAACCCAGAGGGCCCCTCCCCCCATACCCGCAGAGACCGATCACTGCCGAGCCCCAGGGGAATCTGAGCAAATGCTGCTGAGACTATTGCTGACACTGACAGGGACTGAAACTGAGGGTAGAGAGCGTGATTAAATATCTACAAGAAAATTAAAAAGGCTTTTGCTGCTTTCACACCCTTCTCTAGTGCACATGGAATATTCTCAAGAATCGACCACATACTGGGACATAGAAATAGCCTCAACAAATATAAGAGGGTTGAAATCATACCAACCATATTCTCTGATCATAATGCTTTAAAACTAGAGTTCAACTGCAAAAAGAAAGCAGGAAAAACCACAAATACATGGAGATTAAACCACATGCTACTGAAGAATAACTGGGTCAGAGAAGAAATAAAAAGAAAGATCAAGAGATACATAGAAACAAATGATAATGATAGTACAACATATCAAAATTTTTGGGACACAGCAAAAGCGGTCATAAGAGGAAAGTTCATATCATTACAGGTCTACCTCCAAAAACAAGAACGAGCCCAAATAAATAATCTAACGCTTCATCTTAAAAAACTAGAAAAGGAAGAACAAATGAAGCCTTAAGTCAGCAGAAGGAAAGAAATCATCAAAATTAGAGCACAAATAAATGAAATTGAAAACAAACAAAAAAAATAGTAAAAATAAATACAACAAAGAGCTGGTTCTTTGAGAAGTTTAATACAATTGACAAACCCTTGGCTATACTCACTAAAGAAAAAAGAGAAAGGACACAAATAAACAAAATCAGAGATGAAAGAGGGAAAATTAAGACTGACATCGCAGAAATACAAAGGATCATGCAAGAATACTATGAAAAAATATATAATACAAAATTTAATAACCTAGAAGAAATGGACCAGTACTTAGAAAAATACAATCTTCCTAGACTGAATCGAGAAGATCTGGAAAATCTAAATAGACCGATCAGCAGTGTGGAAATTGAAACGATCATCAAAAACCTACCAAAAAGTAAAAGTCCACGACCAGCTGGCTTCACCAGTGAATTCTACCAAACATTCAAAGAAGATTTAATACCTATTCTCCTCAAACTCTTCCAAAAAATTGAAGAGGAGGCAATACTTGCCAACTCATTTTATGAAGCCGATATTACTTTGATACCAAAACCTGGTAAGATAGCACAAAAAAAGAAAACTACAGGCCAATATTTCTCATGAACACAGATGCAAAAATCCTAAATAAGACACTAGCCAACTGAATACAGCAACATATTAAAAAGATTATACACCACGATGAAGTGGGCTTCATCCCAGGGGCACAGGAATGGTTTAACATATGCAAATCGATTAATGTGATACACCACATAAACAAATTAAAAAATAAGAATTATATGATCATATCAATAGATGCAGAAAAAGCCTTCGACAAGATACAGCATCCAATTACGATCAAAACACTTAACAAAATCAGCATAGAAGGAAAGTACCTTAACACAATAAAGGCCATCTATGACAAACCCTCAGCCAACATTATACTTAATGGTGAAAAACTAAAAACCTTCCCTCTAAGATCAGGAACAAGGCAAGGCTGTCCACTATCACCACTGTTATTCAATATAACATTGGAGGTACTAGCAAGTGCAATCAGACAAGAGAAAGATATAAAAGGCATCCAAATAGGAAATGAAGAAGTCAAACTATCACTATTTGCGGATGACTTGATTCTCTATATAGAAAACCCTGAAGACTCCACAAGAACACTGCTAGAAACAATAAGCAAACACAGTAAAGTTTCTAGATACAAAATCAATGTTCAAAAATTCATAGTGTTCTTATACTCTAATAATGAAATGTCAGGAAAAGAAGTGGAAAAAATAATTACTTTTGCAATTGCAACAGAAAGAATAAAAAACCTAGGAATAAATTTAACAAAACATGTGAAGGACCTTTATAATGAAAACTATAAGACCCTATGAAAAGAAATCGAAGAAGATACAAAGAAATGGAAAGATATTCCATGTTCTTGGGTTGGAAGAATCAACATAGTTAAAATGACTGTATTACCTAAAGCATTATACAGAGTTAATGCAATCCTCATCAAAAGCCCATTGGTGTTTCTTAAAAAAAATAGAAGAAAAAAATCATCAGATTTGTATGGAAGCACAAAAGATCTTGAATTGCCAAAGCCATCCTGAGAAAAAAGAACGAGGCTGGAGGCATCACTCTGCCTGACTTCAAATTATACTACAACGTGACAGTAATCAAATGGCATGGTATTGGCAGCAAAACAGACACACGGACCAGTGGAACAGAATCGAGAGTCCAGAAGTAAATCCATATTTATATGGGCAAACATTCAGTGGAGAAAGGAAAGCCTCTTCAATAAATGATCTGGGAAAACTGGAAGGCCACCTGCAAAAGAATAAAACTAGACTGTTGTCTATCATCATACACCAAAATTAACTCAAAATGGATTAAGGACCTGAATATAAGACCTGAAACAATAATATGCATAGAAGAAAACATAGGAACTAAACTCATGGACCTTGGACTTAAAGAGGATTTTATGAATTTGACCTCAAAGGCAAAGGATGTAAAAGCTAAAATAAATGAATGGGACTACATCAAACTAAAAAGCTTCTGCTCAGTAAAAGAAACTGTCAACAAGGTAAAGAGACAACCGTCTGAATGGGAAAATATATTTGCAAGCAACACATCTGATAAGGGCCTAATATCCAAAATATACAAAGAACTCATACAACTCAATAACAACAAAAACCCAAATGATCCCATCAAAAAATGGGCAGAGGACCTGAACAGCCACTTCTCCCTAGAGGACATATGAATGTCCAACAAACATATGAAAAGATGCTCAACATTGCTAGCTATTAGAGAAATGCAAATCAAAACCACAATGAGATACCAGCTCACACCTGTTAGAATAGCTACGATCAACAGGTCAAGTAATAACAAATATTGGAGAGGATGTGGAGAAAAAGGAACTCTCATACACTGCTGGTGGGACTGCAAATTGGTTCGGCCAGTATGGAAAACAGTATGGAGGTTCTCCAAAAAACTAAGAATTGATCTACCATATGATCCAGCAATCCCTCTACTGGGTATGTACCCTAAAGACTTGAAAACCCATATCCCAAAAGATATTTACATAGCTATGTTCATAGCAGCATTATTCACAGTGGCCAGGACATAGAAGCAACCGAAGTGTCCTTTGATAGATGAATGGCTAAAGAAGCTGTGGTACAATGGAATAATACTCAGCCATAAGAAAAGATGAAATACTGTCATTTGCGACAACATGAATGGACCTCGAGATAATCAAGCTAAGCAAAGTAAGCCAGATAGAAAAAGTTGAAAATCACATGATGTCATGTATATGTGGGATATAAACCTAAAAGCAACAAATGAACAGGACAAACAGAGACTCATGGACATGGACAATGGACTAGTGGTTACCAGAGGGTATGGGTTGGGGGAGAAGGGGGAAGGTAGACAGGGTAAAGGTAGTCAAATATAGGGGAGTAGGGGGAGGGTGAAGTGAGTAAAAGGGATCAAATATATGGTAGCTGAAGGCAACTGGACTTTGGATGGCAAACACACAAGAGAATATACAGATGTCAAATGATAATGTACACCTGAAAATTATTTGTATTAACCAATGTTATCCCAATAAACTTAATTTAAAAAAAAAAAGGAAAAAAAGAATTAGTGAACTTAAAGACAGAGCAATAGAAATTATCAATATAAACAACAGAGGAAAAAAGATTTTTTAAAAATGAATAAATTCTCAGGGACTTGTGGGATAGCAGCAAAACTTTTAACATTCACGTTATCAAAGTTTCAGAAGAAAAAGAACACTGAGCTAAAAAATATTTGAAGAAATAGTGGCTCCAACTCCTCAAATTTGGTAAAAGACATAAATCTACAGATTTAAGAAACTGAGTATACCCTAAACGGAACAAACTAAGGATTTCACACCAAGACACACAATCCAGCTTCTGAAAGTGAAAGAAAAACTTTTGAAAGTAGCCATGGCCAAAGAGAAACAATGAATTATCGATTGGGAAATAATGATGCAAATGACCGCAGATTTCGCCTCAGAAACTTGAAGGATAGAAGAGGCAAATATTTTCCAAGTCCTGAAAGAAAAGTATTGTCAAACCAGAATTCTTCATCCAGTAAAAAATATACTTCAGGAAAGAGGTATATAAGAGAATCTGTCACTAGCAGATCTGCTCTGAGAGAATGTCTAAACGAAGTTCTTCATACAGAAAGAAAATAATGAGAGGACACTTGGAACATCATGAATGAGGTGGGGAAAAAGCAGTGGAATTATATTATATAACATTCTCAATGCTAAAAAATTATAGTGATGGAAAATAGATCAGTGGTTGCAAGGGGATTAGTGTTGGGAGGAGTGTGATTATTACAATGTAGCACAAAGGAGTTTCTGATGATGGAAAAGTTCTGGATTCTGATTGTAGTGACAGTTACAAGAATCCACATCTGTGATAAGATTTCAAATTTTACTCTGTAAAAAGAGTGTATGTAAAGAAAAACTGGTGAAATCCAAATAGGCTTTGTACCCGAGTGATCAGTGTTGTACCACCGTGAATTTCCTGGTTTTGACATTTTACTATGGTTATGGAGGATACTATCATTGGGGCAATAATGGGTACAGAGAAACTCTCTAATATTTTTTGCAATGTCTTGTCTTAAACCATTTAAAAATATAGATGGAACACATTTTGGTTTTAAAAAATAATTTATAAAGGCAGAATAAGAGCAAGTGAAAGCAGGGTTCAAAGAAAATCAGCTGAATTGGCAACTGGCACAGGAATAATTTTGGTTGGTTCAATGAGATCACTCTGTGCACACCCCCCTCAAATCTATACACACATATGTGCATATGCACACACACGCACACACACACACACACACACACACAGAGGAACATAATTATACTTGCCTGGGTTTCAGTATTTCCTTGTTGTCTTTCTAGTATTCACTTTCCAGCCATCTATCTTAGATTTTTCTGTACTTAGCATTAAGAAAGTTTTCTCAGATCATTTCTCTTTTTCTGTTAGTGGTCTGACCCCCTTAATGCCTCTCCCCATTCCCCCTTCTGCTTCATCACCTAACCCTTTTGAAACCCTTATTGCTCATGCTGTCATAAAATTCTAGCTTCCATTTCTAATAATTACATTGTTAGTACCTTATTTAACATCCCAGAAGTTACCGTAGCCTTATTAGATATGATGGGGTGAGAGGGTACACGCTTAAGCCTGACTAGGCACTAAGGGATGTCTGACAAAAGGAGTCACCGTTGAAGTGTCTGCAATCTCACTGTCACATTTCTGAGGCTCATATGTCCTCTGGACAGTGATGGGGGGAGAATAGCTCCAGAAAAGTCTGAGGAAATCACACAAGTAACTAGGAAGTTGGAGGAGAGAGAGGGAGTGGGTGAGAGTTATCCCATTTATGAGAACATTACCCAGCTCAAAGCCTTTGATGATCATTCGAGCTGGAGCAGTGAAAGGATAAGAGAAGTCGAGAGAACAGAAGGAGCAGAAAACTTCTTACAGCCAAAGAGTCTATTCCCATTTCGTTCTGAGGCTAGAGGAAAAGGAAGGGCCAAGGATGGTGGACCAAGTTCTGAGGCTGCTGGGCGAGGGAATAAAGAGAGCTCAGTTGGTACGGATGACTTTGAGAATCCAGTCTGTATAGTGGGAAACCTTGGTGTAGTAGCCAACATCGCCTCTCAGAATACACCCATTTGACCAGGATAGGATCCCTTGCAGCTGATTTTGGCATAGGATTGGGGCGGCAGCCATTTCCTGTTGGAAAGAGGAGAGATGAGTCAGGCAGAGTAGCCAAAACAAAGAGTATCTAATGCCACATCCCTATCAGAGGTGCCCAGAATAGGAAGATTTAGGCGTAAGGGCTGGAAGAAATGTCTGGTGGCCATCTTAGGCCATTCCCACCACTCACCCTAGGCCACACCAGAGGAAGCCATAGAGGACATGCTGAGATGTTTCCACCCGGACATCCAAGGTCATTCATGATTGGAAGGAGGACACTTATTCCTTCCTAGACCACAATTTACCTTGATATCTTTTCGGATGCAGAGACAGGAAATTGGATTGGGTTGAGAATGATATGTGGCCCCCAAAACAATGTTCCAGACAAAACTTAGGAGGGACAGAGGTAAAAGAGTTACCTTACATGTGTGTATGCTCTCCAGAGACGATCCTGCACAGAACATATTCTCTGTGATTTTAACAGGAATTTGCCTTACAGAGGACTCTTGGCAGTATTCATCAGAGAACCAAAAGACATTCTGGTTTATCTGGATATCAGGATCTGCGTCTGAGTCTGAGTACACACACAGACACACACGTGCACACACACATACACACACACACACAGAGATTGTTTCTCTTTGATCCTTCAGATACCCATTTCTCTTTCTTCTCTTTCCCTCCCTCTTCTCTGTTATAAACCTCTCCAACATTCAGTGAAAGAAAAAGCCAAATTGAAAAGGAACCAGAGAAGAAAACAGGTAATGAAATGAGAAAACCAAGGTCTGGTTCCAGTGTTGTAAACTGCATGCCTTGGGCTTTTATTTGTGAATGTTTGTCTCTAAGTTTCAAATGAATGAACCAAACTCATTATTGCCAGTGAGATTGCCCTCCAACCCCTTCCTTACCCAGCCACCCTTTCCCCCTCTCCTGGGTGATGAATGAGGCAGAACACAGGATTCCAGAGGCCTCTAGCCATAGATAGCCACTGTTATCCCTGGGTATATCATGTCAACAATTTGGGCCTCAATTTCCACATGAATAAAACTAAAGGCTAAGATATCTAAGTTCTCAGGCCCCTCCCAGCTCTCAAGATCTATAATAAAAGTCACATGATAATTCTCATTGAGTGGGTATTCAAAGAGCACTAAGGGACTGTCTTAAGGGTCACTCACTGGAATTCTTCCATGTCCAGCCCCAGCCAGAGACAGTGCATGCATCCCCTGTTCTGTCATCTGTAGTATTGGGCAAAACTGCCAGATTCACCTGATCACTGAGCTTTAGAGAATGGTCGAGCTTGATGAGCATGAGGTCATGCTCAGCAGAATCCCGGGTAAAATTTGGGTGTTGTACAGTGAGCACGGGTCTTAAGTTTCCCATCTCATTTAGGGAAATGTCCTCTTTTGAAGCAACAATGTCTATCTCAAGAAATCTGGAATAGGCAATGAAGGATTAGTAAAAGAAGGAGGTATTATTCAATTGTTTATCATGCATCTTTTCCCCCTGCTAACTTGCTTTGTGACTTTGCATGAGTTCCATAGCTCACCAAGGCCTCTGTGTCCTTGTCTGGAAAATGAATGATTTCCATTGCAATTCCATAATTCTTTGATTTGTACCACATTGTATGTAAGCTTTTATTCCTTATTGGTTTATCCCCTGGTCCTCACCTTCCCCAGTTCCCTCTGCCTGCATCATCTCACTCAGGAATCTAACTCATCACCTAGATTTACTTCCTGCCTCCTTAAAACCACTTCTCAGGTCTGAAAGTCCCCTATGCAAGTCTCTTCAGGGTTGAGCCCCAGTACCCCCCGAGCAATTCCAGTGACTAAGGGGGAAAACCACCCCCTCCAGGACCCCCACCACTCACGGTAAGAAGCAGTGGGCTGCAGTGAGAACCCACTGTTTGTGGATCAGGGTCCCCACACAAGGCTCATATTCCGAATTCAGGAAAATCAAAAAGGGTGGTGAAGTTTTGATGTTCATGGGATCAAACTGATCGAATGGCTGGACTAATTTTGCTTGTGCTGGTGTTGGTGTTACGATTACTGTTGCTATTGCTGCCAGATAGGGGGAAAGAGGGCAAAATCTTAGAGACGGGGCAGTCATTCCAGTGGACAGACGTCTGAGACATTTTATGTGGAAGTACTTTGAAATGGCTGGTGCGTTTTTGACATTTAAGGTATTATTGAACCATTTCAGGATCCCTCTATTCATTTTTCCTTGGAGTTCCCTCTGTATTTGTGTCCTCCCTCCTACTCATGCCTCCTCTCCTTCTTTCCTATTGATTCTTCTCTTTTCTTCAAGCTTCCTTTCTAGCTATACAGCAAAATCACATTCTTTTGTCAACACTCATCATCAATTGTGTCAAGTCTTATCTCAGTCCAAATCTTCTCTTGTACTCAGGGAGCCAGAGGAAAATTGGTGGGCTCTGGATATGTCTGGAGTGTTCTAAGAAACTGCCAATCACTGGGGTCTTAAAATTCTTTTCTTTCTAACTAACTGATGATCTCTCCATCCCTCGTATCCATTTCCTACACTTTTCTCCAATATGGCCTTTTCAGAAGTTTAAGCTGAAATAGGAACCTGTACTCACCAGTCACCATCAGAAAGGTGAAGAGTAGAAAGAGGTGGTTCATATTTGCTGTCTCCACACCCTCTCCCAGTGAGAAGACCTAGGAATGGAGTGAACCACCAACCAGCCTGATCAACTGGAAGCTTTGCAAAGGGAGAAATTACAAGGGATGAGGGGGATTCTAGGGACCAAGGTGCTCTTAACTAAGGGATAATGGCATGGAGGGAGGAAAGACATCTAGACTCTACCCCTCTAGAGTGTCTGCCCCCTCCCATTAGAGTCTGGGAAATTTATCCAAGGTGAGATGCCTGACCCCTAGTTGGATGTACTTTAAGCCATAGCTTTGCTTTCCTTTATTAGCAAAGAGAAATATCAACTGGCCAATCCTGTCTGCCTTAATCCACTGTCTCCAGTAATAATTCAGCCTCCTGGTTCCCTTAGGCTTACTCACCTGCTCTCACTTAGTATGGCCAATCTCCACCTCTGTGTGTGACATTTACCAGCCCTCAACCTAAAAATAAACTCCTTCCTCTATGAACTACAGACCCCCCTCACCTAACACACTGAGCCTTCCCCTGTGTCACATTGATCCTTGTCCTCATGTCACACTGGCTCTGCCCCTGTGTCATCTCCTCATGTCACACTGTCCCCATCCCATGACATCTTCCCTTTACCTCTTAAATAGCTCCCTGAAAATTTGCTAGTCAGATACAGACAGGGGATGCTCAGCATAGAGCTCCCTTGGAATGGAGTCAAAAGGATATTGAGTAGAATGTATCAATTGGCTTTTGCTGCATAGTAAATTTCCTTAAAACCTAGTGGCTTAAAATGGCAGTCAACTATTTGCTCAAAATTCTGTGGGTTGCCAATTTGGGATGAGCTCAGCAGGGCAGTTCTGCTCTCAGCAGGGCTTAGTCATACATCTGTGATCAGCTGGCAGTCAATGGTCCCACCAGTACGTCTGGTGGTTAGCTGGTTGTTGACTGGAGTGATGAGGGTAACTGGGCCATGTGTCTATCATCATCCAAAAGGCTAGCCCAAGATCAGTTCTATGATAGTAGCTGCAGGGTTCCCAAGATCAGCAGCAAAATGGTAAATCCCAATATCCAAGCACTTTTCAAGTCTCTGCATATGTCATATTTGCTAATGTCCCATTTGCCAAATCAAGTTGCCTGGCTAACCCAGACTCACAGGGTGTAAAAGAATCAGGGGATTCTTTACAGGGGAGTGGACTCAGATTGGAATCTGAGGGGCTCTGAAAACTCAGTCTAAACAAGTGGAGCTCAGTGGGTACCAGACAGAGATTGTCACAGATGGAGAGAAGAGAAGGGTCTTCCTTGGTATTGTGAGGGGTGGAGCCAGATCAGAAGATGGATAGGAATCCTTTCTGGTGGAAAGGATCCTTCTCCCCCATGCTTCCTTGATGACACAATGTGTAAAATCGTATTGCAAGGGAACAACTAGAAGAAGCGGAATAGTTTTGGGCCATTTTTCTTCTTGCTATTTTATTGTGTAAATTTTCAAACATATAACAAATTTAAAAGTATTGTACAGTGTACACTGCCGTACCCACCACCTATTTTCTTCAACAAACATTTTACTATATTTGCCTGATCACATAGCTATCCATCTATAGTTGTGTCTGTTAGTACAATCTAAGTACAGAGGCAACCAGCTCACTCTCTTCTTAATTTCCTGCAATTTGTCTTCCTCTCCCTCCTCTCTGAGACCTCCTCCTTTTTCTCTATTTGTGATTGTTCTTCACAGCTGCCACCCTCACCATATAACTCATGAGTTGCTATAATAGCTTTCAAGCTGGCCTTCCTTGACGAGCTATCTCTTCTTCTATCCAGTTTGCCAGATCAATCCTTTTTCATTTTTTTGTGCTCTTGCTTAAAAGCTTGCAGTTGTTCCTAGGGCCCATCACTTCATATCTAAATTTCTATGCATGGCCGCCAAGGCTCTTAATAATCTGGTACTAATGATGCCTGACTCTGCAAGGATATTACACAGTGGACAGAGCCAGAGCTCTTGGGCAATCTCAAAAGCAGCCTGCGTCCCTGGGAGACCTGTTGATGCACTTCTTGTGTCTTTCTGACCAACTCTAGTCCCTGTATGTCCCAATCTCTTTTTAAAAATTGGCTGTAATCTTTGGCTTTTAGCTCTCAGCCTGCCTCACCCCCATAACACACAGCCGACTGTCTCCTATCAGTACCAATTTCTGCCCTGACCTGGATACCTTTTTTTCCTAGTCTTTGTCATAAGCCCCTTGACTTTCATTCCTCTATGGTCATCTGTGTTCCTATTGGTGAGCAAAGACTGGCTCCTCCCTCTGCCATTTGCTCAAATAGTGGCCCTGATTGTTTTGAATATATTCCTTTGATTGACTGTGAATCCTTGGTTATACTACTTCCTGAGTTCATAGCCACCAGAAAGGATTCCTATCCATCTTCTGATCTGGCTCCACCCCTCACAACACCAAGGAAGACCCTTCTCTTCTCTCCATCTGTGACAGTCTCTGTCTGGTACCCACTGAGCTCCACTTGTTTAGACTGGGTTTTCAGAGCCCCTCAGATTCCAATCTGAGTCCACTCCCCTGTAAACTGTTCCCTGGTGCATTATTTTTCTCTCTTCTCCACTTCAGACTTTCCCCTTAAGGCCAGCCAACTTCTTCAGTATTCTTCAAGTCAACCATTTCGATACATGCTTCCTTTCATTCCTTGGCTCGTTATACATATTTGGGAGCACCTACCCTACCCACTCCTTGTCAAGGAGTCTGCCCCTGCCCACAACCCTTGCTAAGTGGCTCAAGTTTGGACGTCAAAGGGCCAGAATCTGGATCCTTAGACATATCTTCCAGATCAGTATAGCTCTCCCTCAGTGCCAACCCCAGTTCTGCCTGATATGAGTCTGATCCTTCCACACTCATAGTTCATCCTATCAGAACTTCACATGCTTCTGGATGGTCTCGGCCTTAAGAAGTCTCATTTACTTGGTTTATGACCTTAACTTCCCTAAGGGCAGGATTTATATCTGATTCAACTCTGTGTCTCCAGATCCTAGCACCACACAGTAGATTTCACACACACACACACACACACACACACACACACACACAGTTTTTTTTGGATGAATGAAAAAAAATGTTTATCTCCTGACTTAAAATTCTCAACAACCTGCCACACTAGCCTTACCTCCAGGTAAACTAAGTTTACTGGCTTGACTCAGGTCACTTCCTTGTGAGTTATAGTGAAAATAGAATTCCCAGATTATGGTCTTTGATCTCAAGGGATGGGCAGTGGCCATTATTGGCATAAGATTTAATCTTTTTTCCTTTAACAGCTTAATTGACGCATAATGACATAAAATAAATTACACATATTTAAATTGTACAATTTGGTAAATTAACAAGCATATTTCCAAAAGATTCTGTAAGCCCCTTTGTAATTCCTTCTTCTTTCCCTCCCACCCACCACTCTGTCACCAGGCAACCACTAATCTGCTTTCTGTCACTATAGGCTAATTTACATTTTGTAGGATTTTAAATAAATAGAATCATATGGTATGTTCTCTTTTTTTGATCTGGCTACTTTTACTCAGCATAACTTGAGATTCATACACGTTGCTGTGTGACTTTAGAGTTCATTTATTTTCACTGCTGAGTAGTATTCCATTTTATCAATATACAAAATTTATTTATTTACTTGTTGAGAGACATTTGGGTTGTTTCTAGTTTTGAGTTGTTACAAGTAAACCATCTATGAACACTATATATGTGAGTCTTTATTTAGACATATATGTTTATATAAATGTCTACATTTATGCAGACATATGCTTCTTTTTCTCTTGGGTAAATAACTAAAGGTGAAATGGCTGGATTATATATAGTAGGTATATGTGTAACTTTCAGAGAAACTACCAAATTGTTTTCCAAAGTATTTCACGTTCTCACCAGAAGTGTATGAGAGTTTTAGTTCTTCTATATCTTCGCCAATACTTGATATACTCGGTCTTCTTTTTTTTAATTGAGATATAATTGACACATAACACTGTATTAGTTTTAGGTATGTTGTGTGCTCCATCTTTTAATTTCAGTTATCCTCATAATTGTGGTTTTGGTTCATTTTGGTTTTAATTTGCATTTTCCTAATGACTAATGGTGCTGAACATCTTTTCATGTGCTTATTTGCCATCCGTCCATATATCTTCTTTGATAAAGGGTCTTCTAATCTTTTGCCCATTTTAAAATTGGGTTGTTCCTTACCATTGAGATGTGAAGAGCGTTTGATATATTCTGGATAGAAGTCCTGCAATACTCCCAGCAGCTGGAGGAATGGCTCCCAGAGGTCCATCTATGTACCTCTTCTCTAGACCTGCTTTTTCTCAATCTTCCAATCATTCCCCTTCCAAACCCCTGACCAAGCTGATTCACTATTCATCACTGACATGAGTACTTTATATTTTTACTTCAGGCTCCTACACTTTCTACACAAAATAGATGACTAGGTGTACTACCAGAGCTCTTCCCATTGGGAGAGTTTCCCTTCACTACTTTCCTCTAGGGCCATTGTTGAATGGGGCTATAGTATAGAGGTTCGCTTTTCATTTTACCACGTACCAAACCGACTCATCTGTGTGCCAAGCACAGGTTATTTTCTTTTCCATGAGTTGATCATAATTACATCTCCCTCTTCCCTTCCCCTCTCCCTCCTCCCAAATAACCACACGTGCAAGCTGAGGGAGAGGCAACGATGCCATAGTAGTGGATGACACAGGAGTCTGAGCCACATACTGATGCAACTTGTCCTCTGGCCCTGCTCAGGACCAATCCTATATGTATCACCTCCATCTTACTATGGACTTCTGCTGGGTTCACATGACCTTGTAACTTAGTGGATCTGACAGAACATATCTTATGATGAAGAGTTCTGGCTGCATGGGTAGTGGGTGTCCCAAGATCAGGTGTTCTGTCTTTTCCAGGACCCAGTAGTATATCAGGATCTATTTTTTGAATAGTTCTGCCATCTGCTGCAGATGGCATAACATCACTTCAGAACTTTATAGTCTACATGGTGATTCTCTTATTAGGGCTTGCTGTAAACTTCATAAAATGCCTTTTCCTACCACAGATAACTCTAATAGCATAGATCTGCCAAGTAGCAGAGCTGCTTGTGTCATAGCCTGAGACTTCTTCAGAGCTTTTTCCTTCTCTGGACTCCACTCAAATCTAGCAGCCTTCTATGTCACTCAACAATGGTTTGATGCAGCATTTCCAAGTGTTGAATATGCTGACGCCAGGACCCAATAAGCCCAGTAGGCATTATATTTCTTCTCAATGGTGGGATGCCTGACATGTTCCAGACCACTAGGCGCTGATGTGAGGAGTCTCTAAATCTTCTTCGAATTTATCCTTTACCCTCTAGAGCACATGTGTCTTACCAAGGCCTCCAACATTCTTGCTACTTCTTTTTATTTTTTTAAATAAATAGTTCACCTAGTGAACCAAAGACTTTATTTTTTAAAAGCAGATAAACACCGAATTATGATGTAGTATCCATAGTCAGTGCAAAAATAATTACTGAAACTTTCAAAACAACAAATGAATAAGCTGAATCAATGGTTATGACTATAATTTTCAGCCAATGTACAGATTTTTGTTCAAGGTCTAGGCTTGATTTCTACATAATATTATTCACATGCATTCCCTGTGCCTATTTACTATCAAAATGGGGACTCTTAGAAGTTGAGTCCAGCTTTGTCTTGATTTCAAAGATGACCCAGCAGTGAACTGAGAACTCTGGCTTGCTGCTTGGGTCCTAGAAATCATGTCTTCTGTTGTTATACAACATACTATATTTCTGAAAAATAAAATCAAACTTTAGATTCCTGTGAAATGGTTCGGTCTCCAAGCTTTTCAGCACCGTGGTACCTAGATATGCTCTTTTGTCTTTCCAAACACACCACCAGGAACCCAAAAGGGGCCCCACTTTCAGAGTTCCGTTATAGAGGTTTTTGAGAACCACACTAAACCCAAGTAAAGGCAGTGGCTGCAATTACCCATTACTTTCTGCTTAAGGAAAAAGGAGTATGTGAGAGTGCCCTGGTAAATGGGAAAATGATACCAATGATATGGTTACAGAAAATGGTTCTGTAAAGCCCTCCTTTCAAAATTATGTTCGAAGGTGTTTAAGACTAAAAGGAGGTCATGAAAACGGTTAATACAAACAACTTCCTATTAAGTAAACAACCACTCATGGAAAGTGTCTGAGGATGTGGTACAAAGAATGGACGGAAGGCAGAGCAGGGGTAAAGTCCAGCTCTCTATTTGTGGCATGCATTTATGACCTCATGGATATGTGTCTGATGGGTGTGAATGGGCCTTTCATGTACTTAAAAACAAATTAAGAAATTAAAATGAATTTGTGTGCTAATGAAAAGGCTGTAGTTACAGAATCTGAGAGCCAAGGCCTTTGTCTATAAGGCAAGATTTTTGTCTCCAGAAATGGAAACAGATGGACATGATGGCAGGTACTAAGAGCTGGCTCAGCCATACTCAGGCCAGAATGGTCCCCAAACTAAGGCAACCTGTGTCTTTTCAGTTACAGCCCATCACCTGAAAGGTCCACAAAGGCAAGAAAAGAAGATGGCAAGGCAAATCACCAGAAGATATACAGACGAGGCAACGATCACAGTTAGGTGGGAAGACCTGGGGTCAAGAGCAGGTGGGAAACCCTTGACCCAGCACTCAAAGTGATGTCTTTGCATGTCCTATGCACGACTCCAAGCAGCAATTTCTGGGGTTTGGAAGTGTGTTACTTTTGCTATATTTTCCCCCAAAAGAAGACACAAAGGTGAAGCCACCAACCTGAGATCTCCACCAGGGGCGAGGCTGGGTGAGAGTCGAAAAGGACTTCTTGCCGCAACACGGAACCCTCCAGGTTTGGCCGAGTCCTACAAACGCTTGTAGGTGCCCAGGAGAGCTTTGCAGTTGGGACAGTAATGGTCCACGTCCCTCAGAGCGTCCACATAGAAAGGGATGAAACAGCAGCCTGCTACGCACCCGAGCAGGCACAGGCTCCCACAGGAGAGCCAGGTGAGAACACCGGCTTTATGGGACAGCTGAGTCACAATCATCTTGTTACAGGAAGGACAACACATCTGCGCTGGGCGGTCGATAAAGGAGACTGGCTGCTGCATGTTGACCGTCTGCACAGCAATTGCATTGGAGTTGGAGACCGGCACTGGCTAGATGTAGTACGCAGGTGGGTTCATGCCCTTTCCATCTGGCCTGCCATGAGCCCTGTCGCTGGCCCAGGCATGGGTGCGGAGGCGTGGGGAAGTAACTGTTAACCGCTACTGTCTCTTCATAGGACGCGGGCGCTGTGGGCAGTGACGAAGGCCCAACCGCTGACTGGTCGGGTCCTGGAGCAGGTATTTTACTGCCGCCCGCGCCGCCAGTCGGGCCGGGAGGTCTCTCTTGCTGCTTCTTAATCATCTGTTCTGATTAACTTGATATAGTAGTTATCTGTTGCTCTGTTACAAATTACCTCAAAATGTAGCAGCTTAAAACAGTAAATGTTTGTTACCTCACAGTTTCCGTAGGTCAGCAATTCAGGAGCGGCTTGGCTGGGTGATTCTGACTCAAGGTCTCCAATGAGGTTACAGGCAAGATGTTGTCCAGAGCTATAATCTTATGAAGGCTTGACTGGGGCTAGAGGATCTGCTTCCAAGATGGGTCACTTAAATGGATTTTGGAAGGAAGTTTCTCAGTTCCTTTCCACAGGAATCTCTCTGTAGGGCTGCTTCAGTGTCCTTATCACATGTTACTTGACTTCCCTCACAGCAAGTGATCCAAGAAAGAGCAAGGAGTGAAGCCATAATATCTTGGAAGTCACTTCTAAGGTATTCTGTTTTTCAGAAGTAAATCACTAAGTCTAGCCCACACTCAAAGGGAGAGGGATTAAGTTCCACCCCCTGAAGGAAGAAATATCAAAGAATCTGTGGGCGCACTTGAAAACCACCACACATGATATCATCAAGATAGGCGATCACTGTGATGATCTGCAGAATGTCCAGGCAGCCCAGATCCCTCTGAGTTATATTATGACAGAGAGCAAAAGAATTAACTCTAGTCAAGATTGTAAATGTCTGTGTCATTCACATGCATCTCTTCCCTTTCCTTGATGGGAATGGAAATGAATGTATTTGCCAATCGATGAAAAGTACTCAAGATCATTTTAATCTTTTCCAGCAGAAATTTTACATCCGGCATAGTAACTAAAATTAGGGCAACTCTTTGGTCCAATTTATTATTCCCCACGATGAGACATATTTATTAGGGCCAAGCTCATTAATTAAACGGGGATATATGAGGGCTATCACCTTCCATTCTTTATGTTTTAAAGGGTAGCACTAATCTCTGCCATTTTCCCAGGATGTAATATTGTTTTTTATTTACTATCTTGGCGAGGGAGTAAATTAGATTCAGATATTCCACTTGGTTTTCCCCACTAATATAGCTTTTGGCCTACAGTACAAGGAATCGATGTGGAGGTTCCACCAGTTACCAAGTATAACCATTTCAACTGCACTTTGGGGAACCAGAGAAATAATCCATTCCTACTTTAGTTCTCTCTGTAGCATTTATCACCATCTAACTTAACATATAATATACTTATTCATTTCATTTATTATCTGTCTCCCAAATGAATATAGTTTCTACAAGGGCAGACATTATTTTCTTTTTAAAAATTGATTTATTTTTAATGCCTATAGAATTCCTAGCATAGCACAGAAATTGTATTGTTCTGGTACATAGCAGGCATTCAGTAAATATCGAGTGAAAAAATAAACAGTGCCAACTTTCAATGTAAGTTTGTTATTATTGTTGTTATAATTGACCCTAAGAATTTCCATCTCTCCTAGCAAGTATAAATGCAAGTGTGAAGTATTCACTTTGGAGCAAATTAAGGGAAAGTTTCTATAAGGGGACCAGAAATGACCATGGACACCTCAAGTATCCCATAGAACAGCATATGTGTTGGTGGTGGGCTGAGAGGTGGAAGGCAGACGACGGGGAACACTGCTCCAAGGTTCTCAGCACTTTTCACATCTTTCTCCTCCCCCAATGTGGGTCGAAATAACATATTTAATCTTCCACATTTTCCAGTGGTAATTGTTGGTGTTTTTTGGCTTCCCAGAATGGACTTGTTTGTTATTAAAGCATTAAATTAGTCATGAAATATTTAAATACTTTCAGGTGTTCTCTTGAAAAAATGAAAGATCTGACGATTGCCATGTTTACTGGTGCTTAGAAGTGGATACTCAGTTCAGATGAGGAATGTGTTTTTTTGTTTCGTCATAGTCCTCCCCACTTCTTATTGCCTTTTTCACACTAAGGCTAAGTGATAGTTGCTATTTATTAATGCATGAATGGGACCATTTTTCTTAAGGTTAAGAAAAGAATGATATAGTTTTTATATCCAAGTCCACCTAAAAATCGAGAAGAATGAACTGTAAACAGAAAGAAGCATACATTTTAATAAAAATGGGTAGAATGTTTTGGGGCGGTAAGAGAGATCAAAGACCATTCCTAAGCATTTCATATGTAATATACAAACAGTATGACCGAGTACACAGAGTGCAATTCAGGGTACAAAGAACCTAAGTTTGCAATCCTTCCTCTAATCCAATAAAAAGAAATAAATAGCATATTTTATCTATTGCATAATTTGCAAGGTACTTATTTCTCTTTTTAAAAATCTGTAATTCACATATTATGCACAGTAATTTTTATTTCTATTTTTCATATTGACATCTTCCCCTCAAGATACATACTGTCTCACTCAACTCCCAAATTTTGCCCTTTGCAAATAGAAATACAGAGGGACTCACTGCTGGTTCACATGCTTCATAACTGTTGCTTCCTTATTTGCATAAAAAAACGCTTTATGATTCTAGCTCAGAAAAGACTTAATTAAAATCTTTGAAATGCAGGAAGAGTAATTTATTGTTTTAATTGCTTTTAGTTGATGGTTTTAGTATCCATCCAGTAACTATAATTAAAACAGTAAAAGTAAAATTTCATATTAGTGATTTGAATTCTGGGATGTCTTTAGTGAGTAAATACACATGATCACTAGAAAATAGTAATATCATCAGATACAATTATCCAGATTTTTTTTAAAAGGTCAAACACAAATTGTCACTAAGCTGAGCTTAAATGATAATTAGGATACTGGTACATATTTGTCAAACTCTTGCAAAGAAATAAGTGTGTTCTTATATTTCTCTAAATATGTCTTTCTCCCTCCACCACATTTTCCATCTTCATTCAAGCCAGTTATAAAAATAAAGGAGTTATTGAGCCCAACATTCACTGATAGCCAAGCAGGGAGCTTTTGGGTATGAACCAGATTGGAGATGACTCATTGGAAGCCAAATGTTTGTATGAAAAGCTCCCCCTAAAATGACACAAAAGCAAATATTAATAAACATGTTTAAAAAGCATTGTAGAACTCTTGGGCAGAGAGGTTAAAATATTGCCACTCATTCCTAATTACACTATTTTGATAAAACATTGCTTTGCTACCATGGAGGCTGGCCTTTCAGAAATGGAGTTGCTATAATTTGTAGAACTGTCCTGACTCACATTACTTATTTTGACATACTATTTTGATAATCTCAGCCTGATCTATATTTTTAATGCATCAAAAATACATGTGCTACTTGTGAACATTTAAAGTTTCCTAAAGATATGTCTCAGTTGCAATCTACACAGAGGTCACAAGAGTGATTAAAAATGAAAATTGTTTCTTGTTGAGCAAACTTTTACTTCAAATGGCGTTAAACATATATTTAAATCATGTACCTCGATGCGAGCTATTGTTCTAAACATCCTTCTTTAGCCTTCGAGCAAATAAAAATGGTTGTGCTTGTTCTGACATTTTTAGCCCTCATCAGGTTCCTCTTTAGACTTATCAGGCCCTCGAAGAACTAGAGCCCATGACTCAGACTGATTTGGGGCCTATGGAAAATCTGTTTCTGTTAGAAGTTGCCTCTGAAAATAAGGTGATAGTAGTGATGAAAGGTTGATGTTTTTCCACCTGGTCCCAATTTGAAAAGGAACCAGGGAGTTCAGGAGGTGATAGGCCAAGAGGCCAGCCCTCCTGCTAAACCAAGCTGCCCTTTTTCTGTGACCTACTACTAGGGTTCTTTGGCTTGTTAGCATATTTTAAAAAGGACATTGAAGCATTTGGGCATCAACAATTGAACTCATTATTGAACTAAGTAGCAACACTCTCAGAATTTTGTCTTGTATCCAAAAAAACCAATGGGAAGTACTTAGGACAGCGGCTATAAAGAGATCCGAATACAAAGGCTAGTATCAAGGAAAGGTAAATTATGTTTGATCTCCATATTTGGGGCTGGTGTTATCTATTTTTGTAGCAAAAACATTCTGACCAGATGAGTATACGGGGACTGTGGTTATAGATATAGCCCTGCTTCCTTTAGTCAAGATTGTGAGAAAATGGTTTTCCCTAAATAAACTAATTTCCAAGATTTCTGGGGCTTTCCTTATTAAGTACCAAAATGTCTTTTAGAAAAACAAACATTAGAAAATAGAAGGACCTCTGTGAAGTATGATCGAAGGGAAAGTGGCGAATTTTATTTCTCCCTTTATGCTCTTCTATAATGAATTTTTAAATAACTAATATGTATTATTTTTTAATACTTTACTTGAAACTATTTCCATATAAATAAACTGATTATATACTTTTGACCCCTCAAACAGAGCCAAATGAGCTTTCTTTTGATGATTCATTATCATTATAATAAAACTCAGTTCTTCTCTGTGCCACAGAGCAATGACACCTTCAAGTAGTCCTGAAGTGTACTGAATGATCTGTTCTTACACTAAGTGTCCTCAGACTTTTAATTTAGTTCTGACACATTTTCTGCTGTCTGCTGTGGTGCAAGATTGTCAGAATTCCACCTATCTTTAGCAGCCTTTCTTTTGAATTTGTTGTTTTGACTTGATGCTCCTAATCAGCTGACTGTTAAGTCACATAAACAAACTTGTTAATAGTCCATGTAAAATAAAATTAAATGGGCATAGAGTGAATGTGCGAGGGTCACTCTTATAAGCAATGCACAAAACAAAAACAAAAACAAACAAAAACGTTTTAGTGCATTTATTTGGAAGTTTCAGTCTTATCCTTTCTATCTTGGTCCCAGCTATGTTTCAGATACTAGATATCACTGGATACAAGAGATATATATATATATATATATATACACACATCTATCTATCTATCTATCTATCTATCTATCTATCTATCTATCTATCTATATATATGTGTGTGTGTGTATATATATATGTATATATATGTATATATGTGTGTGTGTGTGTGTGTGTGTGTATACACATATATGAAATGATGCTCTAGCACAATTTCTTCATTCTCTCATAGAATTGCTCAATGGCGGTCCAGGTAGATGCATGTGATATTGAATTAGAGTTATTCTCATTCTTCAGGGTAATTGAAATGATAGCCCTGGACATTTTGCCAGCTTTAGAATAATATTTTAAATTAGAAATAATTGCCAGCATTTGGATAACCAAGGATTCATTTATAGTAAATGTTCCCATAGTAAATGTGATAAACATGTATTTGGTCTTTGTCCACGGTTACTGACACAGAGGCTCTAAAACCTTTCTAATTTCCTGAAAGAGAAGATAAGAGCATCTTTTGTTTTTCATAAAAAGCACCTTTCAACCCCACTTTAGTTGTAGATGTTATTCAGATGACTCTTGTTGGGCCCCTAGAGAACTTCAGGATACGGGATGGTTGCCAGAGGAATCCACCTTGTGATTAGAGCGTTAGAACTTTCAACCCCATCTTTATGACCTCCAGGGAGGGAAGAGGGACTGGAGATTGAGTTAATCACCAGTAGTGAAAGATTTAATCAGCATCAT
The DNA here is from genome assembly GCF_902729225.1 of Pteropus medius. Taxonomy (NCBI): domain Eukaryota; kingdom Metazoa; phylum Chordata; class Mammalia; order Chiroptera; family Pteropodidae; genus Pteropus; species Pteropus medius. The sequence continues at coordinate 2,232,653 of NW_024351729.1, forward strand.
TACTCTCCCAGGTAAAAGCAGACATGCCTATGTTGTAGAACCTCCTAAAAACCTCTAACTGATGAAGTTCAGAGAGTTTCCTGGTTGGTAAACACATATTGCTGTTGGGAGAACGGTATGCCTGGAGAGGGCACAGAAGTGCTTTGCACGCCCCCCCACCCCACCATATACCTTGCCCAATGCATCTGTTCAATTTGGTTGTTCCTGAGTTTTATCCTTTGTAATAAACTGGTAATAGCCAAGTAAATTCGTAAACTCAAGTTTGTTTATGTGACTTACCAGTCAGTTGAGTTCTGTGAGCTGTTCTAATAAATTATGGAATCTGAGAAGGAAGTCATGGGAATCCTCACTTATAGCCTGTCAGTCAGAAGTATGGGTGGCCTGGGACTTGCAATTTTCATTTGAAGTGGGGGCAGTCTTGTGGAATGAACTCTTAACATGTGGGGTCTATGCTAACTCTGGTAGTTAGTGTCAGAACTGAATTGCAGGATACCCAATTGGTGTCTGGAGAGTTGGAAAATTGGTTGGTGTAAGGAAAACACCCACACCTTGGGTGTCAGAAGTGTTGTGAGTGAAAAACAGCTCACTGGGCTTTTATGATTGCAATATGCTTGAGTGTGTATCAAGTTGCCAAATCCATATTTAAAAAAACATACATGTAGGCTCTAGTCTACCCGGTAGATCAGACAAGACTCAGCTGACTCACAGATACATGGAAAGAGATCAAATAAGTAGCATGTATTTGAAAGGAACACTTTAGTTAGATAAGGAGTGGGGATTTTTTGAAAATCGTTTGGAATGTGAGTCAGAATGTAGGTTTGCATGGGTGTGTGTGGGTGGATACATCTGTGGGTGTCAGAAAGAGACAGCCAGAGATAGATGATTGCAGTTCCATAGCTAGTAAAATGACTATAATAGTAAAATAAATTTAAAGGCATAGAGCTTCATGGAGCCCTTTAAAATAGTTTTAGACAAACAATGTCTACAGACAGGCTTATTTAAAATACCAATTGCTTCCCACAAAGAGTTTAAATTACCTCTCCTTACACAATACCAGGCAATTTTCATTTACTATTTACGTGAAATTAGGTAATTATCACAAATGAAACCCTCTCCTACATTCCTGGGAGTCGAAAGTTTTTAAAAATGGAAAAATAGAGATAAATTTGCTGCATTTCTTATCTAGAAAATGACCTTAGCTGTTTGCAGATCAAGAAATAACAGCAAATAACTTGCCAGGGAAAAAGGAGCTAAAATGGATAATAGGATAAGAAGATTTTATCTACAGCTATAAGATGATTTCTGATATACTTACCTATATGTAGTAATTGGGCATTACAAAGATGTAAAAAGATAGGGAATTGGTGGCACAAATGCTTGTCTGCTTTTACCTGGGAGAGTAATGATGCTAGTGAAGTGGGGTCTATGCATAGATACTCCATTAAACAAGAAATTCACAGATTCTCACAGTTTTGGGCAATCACAAGATTGCATTCCTGGTCCCTGGCAAGTGTGAATTTCTGGCCAAGTCCAGAACCCACAAAGGTACTGGGAATAGCACTGGAAACTAAAGCAAATAATCCCTGAATGAAAGAGATGATGGATCAGTATACACAAGGTAACTCACATATTTGGGCCACTATGATGTGCCTCCCTGCTGTACTTGCTTCTAAACTTACAACCCAGCATCTGCTCTCAAAAAACCCAGCTATTGAATTAAACAATTTAGGAAGCTGATAAACAATTTTTGTGCTAAGTGTTATTACACATGTGTCAAAGGAGGAAAGTTATTAATTCTTTATTCATCAATAGGGTTTTTTTTTCCAAATTAGAAATACCTTTTTCTAATTATAAAATATGTGTTCATTACAAAAAAAATAGATACAATAGAAAAGTATCATTGTCGATGTAAGGAGAATTCATTTAAAGCCATTAGACACTAAAGGAGTGAAGGATCTGTGCTTCATTTCACATTCCCTCTTTGTAAACTAACTTCTCCATTCTGCCATACATCACATTTCATTATTAACTGGTGGAGAATAAGCGATACAATGTACTTGCAAAAGATCCCACTCACTGTTTGTCATTACTACCTTTTATGCCTATACATCATTACTGGTTCTCACATATTGTAAGCATAATATAAATTTATTTCATAAGCTACTTTGGGCTTGGAAAATTTTTTAAAAATTACATTTGCCTTTTTTTTTTTTTATATTAGTCAGATCATTCATGCACTCATAAGAAGGAAGGCCTTACCTCTCTCTATTCTAAAGCCCTGATTCTTTACCTTACCTTTTTCTTCATAGCTAGGAATTCTAATTCCATATATACAGTCTGAGGAAGATTAAGGGTAGCTTTGAGCCTTCATGAGGTTTGGAGCTGTTGATGTAGAGTATGAACAAGATACAGAGAATGTGTGAGCCTTGTGTGTATAAGAGAAAGAGGTTTATGTGGCATTTACCCAATTAATCTGAAATCCCAGTGACTTAACACAAGAAAGTTTTAATTCTTGATCATGCTACATGTCCACTACAGATAGGGAGGCAGTTTTACTCAAGGACCAGATGATGGAGGCTCTGCCATCTTGTGGCTACACCAGCTCCTCGGTCACTGCAACACTACAGCAGGGAAAGGGAGACAGGAGAATCTCAGACAGGCTTTTTGCTACCTCTGCCCAAAAGGAATACCTGTTGCTTCTGCTCACATTTCACTGCTACAGCTCATCGTATGGGTTTCCTAACTTCACAAGAGCTGAGGCATTGGAGAACAGATAGAATGATTGGTTAGAACTGTCTCTCCTTTAAACCTAAGTGTACATTTCTGACCACGGGCTGACATTCAAAATCAAATATGTGATAACGTTATTTACGTATGTCAATTTTCTACTCTTTTGGCACGAATATTTGAATATAAGATGTATGAAGAGAAGAATATACCTTACACATAAACACAGTTTTTTACATGTAACATAATTACTGTATGTATAATAGCTTATTATCTTCTATGACAGGTATTCAAGAAGGAGGAAGATGATTATGAAAGAGGAAATAATACGCAGCCCTCATTTTTTTTACCACAAATTACAATTTGGGTTGACCAAAAGCAGCAACATGCCTGGGTTTGTCAGGGTAGACTAATTTCTGTAACAATTAGTTACCTCTGGTTTTTGGAATTCTGGCTAATTTTTTCTTTTGTTTACCTGAATTTTATAGTTTTTATTTAATTTCAGTGATTTAAGACAATAGAATTTAATTGCATGTGTGACAGTTCAGGGTGGGCATTTGACAAGTGGCCTTTCATGAGGCGATTCAGGGACCTGAGCTCCTCCTTCCTGAGATTCTGCCATCTTCCATTTTCAGAGTCCTCTGCAGATTCCTCTGCATCAGGCAGAAAGATACAGGAAGAGAAGAACAGGAAAGATTAGGGGCAAGGCTTGGAAACGGCATTTATCATTTCCACCCACATTCTGTTGGCTAAAACTCATGATCACACTTAACCGCAAGGGAGCCTGGGAAATGTAGTCTAACTGTGTGCACAGGAGGAAAAGAAATGGATTTGGTGACTGTCTCTACCGCAATGTCCCTCACATCACCAAAATAAATAAACACAAAAAAGAAGAAAACCTAAGGAGTCAGACTAGAGTTCAATGTGTGTGGGGAAAAGAACATTTTTTTTCTATTGCCAAGTTCTTATTTCCTTCATTTATACTTACATGTTGCTTCTCTGCAAAGTTCATTTTATTTTCCTCTAAAACTACTTTTAAGAATGTGACTATTCAACTTTGCTGAGAAAATACAGAAATAAACATGATGGCACTCAGCTGATTGGAATGTAAACTGATACACCCTTACTGAAGGGAATTTTGTCTATATGAATAAAAATCTTAAAAAGAGTACAGTCAACAATTCTATGTCTAGAATTTTATCTCAGGGAAATAAACAGATACTATAAACAGATGCATGTACAACTATAATAATTATTGTATTGCTAATAATGGCGAAACACTTTCATACCATAATGTCCAGCAATTGAAGGTAAATTTAAAATGCTACTTCTAATACAATATCATGTGGCCATGAATGATGTCATAGATGTCTATTTAGTAATGTCAAGCAATGTCTCTTATACACTAAATAAATATATCAATTTACAAATCTCTATGGCTAGAATATTCTCTTTTGATTTTTCAAAAACTGATTGCGTGTGTGCGTGTGTGTATATATATATACACACATACACACATACACACACACATACATATATATATGCAAACAATGTATATGAAATAAATCAAAATCAAAATGGGAATATCCTAGACATAGAAGGTTTGTAAATTGATATTATATAGATATATAAAAATTTTGCTTATGTGTGTTTTCTAATTTTCTATATAAACAAGTGATATTTTTCTAAAAAAGAAATTTATATTTTATATTAGAGCAAAAAATAAAAACCCCTAATGTTTAAAATGAAAACACAGAGTTTTAATCCATAGGCATCTCAAAAAAAAAAAAAAAAAAGGACAACAAAACAAAATACCACCTGGTTACCCATACTGGCTCTGTCTTCCAGATAGCCCGCTTGCCTGAGCACCTGGAAGAGTCCCAGCCCCTGGGGTGGGGGTTGGGAGGTAGGTGGGTGGGGTGGGGGTGGACGAGCCAAGTTCTTGGTAGGGCCTTGTCTCAGTGCCAGACTTAAGCAAATTGTAGAGTCCATGCATAGCTGCTGCTCTTCATTCTTCACCTCCCTCACTCAGACAATGGTCTGCTTTCTTTTCTTTGAGTAGGAAACCTACAGAGGCAGCTGGCTTGTGATATTTTGTGTAGGCATGTGAGTTATATGCAAATCACATGCAAAGACACTCAGAATCTTTTCTCCAATGGTTCAAGTCAAGAATATTTGACTCAAGAGTTTGTATTATACCTAAAAGAAGGCACATACTTCTGTATTTCTCTCAGTTAATTTCTTTCAGAATAAGTCAAGCTACTACTAGAAGAGGTTTCAGCTTTTTAAGTTCACTATTCATTTTGGAATTATCCATGCATATATGCTTATAAAAGTTAAACTATTTTTAAAAATAGAATACCAGAACAATTGAATTCTGAGTGGAGAGCCAGAACATAATAATTTTATCTGAGAATTAACATCCTTTATAGTTCAAATAACTTGTAATATGAATTTCTAACAGCTGAATGATAAAAACATTTTTAATTGTTTTTTGTGTTAATAGTGATTGTATGAACTATAGACTTCACTTAGCAAAATCATACATCTCTATCACACACATACCAACAATCTCAAATTTTATTAATACCTGTTAAAATTATAGCAGTTATATTCATTTAAAAATTAAGTCAAAGTAACATACTTTGAATTAATTACCTACAATCAAAATGACCTACAATCAAAACTCAACATCTTGGTTCTCTATTAAAAGACCAACTTTTAGTCAATGAGTATACTCTCTTCTTTAGAAAACTATTCTGAAACTCAGGAAAAAAAAAAACAGAACACACCAAGATATCACTTAATTTGCTAAATTATAACACCCTATATTAGCCTAGGCTGCTTTTTGGTTTTCCAAAGCAGGTCAAAAAAGAGGAAATACAAATAATCATATGTATTATTATAACCATAAAATCATTCTGATTTTATAGATAAGTAGTAACTTGAGAATTTTCTTGCTAACGAAAAGATAAGATGTGAACTCTCATATCCCTCAGGATTTTACTAGGAGGTAGGAGGGAATTAGTACCTGAGGAACAAGGAAATAAAGTGCCAGTGCTGAAGTGAAGGCCCAGGAAAGAGATTAGTGGCAGAACCACTTTGCCTCCTTTATGATTTCCCTGGTAGACTCTAGCTAAGTATTGTCCATAAGCAACTGTCTTGCTAATGTATAGCTTTTGCCACCATAAAGGACATCAAGACCAACATCAAAGGTGTGCTCTGAAGGAAGCCTTGTGCTCATACCTCAACGCCACCGCTCCTCTTGGAGATCCTATCTCCTTGTCGATGGCTCTTCCCGTTGAGTGCCAGCTCTAAATGCTGATCATTTGCTCCTGGCTCACCATTCCCACAGCATCTCACTTCCTCAGCTTGACCATCAGTTAAAAGACCTTGGTCAGTCTGGGGCTACCCTCCTCAACCATGGTCCCCTGCTGAACTCAGACAATGTGTGAGGAGGTTTTGCTGTATTGGGCAGAAAGAAGATAAAGAATGAAGCTCGCTGACTTCACCTGAGAACTGCCCTAAAAGAGTGTTGGGAGGGGCTGTGCAATTATAAAGGTAACCAAGTATACAGCTTGTTCTCTGATAACCAGAGGTCAGAGAGTAACAGGTAAGAGAAAAGAGTAAAATTTGGCAACTCAAGTTTATTTTGTTTTGAATCTCTTCGACAAAGCTGTTTGATGGTTTCTGTATGATATTTATATCTACTCATCTTTCCACTTACCCACCTCACTCATCCTCCAATCCCCACCTTCCACACAGCTTGTAACCTCCAACACTTACTCTAATTCTCACTACTCTAATTCTCCCACCTACCAGTCAGTGAACCCATCTGCATGCCCTTAAACCCTTTTACTGTTACATCATGCATCATGGTTACCTGTGGGATGTGTACGCTTTTGTTTCCTTTCATCTCTAGAACATGCTTTTCTTTAGGTAAACAGGTTCTCTGGTTAACCTATATGCCTATACTGTTACATGATGTGTATGCACCCCTCCCTACTGAGTGGATAGGTGAATCCTAAAGGTGGTTTAAATCAACTATATTTATATACAAAATACAGATAGTATGTACGTTGGTATGTACATACCAAGAGGCATGTAATTCTTGTGTTTGTCTGGGTAGCTGTGTTTAGGTACCTGGGTTATATTTTTATGCATGTCTAAATCTGCATCTGTATACATCTGTATGTGTGTCTCAAGAAGCAGCCAATAGCTTCCTAGAGAGTATGACCATCTGTCTCCAAATCTCCCTGCTTTACAGTGTTACTCTCTCATTTTTTCTGGAAAAACTTTTATTGTGGTAAAATACATGTAACATAAAATTTACCATGTTAACCAATTTTAACTGTAAAATTCAGTGACAAGAATTATATTCACAATGTTGGGCAAACAATCACCATTACCTGTTCCACAAATTTTCTGACACTGAAACACAAACTCTGTAACCATTAAGTAATAACTCCCTAATCCCCCTTCTCTCAACCCCTAATAACCTCTAATGTACTTTCTGACTCTATGAATTTGCCTATTTTAGATATTTCATATAAGTGGAGTCATACAATAATTGTCCTTTTGAGTCTGGCTTATTTCATTTAGGATAATGTTGTTAAAGCTCATTTATGTTGGAGCATGTATCAGAACTTCATTTCTTTTTCTGGATAAATAATATTCCTTTATGTGTATATACCACATTTTATTTCTCCATTCATTCATCGATAGACACTTGAATTGTTTCTACTTTTTTAGCCATTGCAAATAATGCTGCAATGGATATTGGCATACCACTATCTGTCCAAGTCCTTGATTTAAATTCTTTTGGGTACATACCTAGAAGTAGAATTCCTAAGTCAATAGTCATTTTATGTTTAGCTTTTCGAGAAATCCCCAAACTGTTTGCATAGTGGCTACACAATTTTACATTACTATCAGCAATGAATGAGGGTTTTAATTTCTCCATATCCTCACCAACATTTGTTATTTTCTTTCTTTCTTTCTTTCTTTCTTTCTTTCTTTCTTTCTTTCTTTCTTTCTTTCTTTCTTTCTTTCTTTCTTTCTTTCTTTTTCTTCCTTTCCTTCCTTCCTTCCTTCCTTCCTTCCTTCCTTCCTTCCTTCCTTCCTTCCTTCCTTCCTTCCTTCCTTCCTTCCTTCCTTCTTCCTTCTCTCTTCTTCTCTTTCTCTCTCTCTCTCTCTCTCTCTCTCTCTCTTTCTTTCTTTCTAAATAGCCATGCTAATGGGTGCGAAGTGATATCTCATGGTGGTTTTGATTTGCATTTACCTAATGATTAGTGATGCCGAACATATTTTCATGTGCTTATTGGCCATCTGTTTATCTTCTTTGGAGAAATGTCTATTTATGTCCTTTGCCCACTTCTTAATTGTTTGTTTTTTGTTTTTGAGTTGTAGGAGCTCTTTGTATATTCTGGAGATTAATTCTTAGCAGATATATAATTTGCAAATGTATTCTCCCATTCCGTAGGTTGGCTTTTCACTTTCTTGATAATGTCTTTTGATGCACAAAAGTTTTTAATTTTGAGGAAATTAAATTTATCTATTTTTAATTTTGTTGCTCATGCTTTTGGTGTCATATCTAAGAATCCACTGCCAAATCCAAGGTCAGGAAGATTTACCCCTATATTTTCTTCTAAGAGTTTTATTGTTTTAGATCTTATATTTAAGTCACTAAGCCATTTTGATTTAATTTTTGTATATTGTGTGAGGTAGGAATTCAACTTCATTCTTTTGCATGTGGAAATCCAGCTGTCCCAATCTGTTTGTTGAAGAGACTGCTCTCTTCCGATTAAATGGACTTGACACCCTTGTCAAAAATCAATTAGCATAGATGTATGGGTTTATTTCTGAACTCTCAATTTTGTACCATTGGTCCATGTGTCTCTCTGTATTCCAGAATCACACTGTTTTGATTACTGTAGCTTTGTAGTAAGTTTTGAAATCAGGAAATGTGAGTCCTCTGACTTTTGTTTTTCTTTTTAAGATTATTTTGGCTATTCAGAGCGCCTGATAATTTCACATGAATTTGAAGATTGGCTTTTTTATTTCTGCAAATAGGGCTATTGGAGTTTTGATAGAGATTGCTTTGAACCTGTAGATTGCTTTGGGTACAATTGCCGTTATAACAATGTTAAGCCTTGCTACCTATGAACGTGGGATGTCTTTCTATTTATTAGGTCTTTAATTTCTTTCAGCAATGTTTTGTAGTTTTGAGTGTACGTGTAGTTCACCTTTTTGGTTAAATTCATTTCTAGGGATTTTATTTACCCTCTCCTTTTAAGTGACTTAAAATCCTTCCTCACTGTAATTATTAGACTATAATATGTCCCTAGTGCATAGAATAGTTCCTAGCACATAGCAGACATTGAACAAATGCTAATTGAATATAAGAATCTTCAAAATCATAGGATCTTAGAACTTCGAGGAAACACTCATACCAACTCTATTCTTCTAAAGATGAAGAATGATGTTCAGAGGCTAAGTGAATTCCTCCAAACAGCACAGTTAGCTAGTGATAGAACCAGAAGTTCACATCTTCTAAGAGTTTTCTGTAGATCAAAATGTAAATATTGTATGCTAAGATTCTGTTTGCTGGAATAAATAAATGGGTGTGTTTATAAACTTAGATGCTTGTCTTTGATTATGAAGATTTTTCAGTGTCTGGTTCCCAACCTCTGAACAAAAGAATTGCTGTACCTACAAAAGTAGTTTGCATTTGAGACCAAAGAATGGTGCACATATTTCAGCAAATGAAGTTATTCAAATGGATACATAGCTGAGTTAACAATTATCTTGAGATATGAATCTATGAGAGCATCATCTATGAAAGTCTCTATGAGTGTGTGTGTGTGTGTGTGTGTGTGTGTGTGTGTGTGTTTGATAAGATGGCTGAGTGTCATTTTGGAAATGAATGTAACCCATTAGATCTTTCCATGCTGAGAGCAGATGATCTTCCACTAGACTTTACTTCCTAAAGAACTTATTTCATAGAATTACTTCCATCTATTTAAAAAGTGAAGAAAAAAGAAGAGAATGATGTCTCTGCAAACTGAGGTATACTTTAATGTGCTTTTTTAAAAAAAAATTTTTTTCGTTGACTTTTTGGCCCTTTTCCCAAAGTAAGAGTCAATCAGACTGGCACAATGTTTCGTCTTGCTTTATTTTGGCTCTTTTCCATAGCTGGTCAGTTCCTCTGTCGCTCTTAACCTCTCCTGATACAGGTTTCTCCCAAAGATGGTGAGAATCACGGGTTTAGGAATGATCTCTGAGTCAATAGTGCTGGATCAGCAACTCTCTGAGTCTGGAATTTGGGAGCTGTAGAGGAGAATTGCTAGTTACCCACTCAATATCCATTGCTCTCCTCTTTCTTACTAAGACCATTCTCAGTTTCATTGTGGGCAGTGATGTACTTAGGAAAAACAAAACAAGAAAACAAACTAATAAAAACTACATTTCTCATTTGCCCTTACAGCTAGAAGTTGTCATTAACATAGCTCTGGACAATCAGGCATGAACAAAAGTTTTTGGATGGGGCTTTCAGGAAAAATCTTTAAAATGGAGCTGATAGCTGACAAATGCCTTTTGACCTTTGCACTTGGCCCTTCTTCTTAGGGAGATTCTAGATGTAATGCTGACGGTGGAGCAGCCCTTTTTTTAACTATGGCAACCATAAGGGAAAGGGTACGATGTCACAGAGATATCAACACTGACATCATTGTGCTGCTGGACCAATGCCCACTACCACCTACTCCTTGTTACATATGAAAACCCCCTAATTTGTTTAAACCACTGTTTTGGGGGGTTTCTTTAACCAGTAGCTCAATTTAATTTTTAACTGATATGGGAGCTTAAAGAGCAAGATGAGATCATTTGAGTCAATAGATTTCCATGTATCTTTTGACAAATTAGACAGATTTAGAGTAAACATTATGGAGGAATTCTAGGTAGCCAAGATAATGGTGGCAGCATAAATCTGAATCTCCCAACATAAAAAACAACAGCAATAAATAAAACTACATAAAACCCATGTCTTTAGTATGACTAGAAAACAGAGAATTGCCAAATTTCAAATTCCCTGTAAACCGAAAAACAATAAACCCCAGCAAGTGGCCTCCCACAGTCCTGATTCAAGCTGCTCAGGAAAATAGTTTAGGAAAAAACTGCACAGTATAGAAAAGGGAGCTAACAGTGAACTTAAGATTGATCTAAAACTACCACCAGAAGAAGAAAGTCCACCCAAAGTTGAAGATGCTGAAAAAGCACACTGGTAAATTACAGCACTTGCTTCAGGGAAAGCACTTAACCACGTGTGCAGGGTGTGAGGAGGCTGTTCCGGAAAGCTAAAACCTCAGGGTGAAAAGAGTCAAAAGGAATGTAGAGGATTTTCCTCCGGAAATCATGTAGGGTAGTGGGGAAAAACACCTGAGGGGGATTTAGGAACCTGCCAAACCCTCTCTCCTTCTAAAGTGGAAGGAAATCCAGTCCCTTCTCCTATCATTCCTCTTCCATCAAAGTAAATAGATAGATGATAGATAGATAGATGATAGATAGATAGATGATAGATAGATAGATAGATGAGAGAGAGAGAGAGAGAGAGAGAGAGAGAGAGAGAGAGAGAGAGAATTTAATTTGAAAAAAGAAAGAAATTGTACTTTGCTGCACTGACAAGAGAGGGCGCTCTTGAACTAGAAATTTTGCAACTACCCCAAACCTCAGTCCTCTCCACAGAAATGCACATCAGTTTGCATTTAAGCAAAATTACTAATATAAAAATAAAAAGAATGCAAACGATTCACTGATAAAAATTTCTTCCCTAAGTAATGGAGAAGTGGAAGAAAACTATAACACAACTCTCCAAAATGAATTATATATTTCAAATGAGCATTCGGGAAATACCTTGAATCATAAATTTAAAAACTAAGTACAGAAACAGACAAAAAAACAAGTAAGAAATGACATGAGAGTTGACTGAACTCAGGAAGGAAATAAAAGAAAAACAGAATATACATTATGCTGCATTACCTGTACGATTTTAGATAATATATACTAAGACATTTTATATATAGAAAAGCTACATGGTGGTAGAAAAGCTACATGGTAGAGAAATCATTTGAATGTACTTTGAAAGATGGCATATACAGTATATACATTCGAACAATTTCTCCACCATGTAGCTTTTCAGGATTCATCTCAATTGAATATGACCTTTGAGGCATGCAATAAATGGTGTCTGTTATTGTTATCACCATTATTGGCAATTGATTGGGTAAGTACAGCAAGGGAGGAGAGGTAGTCCTAAGTAAAATGTCTGGAGCAAGAAAGTTATAGAGTTTACCATTCTCTGCGTAGGACAACGACTTGACTTTATAGATAAGGAAACAGACTCAGGATGGTAACTTGGTGGCTCAAGACTACCCCAAGCCAGTTCGTGACAGAGAGGGCAATAGAGAAAACCTTTCTTCCCTTCTCTCTTCTCTTTTCTTCCTTTGCTTCCGAGGACAATAGGCATCTCCTCTCTGAATTCACCCTCCAGCATCCTCCCATGCTATGACCTCCTGGCTCAGCAGGATCTTTCTTTTATATTCACTGTCCCCTTTTCCTCTGACCCATTTCCCCAGACAGAAGCTGTGCCTAAGTCACCCATATTCTAAAAAGCAAATAAAACAAACCACCTTCCCTTGATTTAGTCACTTCGGATATTCCTTTTATTATTAGACTTCTGAAAGTGCATTATACCAGCTGTCAGCACTCCTCCCAACTCACTGCCGAAACTCTTGCAATCTGTTTCTCCCTCCATTCTCTCTGAAAACTGCTTGTCAGAAAGCTGCTTGTCAGAAACTATCATCTTTTAGACACTCTTTCTTATCCCTTGTTTTGTTGGATCCACAATCTTTTTTTTCTCCAGTCAATTCCACAACTATTCATTCTCTTGTTGTGGTTTATCTTCCTCCCTCTTAATGTAGGTATTCCCCCAGTGTTCTCCACTCCTCCGTCTGCCCACACAGCTGCAAGTGCCTCTCCTGCAGGACCTCATCCCTGGCTTCCAGGAGGCACCTAAAGTTCAACATATCCGAAACTGAATTCCACACCCTCTTTTCAATTCCGTACCTCTTTCCAATCTCCAACCCAACCTCAGATGGTTCTTGATATCATCCTTTCCCTTATCTTCTATCCCAAATGATTTATAAATTCAATTTGAAGAATTTATTGAGTAACTAGGACGTGCAGGTACTGGCCATGAGACTAGGGATAGGAGATAAAAAAGCCCCACTTTCTATACTTGTACTTATGAACTCAGTGAAAAGTCCTGACGAATCATCATACACAACTTTCCTTCGATTGTAATCCTTTTCATTCTCATTGTTACCTTCCAAATTCAAGACAGCATTATCTCTTTTCTAGACTAATAAATCAGCCCCTTAAGAGATATCTCTGAAACTAGTCTGGTCAACCTGAGTTGATCTCTGTTCTTCTTGCACATTTTGTAGTTTAACGCATCTATTTCTATTTCTAAGTTTCCCTCTATGTGGAATATCCTCTTCTCAAATTCTAGCCCTTTTTGATATTTTCCCTGACTTCCTGAGCCAGAAGTGGGTTTTCTTTCTCTGAATTCATACAGATTTGCCCTGTGTAGTTATATAGCAGCTGTCTCTCCTGTCTAAGCAAGCTGCTCCACAAGTTATTAGAATGTAGAAACCAATTTTATGCGATAGGAAAGTAGATCAGTGATCAACTAAGAGAGATTATTCCATCATTAGTTTATTTGTATAATACCCTTTTTTTTAGAGGTTTGATACTCTAAACTTCTGGAAAAGCTAAATATACTAGGGTTACTAAATTTTGTTGGTTGCTTTAAGGGAAATAATACGTGACTTCAAGAAAGTCACGAGTTCTTCAGATCTAGAAAATAGAAAAATTTTACTAAATGATATTTGGTCCTCTCCCAGATCTGATGGTCTATAATTAAAGTTTCTAAGGGATTTGACAGGGTGGCATAGTCTGTTGATAGACTAATCCAACACCCTTTTGCAGATTTTCTTCTTTCCTTGTCTTTTCCATAGAAGTTGGGAAGCTAGATATCCTTTTTCCCAGCCCTCCTTGCAGCTAGCAGTGGCTGTGTGATATATTTTGGCTAATGAGATGTAAGCAAATGTCTATTAAGGGGAATTCTGGGAAGCCATTTGCGTTTCAGATGAAAGAGAAAGGCTCAACTGACATCACTCCTATGATAGGCAGACTTCTCAGATGGCCTTCTGCTATGTACATGCCTTGTATAATCCCCCCCCCCTTTTGAGTATGAGTGGAACCATGGGATCGTGCCCTGACGATTAGGTTACTAATCAGTTAACTTTGAGTCAGTCAAAAGGGAGATGATCCTGGGTGGGCCTGACATAATCGGGTGAGACTTTCAAAATAGAGCTGATTTCCTGTTGGCCTTTTAGAAGAAAGCAAACAACTATGTAGTGAACTGCCTTGGAACAGCCTCTAGGAACTTAGGGCCTCAGCCCTAGAAACTTAGGGCCTCAGCCCTAGAATTATACCATCAACCAGTGAGCTTGAAAAAGGACCTTAGCTGACATCGGCCCCAGCCAACACCCTGATTACAGTCTGGTGATTCCCTAAGCAGAGAACTCAGTTAACCAGTGGCCAGACTTTTGAAACTGTGAGATAATAAATTTGTGTTGTTTTAAGCTGCTGTGTTTATGACAATTTGTTACATAGCAATACAAAATGAATATAACTATTTTCCTCCTAATCTCAAAAGCTGGGCACTTTAAAAAACCATCTTGTGATCATGAAGGAAAGATCAACCAAATCACAGAACTTTTGGCCCTGACCTCTTGCACCTCTAAACCAAGGTCAGCAGACGCTTTTCTCCAAACGTTTTTTTTATACCAGAAAAATAAATGTTTATTTGTACAAGGTAATACAAGTTAGTAAGCTTTTCTTTTACTTGCAGTTGAAATCATGTCTAACTGATAAAGCAGACTTCTAAAAGCAGCACAAGCAAATTCTTATTTATTCATTGGCAAACATTTATAAGGAATCTATAATGTTCCAGATAGAAAAAAAAATCCAGAAATAAAAATGTCTTTGCCCTCAATAGGCTCATAGCATAGTGTTGGAAGGGAGCCATGGGGAGTGGGAGCAGGGAAAGGCAGAGAAATCAGGATACGATTAAAATACAGAGTGGGAAGGTTATGATGGGTATAACTAGAAGGTCTTAGCGAAGCTCAAAGAAGGGACACCGAATGTAGACTTTAGGGTTAGCTGGAGGGAAAGGCTGCATCCAGAGGTTTAAGATGTAGAACAGGATTATGAGGTATGAGTATGAGTCACTTAGGAGCAATAGAGGAGGGATGCCCTGGCATAGAGAATAGACGACAATCGGTCAAATAATCAACCACCAAAGCACCTAGTGTGAGGCCTGGGAATGTGCCAGATGCTACAGGGAGACAGAGACATGGAGTACATGACACAGGCCCCAGGTTCTTATATCCATCCCACATTCCGCCCACCCTCCCCCAAAATGGAGCGGCATGAGTGCTCTCCCTTGTCAACTAGGGAGATGCAAATGGTACCTGCCACTCTGTCTTGCTGCTGCTTTCCAGATTAGCGCCTTTGGCAGCGGCCCCAGATGTAACAGCATCTAGAGAGCGGCTTACCAATAGGAGGATCTAGGTCAAAAACCTTCAGGAATGTGCTGTGCACAGGGAATTCAAGAAACGAGAAACAGATCTGACAGAGCAGACAAGCCCTTCAGCCTTTGAAGTAGAATCTTGAGGCCTTCAGGCTCCGTCAAACCATGTCATCTCTCTTCTTGACTCAGGATTCTTATATAGCCTTGGATTTCACATGGAAATTAGAAAGCTCCTGTAAATCTTCTTTAAATAAGTAAAGAAATGAATATGTCAACATGATGAAATGTGAATTCTGAAGTAGGACCCAGAGAAAAACACTGGAGGTAAAACAGACTAAGGCAGATACTGTGTTGCAGGTTGCTGACAGCAACAACAAAACAAATCTTATTTCATCATTGACCTGTTTTATCATATTTGAGAAGCAAAGAATGTTTGACATGCTAAAAAGGAAGAGGTAGCTTAGGGGCAAGGGGAACTACATGTTCTTTTTCTCTCAGAGGACATCCTATCCAGCCTTCCCTGGTTTTCTCAGGATGTTGGGAAAACTTCCTTCACAGGAGCTGGTAAGGAGCTTGCCCAAAGCCTAGGTTGTTATTTTTTTCCAGTTTTTAAAAATGTCAGCTTTACTGAGGTTTAATAAATAATACAGTAAAATTCACCCTTTTCTCAGTATACAGTTTGATGAGATTTGACAGATATGTACAGTTGTGTAACTAAACCACACGAAAGACATAGTACCCTTCTCTTGCCCTACAAAGGTCCCCTTTCCCCCTAAACCCCCACATCTACTGACTTAATTTCTATCTCTACAGTTTTGCCGTTTCCAGAATGTCATATAAATGGAATCGTATAGTATGTAGCCTTGTGTGTCTGGCTTCTTGCACTTAGCATAATGCAAGGCCAGTTTTTAAAAGTTTTAATGTTGTCTGCCAAGGTCATCTTTCCTTGTGATCCAAAGCTAAGTGAGTGAGTATCAATGTTCATGCTGTCTTAACAAATTCACTGGAGTGTGATTGTAGACCCTAAATCAAACATGCTCAATACCAAGCAGTTTCTGTTTGTAATTTATTGTGATGTGTTGGTTCAAGCTATGCTTGTACATTGCAAACTGTGATAGTACCATAGTGAATTTATACATAAATATTGTTCTATTCATCTGCATTTAGAAATGAATAATTGAATTTTAATCAGATCAAGAGCATTTACTGGCCTATACTACTGCCCTTAAGGAACTTGCAAAGATAATTTAAAAGAATGCATACAATTAAATCATAGGATTTTACTGCTAAATGAAGTTTTAGGGATCATCTCATAGTATCATAGAATTTCACAGTTGGCAGTGTGACCTTCAAGAATATCTGGACCTGCTCATCATCTTAGATTTAAATTTCCTCTAGAGCTGGCAAACTCCAAAGAGCAATGAGTAATGTAAATGTGTGAAGCTTGCCAGTAGACAGTGATGGTGCCTGAGGCAAACTGGAGAGAGCACTGCAGTATCTATGGTCATTCAAGTTCAATTTAAAAAACAAACACTGAAAAACCAATAAATACATACCTCCGGGAATGATTCAATCCTTGGTCATTATATTGCAATCTTCTTTCTATAATAGCCTTCCCAAGTTTTTAGCTAGTATAACAGATACTCCTGAGACCCTGACTCATATCCTTTCACTCTTACCTGTTCATTGCGTGCCAGTCTGGCTTTCAATTACCAGGATAACATTTATTCATTATAAGATTTTTGGGAATTCTAGCACTTGCTTTGTTCCTGTGGACACCAAGAAAAAAAAGATTCATTTGATGTGAACCCTGAGAAGGAATTTACCTGCTGAGACTGACTCCCTATGGTTAACTGAGGACCCAAATTTTGTGAATAATAAGAATCTAGGGGCCATTTGCTGACAGGGGCTCCTCAAGTACTCCGTATACCGGAAGAAACCTCAGACTGAACTCTCAGCTTCCTGCACTGTGCCCAGGTTGTTTACTCTGAGTCAACCACTACAGGGAAACCCTGGTTTCGTCCTTCTACAGACAGACTGAGACCTGCCCTGTCCAATCAGAACTACTCCATAACAATCAATCGAGATTTATAATGCTGACCAATCAGGACTGCACGATTAAGACCAATCAGAGTGTACTAATTTGGATACCTCATTTGCATAAAATTGACCTAATTTGGAACCTGAGTGGAAAATTTCACTATAAAGGCAGCCTCCCCTTTATCTTGACAGAACACAATTTAGGTTGTTACCTGAATCTGTCTCTCAGGCTATAGTTCCTTTTACTCAAATAAATGTTTTTTATCCTTTATTACAGTCTAACATTAATTTTGGTTTATAGCCCCTTCCCACCAGGCAGGCAGGAAGTGGCAGGTTACTCATGCCCTTCTGGAGTAGCTTTCAACTTCCACTGATAGAAATTTGTGTATAAATATCCCAGCTCCTTTAGCTTGCTGGGGTGATGACTGAGGTGAGTATTTTACACTGGCCTCCAGAATTTCCAAGTGTGATTAGAGTTCCTGTTACTACAGTGGACTCTTATGTGATGATATATCCATTACTTCTAGCATACTTCCCTGTCTTACTTTCCCATTTCCCAGCAGTCTTTCCTGAAATCATCTGCCAGATATACTACTTGTATGTGAATCTTCATCTCATTGTCTACTTCTAGGAGGAAATTTCAAGTTACTGTAGCCAGTGAATACTTGAATATCTCCAGGGATGACAGACTTACTGCATCCCAAAACCCTTGAGATTGTCTTCAGAAGTCACTGGCCCACAGAAATATCTCTCTCTTACTGAGATGAAAGTGTCTTTCTATGACTGATATATAGAAGTTTATGGGACCATATATTATTGCGTGAACTTGTCTAGAAATCTTCCTCTTTAGAAAGAATTACTCAACCCAATTCTTAAACTGCTTAATTTTCCTTAAATATATCCTACATTTCACTCACTTATTTATGCAAAAAAAAAAAATTGTTTGTTGATACACAAAGCCAGTAATGAGAATCTGGAATGAAAAAAATCCAGGAGAAGGAAAACTCCCAGAAATCTGGGGGTTAGAGGATGATTTTGAACTTCCGTCATTATATGAGATGGAAACTAGGTCTATTTTTAGTTAAAAGAAAGAAAAAGATCAGTCCAGAACATGGAATCATTTTGTTTACAGATATAATGCAAACATTATCAGTATAATTTATGGTCTTAGTTTTTCACTTGGTAAAGTATCACGAAAACTGTGCTCTGTCTTGTTTTCAGCTTGACAGTTTTCAGGCTTTTTTTGTTTCCCAGTCAAGTGTTTAACATTTATTATAATACATCCTACCTAACAGGGCATCAAACACTTTGGAAGGGTATGGTATAGTATTAAACTCTCAGCTTCTTTCTAAGAGGAATCTTTTGGACAAGTTCTATACCAACTCTACTTAAATATTAAAAAAGAAGAAGAAAGACAAGAAAGTTTCTGAATTGTTTGAGCAGTGTTCTGATAGCATCTCCAAACTATTTATTCCCATCTCAAGAAGAAAAAGAGTTTCAGAAGACCAAAGAGCTGGGCAAAATGGAGTGCACAGTAGTGTGATGAGTAGATTTCCAAACCCTTCTGATATTACGTTTGAAATAAAGTACTTGTTGGAGAGTTGGATGTACTAGTTTCTAGATTTTGAGAGTACTTTGAGGACACCTATGGCCACTTTTTTACAGCTTATTCCTAGGACATACTGATTACTTGCTAATATATCTTTTCTTATACAAAACTACTCTGAATATGCATTCCCAAGTATTTGTGAATAGTTTTTCTTTTAAACGTTTTTTTTTTGAAAGAGAGATAAACAAGTGATTATTGAATTCAAGGCTACACCTAATCCTCCCACTTCTCCATCTGATGTAATTACAATAAGTCTGCATTTTGCATACTGAATATCTTCTGGTTTTGATTGTCAAGCAATCAAATAACATTTTTGCCCCCATTCAGACCCATAATTTAGAAGCTTCTTTGCAGTGACACTAGGTGCAGTTTAATTATAATGCTTTTCAATCCAGAAAGCTATTTAAAGGATGGGAGAAGCTGTGCATTTTCAGTCTTTTCTCTCAAAAACATTTAGAAATTTATATTTGTAGCTGATACCAAACTGAAACTTGATAACTTGTGTTTTGCATGACTTTGAACAGCAACGTTTTTCCTTTATAGAATAATCGATATTTCAAAATATATGTTTCTTTCCAAGAAAGTGTCCAGCACAATTATACCATTTTGAAACTGCTTTTCACCACCACAGTAGAAGAAAGCATGTAAAATTTCACAATCATCTACATTCTATTTACAGCAAATATTTTTTTTTATTTCAAAATGAAATTCACGTAGGCGTTTTAATTCAGCATTGAAATAAAGAACTGCTTTTTCTGGACATATTCTCTTCCCTTTCCTGACAGTTACTGGTACCAACTTGCTCTTAATTATCTCTCATTCAATGCTAGTCATAACTGCCCGCCTACTTCACACTTAGGCAGGCCAGCCCACAGTGCTCACCCCAGCCCCCTCTGGCTGAATCATCTTTTCCCACCCACATCCTTTCCTCTGACGTTTCCTTTTTCACTTCGGTGTTCTTTTTAGAGGGACATTCTTGCTTTCCCAAGTTTTTTTTCTTCATTCTATATTATGTCCCCTTTATGTTCTAGAAAACTGCAACTCTCAGAGAATTTTCTTCCCATCGCTGAAGACAGCTTGTGCTTGACACACCATCGAATCTATGTTCATTAGCTACTCATTAATTCTTGTGTACTTTAGGGTAAACAAGGATTTAAGAAACTAGAAATTTATCACTGTCACTCTAATGTACAAAAGGTAAAGTCATTTTTGGAAGTTTCTTCCTTGGCAGGGACACAGGAAGTCCCAAGCCTGGGCAATTTAAACAGCCAACCTACAGTCTGACATACCTGCTTTCAACATTCTGCTCCCACTGATGTTTTTTAAAATGCTAACGTTAAGTCCTTCCAAATTGTTAACTCTCAAGCCTCCATTTTTTCTTAGTCATAAATGCTGACCAAATGGCTTCTACAAAGTGTGGGAAACTGGAACCTCTAGGATTTGATACTTCAAGGTTTCTCAGCTCTGACCAATCAACAAAAGCATCGTCCTAATCCCAGCCCAGGCCACAAAGACACAATTAAATATTTCATTTCTGCATTATTTACTTAAAGCAATCTTGACATTTTCAGAGGGTATCCATGCATAAAGATAAATTTCTGGGCATGTACAGCACAAGTCATTCTTCATTATCTCACAAGGATCCCTAACACAAGTCTCTCAGTGTCGCCAAGAAGCAAAGAGAGAAGAGAAAGAAGCCAAATGATCACTGACAGGCCCATTGGGGATCTCCTTTGTTAAGAAGTTTACAGTTCCAGCTCCTCACTTTGTATGAGAAAAATGAGTTCCAAAGGCCTCAAATCATTAGGAAATTAGTTAAAAAGACAGAGTAGAAAAGTATTTCCACTAGACAAAAGGAAACTTATTTTTGGGAAGTGCCCTGCCCTTTTATCATTTTATCATTTACCATATCTTTACAACCCCACAAAAAGGCATCATTATCCCCATTTGACCGATAAGAAAACCCAGGGTCATAAAAGTAAGTAATTAGCCCAAGTTTATATACCTGGAAATTTATGTTGCCACCTGGACTGTCTCACAAGTTTACAGCTAACATTTTGCAGCTCTGTGAGCACTCACACAGAAAGAACCAGGCATCAAACTAAGCTCTTCACTATGTCATTTGACTAAAGTCTCACAACAATCCCTGGTGTTGTTAGTTGTGTATTGGTAATGGTATCATCATTATCTTTATAAAGAAAACACGAGATGTTAAATTTCGTTTGTGCCTTTTCTGCTGTTTTGTTGTCATTATTTTTTTTGTGTGTGTTGTTTGTCTCTTTAGACACAAAAACCATTCAAAAATCAGGAGGCAAATGAGTCCTTTCACATATTGTTTTCTGGAGACTAAACTATCAATACGTTTTAGGAGACAAGAGAGTAATCATATTCTCATAACCTTTAGCATTTTTCTCCTACAGAATGAATGGAAAGTGGAAGATAGATGAGGGGTGAAAGATGATAGTCCCATCTATCTTTGGAATTTTGTCAGGGAAAATTAACTGTGAGGTGATGCTTAATATCTTTGCCATTACTCAGTGTTTGAGTAAGAACACTGAATAAGAGAGGAAATGTGCTTTTATTATTTTAACTTATCTGCAGTTACCAGGATATATATGCAGTAAAATTCTCAGTGGTTTACTCAGAAAATAAAAGAATCTACACTTAAATAAAGCTCTATCTTTTTGTTGTTGTCGTTGCTGTTGTTTTTAACAACCTATACATCAAAAACTAGGTAGGAAAACTGGGAGATATAGGTAATAAAAATAATAAAATGTAATGCATAGTGTCTTCAAAGATTTGTGAACAGACCTTCCAAATCGCAGTAACACATGTATAAAGTGCACACATCAGCTTGATACTCACTTTATTCAGTCATCCACCTGCAGAGGTTCAGAACAGGCTTTCCCAAGATGTGCCATTTGGCTTGTGAATTATTTGGAGCCGAAGGCAATTGAGACTTTGTGGGCTCATGAGGAACATTTACCCGCTCCCTTTAAGAAGGGAAATTATGGGCCTTGCCATAATGAGATAGCACCAGAAATAATTTTTTTTGACCTATGTATAGGGCAGGGCAAACTTCTAATTATTGAATATCTGTTCTTATCATCCTGCAAATAACCTTCTGCTTCTCTGAAACCCCAACTTACCTCATCTTTGGCTCAGGATGACATGTATACCTCATTCTCCCTTTCTGTCTCTGAACCTCTCATGTATATAGGGGTCTTTGACTCTCTCATGTTTGTGAAGTTCTCATATGTGCTTATGTAATTAAATTTGGTTGTTTTCTTTTGTTATTCTGTCTCATATCTCTTTTAATTATTAGACCAGCTGGAAGGACCTAGAAGCGTAGAGGAAAGTTTCTTCCTCTCCCACACATTTCTGTCTCCAAACTTTCTCAAATGTTCCACCCAAAGTCTGGAACATGTTCCCCCTCTCAGCTCTACGAGACAATGCCTTTTCAATTGTTCAAATATCTCCTAAAATTATTAATGCTTTTTTGTACTAACTAGAATGAGGTGGTGATGTCCTTTAAAATATATGTTCGAAACAACAATTTCAGACTGTGTTTTCTTCACTTGTAAAATGGAAGTCTGGATTAGATAGCCATTAAGGTGTCTTCCATGTCTTAAATTTTATGTGTTTCTACTGTAATGTATTAAGCACAAACATGTATTGAATAGCTAAGTGTCAGGCACTATAACAGAAACGGGGGGAACTAGGATATAGTCACTGCCCTCAAACACCTTATTCTATAGCAAGTAGAATAAGAGGGACTCAGAGATGGCTAATTATCATTCGATATTAAAAATGATAAATTTGTGCACAAGAATGTGCACAGGGATGAGTGATTAATTCTGCACGGGTGGTTGGTTAAATAAAACACAGAGAAGATGACATCTGAGATGAGTCTTAAGGGATGAGTTAATGGGCACAGGCAAAGAGGAAAGAACCTTTTAAACAGAAGGAACAGCATAAGCAACAGCAAAGAAACATATGAATATCTGGGTGGAGCAAAGAGATTGTAGATGAGAATAGCAGTGAAGCAGTAGGACTAAGATCACATCCTCTGAGAAGTCAGGTATCCAGCTTATTATTCACCTAGAGTGGCCATACAAAATGCCACAGACTGGGTGGCTTAAACAACAAAACTTATTTTCAAAGTGTCGACAGGTTTGGTTTCTCCTGAGGCCTTTCTCCCTGGCTTGCAAACAGCTATCTTCTCACTGTATCCACTCATGGCCTTTCCTCTGTGTGTGTGCCCCTAGTGTCTCTCTCTTCCTTTCTCATAAGGACACCAGTCTGATAAGATTAGAATCCCACCCTTCGTTTAACCTTAATTACCTCCTTAAAAGCCCTATTTCCAAATACGGTCACCTTGAATTTTGGGGGAACATAACTCATAACATCCAGCTACCTGTAGAATTTGGAAAATAGTGAGAAAAAGCATCAGGTCAGTGTATTAAAACTCAGTCACTTCATTCACAAGAGAACCTTTACGCCTCACCCAAATGACTGTATATTCTGACTGTACATTAAATTTTTGAGAGCTAGTTTATTTGTTTTGCTATTTTAGCACTGAACCTGTACCTTCTGTATGTTGGAAGCCCACAAAGGGAGGACATTGATAGCAGTAAGAAATAATAGCTGACAGACTGTATTTTCCAAGATGGTCTCAACATTAATCAACATGAGTGATTAATTGCATCTCTCATATTCTCCTCTGATGTAGACTGCCACTGCCCCATCAAGGAGTGGAGTCTAATCTCATCCCCTTGAATCTGGGGATGACTTTATAACTTGCTTATTACTAATAAAGGGTGCTATATGGTTTCTGAGGCCACGAGAAGCTTCTGCCTATTTCTCTTGGAACGCTCACCCTTTGGAAGCCCCTCTTTGGGGCTTTTCCTCTCAGAATCCAGTCACCATGCTGTGAAAATCTCAAGCCAAGAGGCCACATGTAGGTGTGCTGGTCAGTTGTCCCAGCCTAGCCCAGCCTTTAGCTGTTCTAGCCCAGGTGCCAGAGAGGTCGAGTGAGACCTCATCATGAAACTAAATCCAGTTCCAGCTGTTCTAAACTTCAGCTATTAAAGTCTCTTCCAATCATCAGAGACTTCCTAGCTGAGGGGCCAGACATTATAGAGGCAGAGAAGAGCTCTTCCCATCTGCTGTTTCTGAATTCTTGATCCACAGCAATATAACAGCATAATAAAATGATTTTTATAAGCCACCGAGTTTGGGGTGGCTTATTATACAGCAATAGTAACTGACTCAGATCATTAAACGACTAAGAGAACAGATTTTAAAAAATACTTATAATAAATAGATGAACCAAAAATATAGTCTGGGTCCAATTAGTATATGAAAAAATAACCCTACACACCTCAATATTGTTACTGAAAAGTTTTCTATTTACAATATAGCATACTATTTGATGCTCACATGATATTCCAGTCTCATTCAGAAGATATTAAATTCCATTCAGGATACATAATTTCAGAAGGCAGGGGAAATAGATCATACATTTTAGAAAGATGTACTTCAAAATGGTTAATATTTAAAATGCTTTGGAGCTTTGAAAGGAATACAAATTTCCATTATCAGAAAAATTAAAACACATAAACATTTTCATTAATACTGGGTAAATTAGTCTTCACTATAATTTTTAATTGAATGTATTTTATACTTATTGGTGTTTGTATTGCTTCTCAAGAGTAAGTCTTGAGAACCAGCATGTTATTATTTATGTATGTACTTTCTTTTTAGGATTGAGGAGGTTTTGATGTTTGCTTGACCAGCTTTATATCCCATCGAACATACTGTGTATGATGGAATCATTAAGAAATACACTTTGACAATGGTAATGATGCTAAATTATGATCTCCCTAGAAAACAGGGACCATGCCCTATTTGTGAATTCCCAATATTGCCTACTTCAGTGCTTTGTGTGTAATAGACATTCAAAAGAGTTTTGGTGAATCGAATTGAATTGACAGAATTGTTATCAGATCTTTAATGTATGTCTAGAATTGTTATCAGATCTTTAATGTATGTTCCTGTACAACTCAATGGCATATCTAGATTGTAGAGATGAACTGTTGAGAGAAGTTTTATCTTTGCTGATAATTAACTGTACGCAGACAGTGTAATCACAGCTGGAGATGCAATTAAAGTTCAGCTCAAAATATATGGTCCCTGTCTTCCAGACTTTATAATTCAGTGGGAAAGACAGCCTCAGACATTTCTAGCTAGCTATAGTCATTTCTGACTGTAGAAGTCAGATGCTAGTCTGTAAGTTGAATAAAGTACTAGGTGGGGAATCTGAAGAGGGAGGTTATTAACTCTCATATCATGGAGAAAGAAACAGATCTCACTTGAATCTCATTTTTGATAAATGATTCTGATTAAAACAACTAGCTGAATTTTTAAAATGCTTTTAATAAAGTGATAATGAAATTATTTAATTTATTGAATATACACAATGTCGAAGTACTCAATTAACTGCATTTCTCATATTACCTTTAAAAGAGCCCTAGAAGTAGGTACTATTATTATTCTTATTTTATAGATAAAGAAAATAATGTTTAGAGAAGTGACTTGCCTAAGGTCATACAGTTAGAAAACGGCAGAGCCAGGACACCTGTCTGACTCCAGAGCTCAAGATTTAACCATAAAATGTGTCTCTCTCTCCTTCTTCCCTCCCATTTCTCTCTGAATTCTATGTTATAGATGAAGAACCTGAGATAGGTAAAAGTCAAATCACTTATCTACTTCCTTATCATTGGAATTTTTGACAAAGAAAGTCAAAAGATATTAAAGAAAAAAATATATAACACTATTTTCAAAGAGCATATCCACAGAGTTCAGAGTATTTTTAAATCAAATTTTGCAGTGCTCAATATCAGGAAAATATCTGTATTTCTTGCCTCTTCAATATATGATTCTAATATTTAAAAATATTTCTGTGTTCTGATTTCCCTTTACCTCTAGAAAGGAAAGAAACTGAACAGAAGTTTTAATTTGTAACTCAAGATTTATCCGCCTTTATCTATACAACAGAGTGTTAGTTGTCAGCAGCTTTTCTAGTTAATTGTGAATTAATTATATATTTCAAATTGCTTGTAATATGTTTCTTTAAAAATAGTAGAGAGCTTTATTGGCAGGTTACAATTATAAGATTATACAGTTCCTATCACTGATTTAAAAATAATTAATGAAGGCTCAAGTTTCAAAATGGCAAGAACATTATTTCAAAAATGTTCATTTCTAGCTCATTGCGGACAGCAAGAACCTCTTCCAATATTTTATATTCAAAAGTGTCAAACTTCCTATATGTCAAAATACCACAGACCAAAAAATTTTAATAAGATTTCTATGGCACACTAGTGGCACAGTGAGTTACATACCATACCATATCTACTCACCTGGAGTAGGAGCAAGAAACTTTCTGTAGCTGATATTACTTTCTTATATGATTAGCTTATATAACTAGCTCAGGAGACTATAATCTCTCTCCACTTGAGAACAGAATTATAGTCCTCATCCAGAAGGTTAGCTTATCAACTGATTTCTGGTTTCCAAATTAATCAAGTAGACAATAGGGCACAAAGACAAAGAAAATGTACAAATGGATTTCTGGTAATCCCAGACTGGATTAAGCAAAGAGCAAAGAACAAATTTAAGTATGTGCTTAGGGTACCAGAAGAAGCCAAAAACAGCATATAAGTAGTCATTAAGGGGGAAGTAGACATCAATGAACTATATTGCACTGATTTTATAAATCAAACTTAAAAACAATTTTTTTTTAATACATTTGAGAGGTTGGAGATGGGGAGGTATCGTAATCTTTTTAGTGGTTGAGACTACTGAAGGCAATCAACCCTTCTTTATACCTCAGAGTAATTTGACATAGTATACAATTGATCAGTGAGAATCCCCAAACAATTCTTTATTTCTGACAAATATTGGAAACTTTGAATTTGGTTCATAAAATGGGGCCTATTTATAAGTAATGTGGCTCAATGTTTCAACAATGGGCTGTTTAGACTAAGGTTTCTATACGGGAAATTGCAGACATACCTCAGTGGATATTTACTGAATGCATAAGTAAATGAATTGAAGTAGCAGTAATACACCTGAATTCAAAAACCATTTTTTTTTTCATTTCTAATCTGTAACTTTGGATCACTTACCTCAAACTTAGGTTTTTGTATCTATAAAATGAAAATCATATGATATACTTTATGGAGTTGTTATGATAATTAAATGAGATAATGAAAGTGAGACTATCTCATTAAGGTAGTTGAATCTCTCATTTGGGTATGGGAGGATTAGAAATGAGACACTTATTTGAGGAATTGTCTTAAAATCCTTCATAACCTCCCCATAATCTTCATCTATTCATTTATTTTTCAAATGTATATAGAATGCCTATGGGCACAGTAATAGACACAGAGAAGCTTTCAGGAGAAAGCCTTAGGAAATAGGATGTTTCATGTCCATTTTGAGATAGTCTACAAACTATGTAGTCTATATAATCTATAACAATTGATCACACTTTCTATAATCTATAATCTATATAATCTATAACAATTCATCACACTTTCAACCTAACCATCCTCTCCCTGTGCCCTTTCCAAAGTAAGAGAGGGAGTGAGAGTCTGGTTTACAAATTACCTAGAGATTTTCAAAAATTAAAGTTTTAATGGTTTGATATTTTTAGAGTCATGAAATAGGTACAAATGTTAAAACTCTTTAACCAAAATGTCACCCCCTCCATGACCTCAACACCAAAATGTCGCCTCCTCTTGAAGGCACCCTCCTTCTCTCTGGTCTCTAAGAGTTCACGAAGGCTGCTTCATCTGTCTGTCACTCTCTCCTGACCACCCTGCTCCAGTTCGCTTGGCTCTTACCCAACCTTCAATACTCTCTTCAGTCATTCCCCATCTGGACAGCCTCTCTGTCCTCACTCCTACCTGCTCCCAGTCTGGATAAGGGCCTTTCTCACCCTATAGTAGAGTATTAAATATGATCAATTTTTTTTTTTTTCCTTAACTGGAAAGACATCATTTAAAATGTGTTAGTCATGGAAACATTAATTCATCTTTGGAGTAAATTCTTTCATTTTAGGGAAATCATCAGAATACTCTTATAGACATAATAATCACCTATTGATTTTGGAGAAAAATGGTAAGTCGCCATTATTCTAAAAGCTAGTACTTCATGCTGGTGGGACTGAAAATTGGTACAGCCACTATGGAAAACAAAAAACTAAGAATTGATCTACCACGTGACCCAGCAATCCCTCTACTGGGTATTTACCCCAAAGACTTGAAAACCCATACTGAAAAGATATTTGCACACTGATGTTCATAGCAGCATTATTCACAGTGGCCAGGACATGGAAGCAACCAAAGTGTCCTACAATAGATGATTGGCTAAAGAAGCTGTGGTACAAATATACAATGGGATATTACTCAGCCATAAGAAGAGATGAAATATTGCCATTTGCAACAACATGGATGGACCTCGAGATAATCATGCTAAGTAAAATAAGCCAGACAGAAAAAGTTGGAAAATCACATAGTATCACTTCTATGTAGGATATAAACCTAAAAGTAACAAAGGAACAGGACAAACAAACAGAGACTCATGGACATGGACTATAAACTAGTAGCTACCAGAGGGGAGCGGGGAGGTAGACGAGATAAAGGGGGTCTAACTATGGGAGGTGAACACACAGTATATATATACATATATATACACACATATATACATATATGTGTGTATATATATGTATATATGTATATATATGTATGTATGTATATATATATGTTTTACTGTTAAAGTGTACAGCTGAAACTTATTGGATTTCATTAACCAATGTCACCATTAAAAAACTAATTAATGAATTTAAAATAAATAAATAAATAAAAGCTAGTACTTCAGACAGAAATGTTAAGTGTTTCATCAGCTAATGTACATTTTGCTATCTTTAGCATAAATATGCCTTTGCAAGACAAGAGACAGATCATATTATCTTTTTCCTAAATATGAATTTAGTCTTGTCCCTGAAAATTGCCCTACCTTGAGATATGTATATCAAGAATTTTCTCATAACCTAGTTTAGAACAGTCCACATCAGGAGCCAAATCTGGCATTCTCTTAACATCGTGCTGGAGTAAAGATCTGGAATGGCCTCAGAACAGCTTTACCCTGGATGAAGTAACTGCTGGCAACCAACTCGTGGATTTTTAAAAAATTGAATAACCCAGACTTTGAAGTATGTCTTTTAAACTGTTGTCATTGCTTGTCTGTTCCTCTGAGCCTAAAAAGTACCTGATAGGTGAGGGTGAAAAAAGTGAATGTTTCATCTGTCAATCATTCTAGGGTGGGAGATGAGGCCAGCCTGGGAGTGAACCAGGAGAGGGAGGACTGATTCCTAATTGTAGACAAAGGAAAGGTAAGTGTAAAAACTCCACAATGGGGAGTTGCATGGGGTGACCTGTGACATAGAACAGTCTCTGACACACAATATCAGTTTATTTATTTTGATGGAAGATCCTAAGAGTAGCAAGTCACTTTTATTGGCAGATGAGTTACAAGCTACTGTCTGCATTGTGGTTGGATTGTCTCTAAAACTTCGATTAAGTGTTAAGTATTACAGTGGCCTTGGCTGTACTCTAAGGAATTAAGGTAGGACTACTACGTGCACACACTTAGTGTGAAGCAAAAAAAAAAAAGAGCAGTAGCAGTGTGGAAAGGCATTTACAGGACATCAAGTAATAAACTGTGGGAAATGGAACTATAACATCTAGATTAGGATGGCTAGTCGCTTGATCAGTGACCATTTGGACAGACTGGAATATGGAAGCGTTCCTTAGAGATTTATAGAAATTATTCAGGAAGCAAATCCAGTAAAAGAACAGATTTCTTAATTCTCCCTGAGGGCTACAGCTATTGTTTGGGGTAATATTAATGGGAAAGCAAGTGCCTTTTATAGTCTAAGGGAACTTGAATTCTATTCTTCAAATTCACTTTGTCTTTTCTACAAAACCATTAGCCTATTTATAATGACTGTGTCTTCTTTATCTTTGCACCATCACAGTTTCAAGCTCAGAGCCTGGAACATGTTAGATATTCAAAAAATGTCTGTTGAATTACACTTGTATAAATGTCTTTCACAATATTGACTTCAACTTGATTGAACTGACTTAAGTCAATAGTCTTATTTAAAACCAGTTATGAAAAAAACGCTGAAATAGAATTAGTAAGATACCTTGGCCCTCTTTATTTACAATTGCTATTGCTATAACTTTCCAACTGCAAAATATATTTTAAGCACAGATTCCTACAAAAAGCTGCAGAATCATCATATATTGCCAGAGAATCAGGAAACCAGAAGAGAACAAAAGGCCAGGCAGTTCCCTCTCTTTATGTATGAGGAAACTGAAGCCCTGAGTGATAAAGTAAATTGTCCAGTGTCTCACATTTCACCAGTGGTGGAGCCAAGGCTAGTCTGCACCTATTCTGATTCATTATTCTTCTTAGTACTACATCATATACTTCCACTAAATCACATCATTCAGGGTCCATGGGTAGAGGGGCAGATGATAAAATTTATTTGTATTCTGTGTTCGAAAAATACTCTGAAACAATAGTTGGTATAGAGATTTTTTAAATCATCATACTCTTGTCAACATAAGAATATCTAAATCTGTAGAAAAAATTTTAAAGAGTTTTTTTAAGCCGAACAGAAGATTATGCCTGGAAGCAAGATCTCAACAGACTGAGAAAAATACTTCCAAGAAAAGACAGTTTGCATCTTCTTTTATGCATTTGGATTTAAGGTTAGAATGTAAGGAAGATTACAGGAGAGAGGGAGAAAGCAAGGTGGGGATCAGATTACAGGATAGTTAACAAGAGTATGCGTCTCTTGGTGGTGGTCACTCTTTAGAAGGAGGGGTTTGAAAAGAAGGATTTCAAAGATGTGTTAACCCAGATATACAGAAACAATGAGCAAGGCCTGCTTAAGACAAAGATAAGCCATTTACTAAAGAATTTATATGCCTGGGGTGTGGTTACCCACCATGACCTTGCCCAGTTAGAAATTTATGATCAGATCACTCTGTAGAACACCTTTTTTTTTGTCCGCACTTACAAGTCCTACAATAGTGATTCTCATACCTGGCTGCAAAAAAGACCTATGCAAGGGTCCCACCTCAGCCCAGGGCAGCTCAGGCATTGTTTTTTATTTTTTTAAGTTCCCCCAAATGATTCTAACTGCAGCCAAGATTGAGAAGCATTGCCCTAAAGTAATTTAATTCAATGTCTTTGTCCATTTTCCAATCCTTTTTGTCCACATCTTCCCTACTTCTCCCTCACACCCTACTCTATCTATGATTAACTAGGAGACACTGAGAATGTACAGTCCTCAGTTGGGTTTCACTAATGATCAGTGAGAACTACCTAAATTAGTGAAGTTCAATATTAAAATATTTAA
Source organism: Pteropus medius (assembly GCF_902729225.1). Taxonomy (NCBI): domain Eukaryota; kingdom Metazoa; phylum Chordata; class Mammalia; order Chiroptera; family Pteropodidae; genus Pteropus; species Pteropus medius. Next base: position 2,264,186 of record NW_024351729.1, read on the forward strand.
TTTACATTCAATGCAAAAGACACCACTAAGCTGCTGAGACAAGCACAGTATTACATTATTTTAGAGAATAGGTTTTCATAGAATTACATGATCAGCAAGGAGTATATAATTTATACCTCAGCCACCAGATAAATGTACCTATAGATGTGTGTCTTTGTGCAAAATCTCCAAAAAGAGTATTTCATATTTTCTTTTGTTATTCTTAGCCACACTGCTAAGAATGTTCTTTATTTAACCAGTTTAATTTAAGCTGCTGTCTTCAGTGGAAATGGAGAACAATGTATAGATTGTTTACTTGTCTTACGTTTAATTGTGAAGACTCACAAATTCTCAACTTAGCCTTCTTTTCTTCAGGCTAATAATAAATAACTTAGCCTGTCATTATGGCTTACATTTTACAGCCATTTATATTTTTCATTTCTCTTCTCTGAATGTAATTAGACTAATATATAATAAAATAGTTATTTACCTTTACTTTAGCATGCCATCTAAAGATGAAAAATGCAGTGAGGTCATCATTTTTAAGTACCATTGCATTCTCATTCAAGAACTTTCCATTTTTACTCTTGTTTAAAAATTTTAAGACATAAAATATAGTCACTGGGTCATAAATTATAATTATCTTGCCTTGTATCTGAAAGCAGAATGCAAACATAAAACTTTCTTTTTTTTGTTAATTTATATAATTTACAAAAAGCATTAATAAAGCTTTGGGTATAATTCATATGTACAGATTACGCCCATCATACCATAAACATAAGCTTTTCTCAGAGAAAATCATCACGGAAGCACCAATTCAGATAATAGAATTAGTCATTAACTCTTCAGGCAGCCTTTACATTTTCTTTATGTAGTGTTTTCTATACTCATCGTAATATTGTGCCATTTTTATCAACTAGATAAGATTTCATTATATAAACAGTAACTAAATATATTCATGTCAAAGATAATCATTCCTTCATTCCTTTAAAAGGTTTCTTTGTCAGGTATTCATTAAAGTAAGTTTCACATCAAAATGATAGTCACTAATATAGGGCAAACAACTTACCTATTTGGCAGGTTTTTTTAAAAAAAAATAATTTTATTAGCACTGTATCAAATCCTCAGCCTATATTATGTCTCCTTAATAGCATAAAGATCTGCTTTATGAATGTATACAATTGATATGCATACAAAGTGGAATAATTAGTGTATCGTATAAAAATATAGGGGACCACAATAGAGGTGATATTGTTCATGGATGCATCAAAAATTAATTATTGGACATATCTACTTGCACCAATGCTATACTTTGTAAATAGTGCTTTCACTTTCTTAGTATTGGTCTTCGAAAATTCATTTTGTGATAAATTCCCTAAATAAAGGCATCTCCCAGCTGATGTTTACCATTCTAGGCTGCAGGAAGCACTGGCATCTTGCTTCAAGACAGGAGGTAACAGGAATAAATACAGTGCCAGCTACATTTCCTCCGGATCAGATATGTGAATGTTGTGAGCATTGTAATGGGGAGCGTGGGTGACACAGAATTTCACAAAAGCGCCTACACAAAGAGCAGCCCTTCTTCAGAAGGCACAACAGACACCATTTTGTCTCATTTCAAAGCAGTTCACAAACTTCTCCTGTTTTCCACTTGAAGCTTTCAGACACAAAGGTCTTTTTTTTTTTCAATCTAAACCTGATGAGATATGATAAATTTTTAGGAGGGCAATTTGATTTCTAGAAAGTGGGAGGGGAAGTAGAAAAGGACACAAATTGAGGTCACAGTTATAAATATCTCTGAGTTCTCTTAAGGAGTAAATTAAAGTGAGAATAGCCTTTATGTATAGTCAGTCACATAGACACTGATAGTCATTAAATTAATGCCAGTATAAAAAGTAATCTCCAAAAGTAATCTCTTAGGTTACTTCACAGGAGAGACCCATATTTGTCCTGGGGACTTGGTGGCAGCAGGGTCAGGGTAGAGGTAAGTCATGAATCTTACTTCTTGTCTTTCTGGGGAGATCTGTGAGAAGCCAGCTATGGACTGCTGCTGAGGAAGCCCTGCACACTGAGCTGACCTCTTGTGACTCTGATTGGCCTGACTATGAACGTGTCAATCACAATTATATTTGCAGCACTGTAACTGTTTGCTGGGAGATTATACATGATCTTTGGTTCCCAAGTTTACCGCCACTGCTTAAAACATTTGAGGGTATATCTTTTAGAATTCCCTTCAACCCCAGTGGCCCAATTTTTTTTCCTATGTCATGAGTACTATCAATCTTTACTCTTTGAGGGGAGATTTTATTTTATTCTATTTTATTTTATATATGTATTATTTTTTTATTGTGGTAAAATACACGTAACATAAAATTTGCCATTTTAAAGTATACAATTCAGTAGTGTTTGGTACACTCCCAATGTCATGCAACCATCACCAAGATCTAGTTCCAGAACATTTTCCCCATCTGAAAAGGAAAGCCCCTACTCATTAGGCAGCCATTCCCCATTACCCACTCCCACTACCTCTGATAACCACTAATCAGCTTTCTATCTCTATGGATTTGTCTATTCTGGAAATTTCACATAAATGGGACCACACGATATGTGTCCTTTTATGTCTAGCTTCTTTTACTTATAATCTTTTTGAGGATCATCCATGTTCTACCTGTATTTATTCTGAAGCAATAGAAAATCATATGGAGCCTACTCTGGTCAGTTGGCTGGATATATACTCTTTGAAAAAAGTTTAAGTGATGATATAAAGTAATGAGATTAATTTTGCTATATAGCTCATGTTTTGTTTTTAGGCTCTTGAATTCATAGGTTCTATTTACACAAATACATACATACATCAAATAAAAACTACACTACATGATTACTTATACTCAGAATTTGAGTATTACTTGATTACTACTGTGGATGAAAAAGGGCTTTATGGCAAGTAAACTCGAAGAGTGGTCTGATCATAAATTCCTAACTGTGCAGGTCACGGTGGGTAGTCATTCCTCAAACCTATAACTTTTTTAGTGAAAGGTTTTTAAGAAAGCCCTGTGCATTGTTCTTGTGCTCCTGGGTTAACACATCTTTGAAATGCCAGAAGGAGTATCTCTCCAAGGTATAACCACCCTCAAGAGAGTGCATAATCTTGTTAACTATCTGTAATCCGATCCCAGCCTTGCTTTCTCTCGCCATTATGTAAATTTCCTTAAATTCCCTCCTTAAATCCAAATGCATAAAAGAGATTGCAAACTGTTATTCTCTGAAAGCATTTGAGATCTTGCTTCCCAGAAATTGTTGTCAATTTTGGCTCAAATAAACTCATAAAATTATCTACAGATTGTGATGTTGCTTATGTTGACGCTACCAAGTAGATTTACAAGGTTCTCCTTTGGGGGGGAGTTGGGGTTGGCAAAAGAATATTACATTGAAGATATACTTGTTAAAGAAGAAAATTCAACCTAGTAAATTTGGCATTTAGTTGGCTTTATTAAGCGATTCATCTCATCTAGCAACTAGAAGGACTCTCTGATTAATTGTACAAGATAGAAGATTTGTATAGGCAGAATAAGAATAGAACTAGGAAGATAAAAGATTAGAATATTTCAGGCAAGAACACTTTCCCTTAGGGGAAGTCAGGGGGTCTTATCAGGCAGATTATTTCACCAGTATTGATCAGGTAATTCCAGATTGGTTGGTTTAAAATTCCACTCCTGGAGAGGCCAAAACTGCAATTAGGTTAGTTATTAAGTTGTGGTTTGGGGATGTGGCTTAGCAAAAATGACTCCATTTTGGCCTGGCTGGCCTGCCTTCCTCCCTTCCTTCCTTCCTTCCTTCCTTCCTTCCTTCCTTCCTTCCTTCCTTCCTTCCTTCCATATAACTAAAACTATTATAACTGGAGGGCAACTGAGTTTGGGACTGTGCTGCTCAGCCAATAGACTGACATAGGAGTTGGAATATTTAGAATAAGCGTTTATTGTCAGACCACCGGTGATCTGAGAAAGCAGCAGGTTAACACCTTCGAAAACTGCCTTCCTTTCTCAGTCAGACTCAGGGTACTTAAGGGAAAATCTGGGCATTATTCCAGCGGCTGCATGATAGTTCTGGTGGGGGGGGTCTGTTGTGCTTCACAGAGTCTTCTCTATGGCAACGTGGTCCTTCAGTGGCTTTAGCAACCCAGGAACAAAGATGGAAATAGTCTGGAAAGAATGCTAGACTATAAAGATAGTGATCAGTAAGCATAAGGGCAATAATCATAAATTTCAAGACAACTTCCTATGGCAGAGGATGTTCCAAGCTCTGGGTCAAGCCGCATGGGACAATCTATTGTTAAGCTATAGGGTAAAGAAAGGTGAGCCTGGGGAGGCTATGAGGCCTCTACTACGGGGTCCCAAATGGGTCCTTCTTCTCTATGATCCCCTCTCCTCGCCCTAATGGATAGTGTGAGGGATCTGTAAATCAGATCTTAGGTAACTGTAAGGCAAAGCATATGAATTAGGCTTTTGTAGTCTTCCTTTGTAACACCCTTCCCTTTTAATTCTCCACTTTTTCTCATTCTCCCATGAAGGTTAATAAACCTTATACCTAGTTAATAAAATAAATTGACTCTTAAATATTTATGACTTAATGAATTTAGAAACTAATGAAGAATACTTGCTTAATTCTACAAAATTAACTGACTTTTGATCTAGAAGTGGAGAGAAATGTTAAGGGAAAGATACTTTCTTGTTTCCTCAAATCATACCACATGGACCAGAATGGTTCTAAAACTTCTATGTGTCTAAAAATCACTGGGATATTTGTAAAAAATAAATTCCTTGACCCCAGAGATTCTGATTCTATCTGGGGAGGACCAGAAATCTAAACTTTTAACAACTACCCTAGGTTAGTGGTACTCAAACTTTAGTGTGCATCAGAATCACCCCAAGGGCTTGTTAAAACACAGTTTTCTCAATTTACAATAGCCAAGGTATGGATGTAACCTAAATGTCCATCTACAGATGACTGGATAAAGAAATTATTGTTCATATATACAATGAAATATTACTCAGCTATTAAAAAAATGAAATCTTACCATTTGCAATGACATGGATGGATCTAGTGGCTCTTACGCTGAGTGAAATAAGTCAGACAGACAAAGATAAATACTGTATGATTTCACTTATATGCAGAATCTAAGGAACATAAAGAACAAACTAATCAAAACAGACTCACAAATATAGTGGACAATTTGGTGACGGACAGAGGGGAGAGGGTTGGGAGTTTGGGAGAATGGGGTGAAGGGTTAGAGAAGTACACATTAGTAGTTGATAGTTGGTCACAGGGATGGGGAGCATGGCATAGGGAATGCAGTTAGCATTAATATGTTGGCTAGGTGGAGAGCCAGGGGAGGGAGGGAGTAATTGGAGAGATTGTTTTATGAACTATATAGATGTACTATATACTTGAAACTAATTAAAATAAATAAATAAATACTTTTAAAAAGCTAGGAAAAATACAACATATGAATATATTATTAAATTAAAAAGTTAAATAAATAAAAAAACAACAACACAGTTTTCTAGACTCCATCCCCAGAATTTTTGATCCAGTAGGTCTAGAGTGGGGCCTGAAAATTTACCTATCAAGATCCCAAGTAATGTTGATGCTCTTGGTTGGAGACCATACTTTGAGAACTACTGTCTTAGGTTATTCTAAAATAACTGTGCTTTGGCACATTTGGAGACATGCTGATAAACTAATCACCTTTATGTAGATGAGGCTACATCTGTGTGGCAACCTGTAATAAAAGAGCATGGCTTTCACATTGGTGGGATAAAATAAAGCTCTCTCCCTAGCTGTGGAAGCATCAATAATTTTTATAAATAATTTTTATAGGATACTGTTTTAATCTAAAAAATCAGGATCAAAAGCAAGGCATGAAAAAAAGTTGGTTTTTTTTTTTTTGACTTTCAGGTATACATATCAAAATTTATAAATTATTGTCATAGGTTTCATTTAAAATAATATATCAAAAAAACAACTGAAGTACTAAGAAAATCATTGTTTAATGGCTCGGGGTTTCAATCAGAAAACTGATTCAGGGGTACAGCCTGCTGGATGGTTCTGATATTGCAAAGGAAAAAATTGTCATGGAAGTTTTAGCATTTAATGTCTTTTTTTTATGTAATAACTTCTTTCTAGGTTTCTTTATAAGTATGGTATAATGAAAACATGAACTCTGGAGGTTCAAGATCGTCCTTTGCCTTTGACTTTCCTTAATATGTGATCTTGGGCAAGTTACTCAAGCTTCAGGGTCCTACTCTGTATAATGGGGTAACATAATTACTAGCCAACAGAACTGTTGTGAGAATTAGAGAATAAAACATTTAAATTCCCAGCACATTGTTGGACTTACTGTAGAACCTATGTCCTTTATATGTACATACATGAACACACATATACACTTATATGTATGTATACCAACAAACAGACAAAAATTTACTTTCTGACTTTCTTTCTATCCAAGTTCTCCAAAATTTAATTTTGCTTTGAAGCAACAATATTTACCAGGATATGTAAGGACTCTATGTGGGTGCTTCTCTGCATTTTGAGTTCTGATAGTTCTATGTGACAAGGGAAAAATTCTGATGTGTCCTAATTAAATTACAGCAGGCCAGGGGGTAAGGGGAAGAAGTAAGAGGTTAATCAGTTAACAGAGCCAACGGTTGAAACTAACAATTAAACCACTTACATTCTCAAACTTATGTTCAAACCGAATCAACTTCCAGACAGCTATCTACAAAGAAATAGGCCACTTCCTCTTATGCATGAACCTCCTGGACAGTTGTCCAAAACCAATAAAAAAAGTACTAGAAATGTCTTCCTTTCGGACTATGTACCTATCCTAGAATTACCCTACTTCATTCTCCCGCTCCCCTTATCTATAGGCAATGTAAATTCTTTCAAAACAACTTACATCTTTAAAAGAGCTCCATCAGCTCCAGGATGGAGAACATGTTTATCTTTTCCATCTAGTCCTGCTGCTGGTGGTTTAGACTGCATACCTCAGGACCTGGTCCTTTTTTTTTTTTTTTTTTGGTTCCATATGGCTTAATTAACCTTTTCTTTAGAAAAGCTTTTGGCTGTGAGGGTTTTTTCTTTATCATATGCTTTAATGAATTAGGGAAGACTAGGCACTGGAAGAGTCACATCGATTTTGCTGGTCTTAAAACTTAATGATGAAGCGAAGCATTCCAGCTAAGTAACTTCTTGTAAATAAGTTATTTAAGTAGAATCCATGTACAGTGCCTCAGTAAATCAATTCTTTGCTGTTCGAAATAGGAGTGGAGGTTTGAAAGCCAGTCCTTACCTACAATAAGTAACAGAAAATTAGATTGCATTAATGTCAAGGCCCAAACTTTGATGTTTTCGGACCCCAGATATGCTTAGGAACTCATTAAGGGCTCCAAATCTCTCTTGTTATTCGTGCCCACGGTGGTCTCATGTGCTTGGGAACCAGTCCACTCATGTTTTCTGCTATAGCTTCCTGGTCAACCAATTTAAAGATGTGATTCAGTGATCTATAGCAGGACCCAGGAATGTACATTAAAACAAGTACTTCAGGAGATTCTGAAGTGGAAAAAATCCTTCAGGGGAACACTGCACCAAGATCCCGCAGGAATTGGTTTTTCTGCTCCAGCTTGCTGTAATTATTGGAATACAATTGAATAGTACTTCTACATTCATTGAGAACACTTGTTGGTTAAGTAGAATATCAGTTATGATTGCCTGGGGGCACTGCAGTTCAAATTAAGGGTCCTTTCGATCCTACTATTGCAAACTACAGTGATTTATGAGGCCCTTGCTGCAGTAAAAGACTATCTTTAAAGGTGCTACTATTCCTGTCTCCTTACCTGCTGCCCCAACATTATAGAGTCAAGACTGTTTAAGCTAGCTCAGGGTCCAGCAGAGTGTTGCACAAAGAAGGCATTCAATAAATATACGTATGTAGATGTTATACTACCAGTTACATCAAGGATTGGGGTTTAATTAGGAGTTATATTTACTTGGTTTTGTATTCATAATCAAGCAGTCATCCAGTCATTGGGTGCCCATCCAGTGTAGCTCTACTCAGCGTAATATGAGTTTGGAGAAGTTTGAGTCCTGGTGTGCCAGAAAAGACTCGCTACATTTTCAGAATATAGCTCTGGCTCCATACCATTCACTTATTGCATTGTATCAAAAATTACATTCCAGCAACATTCTTAAAATAGAGTTAGATTAGGGCTTTGGTGAGGTTCACATGAAGAGGAAATTAATTAGGACTTGATGTTTTGAATAATTATATGGGCATTAGACAGGTTTGGTTATTAATGGCCAAGTATTAGAGAATAATGCTAGCAGGATTTCTGTTTACCTTGAGCAATACCGGCTAGTGTTCTTAAAATAAAGTGAACTTGTATACACAGGTCACATAATAGTTTCCTCTTAATCTTAATTAGTAAAGCAAATTGCTTCATTTTTTATTATTCTGTAAAATCTATACGTGGTATATAACAGTGCCTTGTCTCCCAGGGTCATAATAATACAGAATTATTAACATTTATTTTCTTTCCCAAGTTAGGAATCTGTGAGATTGTTATCACCCAAAGAAACTTTGACTTGGGCTCCCCAAGAACCCATTTGGAAAAATGTTAGCCTACAAAAATTAAGAATGAATGAAAAAAATAGTTTGATGAAAAAAGAATGGTCTTAATTTGTTTAAAAAAGAGTTTGATAAACTTTCACCATATTTTCCTACTTACTGTGAATTTTAAACCTCTATGAATTTTATTATCTGATAAAATAAATTATTGTTAAAGAAGACATATTTAAAAGATATTATTTTGAGAGTATTTGCTTTTACAAGAAAATCCTCAGAATCTTGCAACCATAAAAACAGAAACTTCTTTTTATTGAACCTAGCATGAGGATTATGTTATTCTAGGTTCTTCCTGTGTTATCTAGTGGGAGACTAAATGATTTTATTTTATTGTGTAGATTATTTGCCATTAATTTTTTTCAATTTTTCACTTGCAGCAAATCAACTACATTATACCTAGTAAACAGTGCATGTAAATTACAGGTTAAAAATAAAACTAAGGCAGATAAAACAAAGTGTAAACTATGCCTTATGTTACAAATAATTTTATGTTCAAGTTTCCAGCTCACATCACTAATGATACCAATGGCAGACTTCATGGTTAACATATAGGCCATTATTGCTATTAATAAATTATTATATTATGGTATAATGACACATATTGATTTATTCAGCCAAGAATATCCCAAGGGACAAAATTCTTAGATTTAAATAGAATATAATGTCTTTTCACATGCCGTTTCCTCTCTTTCTTCTCCTCTGCCTTTTCCTCTTCTCTGCGTGATAAAATCTTACTCATCTTCAGTCCTCTAATATCATGTTTTCTGTGAAACTTGCCTTTTGTCATGGTCTGCCTGCATACAACACACAGACACATGCACACAAATGCACGCACGCATACACACACACACACGACTAATTGGTCACTCCTTGCTGCATCTACAGAGCTTTGTTTTCACATTTCAATTACCCCATTATCATGGTTTTTGCAGATAGAGCTGCTTGAGGATGAGGGCCATATCTTTATTTTGGGGTTGGACACCATGAATGAATGAATGAACAAAAGGCTTTTTTTCTTTTAGATAATTTTTTAAAATGTTTATTTGAGCCAAACTGACAACATATGCCAGGGAGCAAGATCGCCAATACTCTTGAAGATAAGTCTTTATACAGTCATCACTATTGCTCATTTCTCTCACCCAGTTGGTTGTAGAATCCATTCATATCCAGCTCCCAGTGACTGGACTGGAAACAGATGGAGAATTATAGAGTATGTGTGAAGGGAAGAGACAAGGCATGGGTAGAGAGTAGGAAGTAACGGATCAGCAGGAATAGCTTTCCGAGGGATATATAATGAACTTCCCCTTTCTGTACCTTCTCCCTTCACTCTCAGTCCCCTTCTCCCCTAAGACTGAAGAGATAAAAAATGGAAGAAACAAACTATCTCACAGTTGGGAACTTGGCTTAGTTCCACTTGTGTATGCTTATAATGGTCATAGAGGACTTAAATGTTAATAGTGACATTTCGGTTGAAAGTGAAGGAAAAAAACTATAGGTCTTCCCCTAAACCATAATGCATATTTACATGCAGAGCCTGTCTCTGAGTCCAGCTCCAGGTACCTGAACTTTTGGGGGGTCTTTTTTACTGGTCCCAGGTAGACACTGAGGCTCCTCCCATGATCATGTTCCAAAAGAAATAGCCACCATTCCTGGGGCCCATGGGGAGATTCATCATCCATTGACCACTCCAGCCTGACAGAGCAGCTTCATCTTCAGCCCCTGTAGCACTTACAGTGTTGTCTAGTCCTGTTGGAGAGCATCTTAAATCATTGTTCCATTTGTATCAGGTCTCCCTGATTGGACTGAAAAACCCCTTGAGAGTAAGGATAATATCTAATACTGCCTTCCTAAGCTCCTATAACAATGAAGTAAGGGCCTTGAACTAAGACTCTGACATATATTCTGATTCTTTGGCCAACTGAAAAATAAATGCTCAATTATCTTTTTCTTCCTTCTTTCACATCTACTCTCATATCTCTCTTTCATCTATATTACCTCTCTTTCTGTACCCTGTCCCTCTTTCACAAGGAATTATCCTTTTGAAAAGTCTTAATTACCCAGCTCTGCCAGACGTACCATGGTAAGCGAAGTCCAGTGCAGAATGAAGTAAACAGACAGAACTTGCCCTGGAGACACTGTGACACTGAGTAGACCCATATTTGGAGGGCACAGAGCGAAAAGGAAGCAATAAACGTAAATCCCGCCAGAGCCGTATGGTCATAAAATGTCATAACATATTCTGATTCAAGGTCAGCCCAGAACTAACGAAACTTGATAGTTAACACCATTACCTTTACTTCCTAATTGCAGTCATAAAGCCCATAATCCTTTTCTATGTGTCTCCAGCCTGGAAAGAATAAGAAAAGCAAATTAAACCCATTTGAGGTTAAAATTGCCATTTTTCACATTTATAAGTTTCATTTTAAGTTGTCAGTTGTTCAGGCTGAGAAAGTATAGGCCAGGTTTTTCTTTGAGTATCAACCTGTGACGTACATTTGGGGTATGTAGCATATGAATGAGGCTATGCGTGATGGCTAATGTGGTCTAAGGGCCACAGCTAGATCATTTAGGGCAAATTGAGTGGACTCGGAGAATGTCAGACGAAAGAGAATTTCAAGAGTTCTGCACTTCATCTGAGAAAATGGCATCTCTGTTTTTTTCAATGAGTTTGAGCCGAAAACCTTGCAGGCCTTGGTTTCTCTCTCCCGTCATACCAAACATCCAATCTGTCCACACATCTTGCTGGTTTCAGGGAAAATTCTTCCCAATTATATCTTTCATGGACTACAAACCTTCATAAGAAACTTTCTAAAGCATATATTTGACCAGGTCATTCCTCTTCTTGAAATTCTTCCTTTGGCTTTAGAGATAAAGTCTGATTTTTTTTTTTTTTAGCATGGAACACAGGTTCGCCCTTGGGCCCTGCCTATTTTCCAGCCTCTTACCTCCCTGCCTTAGGTATATCCTGATCTCAGTCACCACTATCTTCATCTTCATCACAAAGCCAGCTACCAAGTACTGGGTATGGCTATGTGCTAGCTACTGCATTGAGCATGCTATATACTAATAATCTTATAGGGTGAGATCTAGGGATGAGGAAACTGAGGCTCAGAGAAACCCAACAACTCATTCCCATTCCCAACAACTCATTCCCATTCAGCTAATAAGCAGAGGAGGCAGAATCTGAGCCCAGGGTCCTCTGATATCAAAATATAATCTTTAGGATTCCTGCCTCCCTACTGAACTGCTTGTAGGTTTTTGAGCCAGATATGCTTTTTCAAGCTTCTGTATCTTTACATAAACTACCATTTCCCTGAGGTGACCTTTAACTCTTTTTCATCTAGATAATGCCTTTTTGTCCTTTAGAATGAAGCTCAAGCCTTCAGATTAGTGTAGCTGTGCTTCCAGGGTACCATATGTTGACTTCGATCATGAGATCTACCTCATTGAACTACAGTTACCCTCTTACATATCAAGTATCCCCTCCTCTTCTTTCCCCACACTGTGAGTGCCTCAAGGGGGGGCAACTGTGTCTTATTCATCTCTATATCCCACCCACCCACTCTCTAGCACAGGATTTAGAAAAAACAAAAGTATCAAAGTATATTTAGTATCTCTGCTTCACACCACTGCAGTACCACCAACCTAATCTAAGCCACCATCAGTCCCACTAGAACTACTTAACACGTCTCCCTGTTCCCATCTGTGCTACTACCCCCTACCACCTCTAGGCTATTCTCCACACAGCAGCCAATGTGATCCTGGCAAAGCTTAAGTCATGTGACTTATATCATTTAAAGCAACAGTGGTTACTATAACAAGGAAATTCCCCAAATTGAGTAATATAAATTTTATTCCTCATTCAGCTAATAGTCCCCTGCAGGGGTTTCTTGTCAGTGCCAGGCTGGGATAGGGCAAAGCCTAGTTACCTTCAATACATGAAGTTAACATCCCTCTGGCTGGTAGAAGAGGGAAGAGGGAGTGAAGCAGGCACATCTGTTCTTTTGATACATTTGCCCAAGAGTGATGCATAAATCGCTCCAGGTCACATTCCAGTGGCAAGAATTCATCCATGGCCTCTCTCAATGCAAGGAGTTGCCCTGGCTGGACAGCGGCTTCCCTGCAATGGCTCCACAGCTCTACAACTCTGTAGTGGGCGGCAGCCATCTGTTAGAACATAAGGCAGGGCTTATTATCCATTGGCTTACAACTGTCCTGAAGCTTCCTGTCTAAGTAAGTGAAATATCCAAAGCCTCTGGATTCTCATGGTCTGGCTCCCTCAACCTCTCTGGTCTCACCATGCTCTACCCTCACTGACCTTCATTTTGATCCTTGCTTATTCCCATCTCAGCAGTTGCTCTTTTGTCTGCCAAGAATATTACTTCGCTAGATCTTTATGTAACTGATTCCTCTTCATCGTTTAAAGTGCAGATTCTTGGGCTCCACCCCAAGAATCTGCACTTTAAACAGGCACTCCAGGTGACCCTGATGTCCATACTCTGAAAAACACTGGCACAGTGGTTGAGATGGACTCTGAGATCAGAGACACCTGGATTCAAACAGTACTGAGACGTTTACCAAGTCCATAATCTGGGCAATTTATTTGCCCTCCCTAAGCTTCGATTTCCTCATCCATGAACTAGGGATAATATAGCAACCACTTCCTATGGTTGCTATAAGTTAATTGAGGTCAAATTAAATATAGAGCATGGGGTCTGGAACATAGTGACACAAGGGAACAGCTATAGATGTATCACGCAGCTTTAGAAAAAGCAGAATGAAATTGGACAAATTTCATTTTTGAGCAAGTGAATTTTAAATGAGAAAGTAACGTGACTCCTGGAAAACAGTTTGGATGTGTTTCATGGGGTTGTGGAAGGCCACCGCAGAGTCTTAAGGAGTGGAGTGGTATGTCAGATTAAAGGTTTTAGATGCCTGTGTCTACAGTCACTCTGAGCAGTGATTAAAGAAGGTTAGATCTGGCGGGGACAAGAGCTGACCAAGAGCTTGTTCCAATAATCCAGACGGAAGAAGATTCAGTTATATGGAGTGAACAGAAAGATGGGTTAGAGGGAGAAAGCAGAAAGAAGCAAAAGAGGTCAGCAACATGAAAACTGATGGAGGAGAATAGATTGAATGGAAATATGTGTTATCTTGGAATGGGCAGGACCTAATCTAATAGGAGGGCATTGATTCCCAGATTATACCCAGAAGGAAAACAACTAAAGAACTCCTATAGAGTAAAGAGGTAAACAGAATCCCAAAGCAAATGATCCCACAGAAGCTAGAGTTTGGTGGTCAAACTTTCAAGGAAGTCATGCTAGTCACAGCTGAAGGGAGAACTGGTGGGCTGGTGAAGCATCAAGTCAGAGGTTACAATGAAAACATTGGAAATTGTCCTTCGAATTTTCCATGAAGTTGCTATTAATATCTTAATTGAGGGCAGCAGCTTCTAAGGATAGGAGAGGCGCAAGAGGAAGGGGAACAAAGTTGATTAAAGACAGTTTAAGCCTTAAATGTGGTTAAGAGGTGGATGTGTCTCAAATAAAGCATGTGTTCAAGGAACACTAAAAGTGTAGGAGAGAGACAGAGCAGCAGCCAGAGGTAGCAAGGGGTAACCTTTGATTCCCCCATGTTTGTCTGCTAGTAGATAGGAGCCATTCTTTCATCCGCAGATAACACCTGTGCATGTGCTTTTTCTCTCATGCACAAACTTTCCATGTGCTGCCATACAAAGTCCATTTGATTCTCCATACCAAAGTATCCACACCCCTACATTATAAACGGACTATTCACCTAGTTTGAGTATAATTAAAATTCCACATGGGTAGGGTGGATCCAGGTTTTGTGGAGGCTAAAGCTTACATTATTTGGTTGATTTTTTTTTTTTAAGAAAACTAATTTTAAAAAAGAATATAAATGATAAATACAAATTTAGGTACAAAAATGAGTATTTATTAAGAATTAAAAAAGGATTCATGAGAAATCACTGGAGCCTTGGAAGTCTAACTCCCTTTCTTCTGACACATCTCTAGGCAATTTAACAGAAATGCTTACAAAGAAATGAAACGGGACTTCCCTTCTCACTTAGAACAGTTCTACAGCCCCCAGCAACTCCCAATGCTCAGAAACCCAAGCAAGCAAAGGGCCCCCAAGCTGAAGTTTTGATTACATCGGAGTAAAACTGCCTTTCTGTCTGGGTGTTTCTCCTCTGCTTCAAGGAAACTCTAATACGTGACTAAGATAAAGGACTTCCACATGCCCTCCTTTCCATAAAATTATTGTGTCCTTTCCTTGAAGGTGGAGGAGACTAAACACTGACCGCTAGGAAAAACTCTGCAGAAAGGTGTGACCCTGCCCAGTAAGAATTCAGTGTGGTTAGCAGATGATTGAGGCCCCAAGCTCTTCTAAGATACATTGCCACATTCCTAACAGTACAAATACTGCCTAAGCATCAGCTATACCTTAGGGAGGAATTTACTTCATTTGGTTTCTTCCATTAGCCCCTCCAGACTCACTATCTCCTCAGCTCCTACCTGCTCTGTGCCCCAGGAAGCTGGCCCATATAGATGTCAGCTGGCTCCCTTCATGCCCAGCTCACGGTCGTGTTTGGCAGTGAGAGGCACCAGTAGAAGAGTGAGGTTCAGTTACTTCTTCCCCTGGCTCTCCTGCTGTGTGTTGGCTGCCAACTCTCCTTTCAGGCAGTCCTCTTCATATAACCACCCTCTCCTGGGTCTGGAAACAGTTCTATCCCCTCCATCTTCAGGCCTGGGGTGGTTATGGCTCCCCCTAACACAAGTCCTGGGGAAATGCACCATCCATTACTGATTGCCATAGACACTAGCCACCTTTGTAAACAGTTCCTTTATTAAACTCTTCTCAAATTACCCAGTTTGACTGCTTTTTTGTTTTCTGCTTGGCCCTGACTGATACCATGTTATAATTAACAGGCAGGGGGAAAAAAAAAAGGCCTTTAGAAACTTTGTTTGGAGACCCAGAATTAATAACAAGTAAGGAGAAGTAAAAAGCAGTAGCCGAATGCACTGAATGCACCAGCCAATAGATTGTGCCAAAAGGATAGTCATAACAAGCTGTCCGGCTTCCTTTCTTCCTGGCAGGTGGGGGTGCCAGGAAAGCAGCCCCTGGGCAAAAAATCAGAGTGTAGCATCATGGCTGTGAGGACCTGGGTGCACTGTCTACAGATCACATGGTCCTCCAGTCAGAAAGACACTTCTAAGATAAAAGAAGCCATTTGATTAGTTAGTTGAGTTATACTCTGCTTGAACCAACTTGGAAAGATGAAAAAAACATTATAGTAGCCCATTCTGTTACAGGGGCATGTCTAAATTAGAACATTATATTGAGCAAAACCTACCTCCCTCTAACTTTCATTGAGTCTATTACTTTCTTCTGAACAAGGTAGAGCCAAGTGTGATCTTTCTTCCTATGGCAAACCTACAGATATCTGAGTAGAGCTGCCATTTCTCACCACCCTGATGTCTTGAATGACCTTTAGGTCATCAATGCTCCTGTGAAAGTACAGTGTTAAAAAATAAATATAATATTCTAGATACAATCTTTTTTGGCACAGCCATATAACACTCAACTAGTTTTTTCTCATCATTCTTCCCCCACCCCTCAAAAGTATTTCTCTTACTTCTAGGACACATTTAAAATTAATCCTTTCTCTTCACACCCATAGTTGCTCCCTCCTTGAACTATACTAAAATTATCTTCTCTCACATCATTTCCTATTTCAAAAGCACCTTTTAAAGCTATCCCTGGTTTTTTCCATCAGATTCAAGTTTCTTGATTTTTACCGTTACTGCCTGACCCAATCATTATTTTTGCTGCTTCCTGGTTTTCTTGTTTGACTTTCTCCTCCACAACTTTGTTCCCTGTCACCTGTACTGAATATACTGCTGATTTCACACTGAACTTTGAAATGTTCAGTCTACTTTCATTCTTTCCTCTTTTAGAAGTCCCTTTTATATAACCAGTTCATATTTAAAACTTAGAGGAAAAACACACTCTCATATATACAAAATCCAAATGACCTTTTTTCCTTGAAAGTTCACAAGCATCCCCATTTTCGTGCCTTGATCTCATTCTCTGAATTAAATACTAATGTCAAGGATAAACTGTTAGAACCAAAATGGTATCTTACAATATTTCATAAAAATGCTATGCTCTTTATAATTATGCAAAACCTATAGAACTTGAAGTAACATAGAAATAACACCTGAAATAATATTGGTTGACAATCACTTCACTGAAAGATGCATCATATCAATAATTCGAATTATGTATAAAGTTCTCATTAGAATATTTGTTACACAGAACTCACACTTAGCTTTACTTATCATTGTGAGGGAAGCGTACAGTTCAGGTCTCTGAGCTTCGATGAAAAATCTACTCCATGCCCCTTTTTTAAAAGGCGAGATTAAGTTAAATATTCAGTACTGAGCATTTGCAATCTATATTTATGCATACCTCTGGACACAAGCCAAATTAAAAAAACAGCTGAATGCATATACAAATTCTGATATATAATATCATAGTGTTAGTCCACTGGAATTCCTTTGGTTATATTTACACAACATTTTTATTGAAGGAGCTCAAAGTCCTCCATAGATATTATCTTTAGAATCCTCATAACATTCTCTTTAAGCAAAGAAACCAGAAGGGATTATATTGCTTCTTTTTTGAAGAACAGTCCTTTAAGTAGAGGCAGCAGGGTCTTATTCCCGGGGTCATTCCTTTTGACAGGCTGATGGTTTGCCTTAGGTCAAGGTCACTCATTAAGGTACTGGTGTGCTAAGAAAAGAATTCTAGTTTAATGATCTACCCATGAGATTTGGCTGACTTCCATAAATACAAAGTCAGTGCTAAGATACTGCAGAGTAGGATATTGACTAAGACACTGTCTACATAAACTCACTAAATTTTCTATTAAAATATTTCTGGAAGAAGAATCAAAATGGATAATTAATATATAAATGCTAGTCACATAGTCATGACACCTCAGGCCTCATCCTTCCTCACTGTCATAATAGAAGACTAGTTTGGTTAGCAAACCTTAATGGATTTACTCCCTTAACCTAACATGCCTTTCAGTTTCTGCCCCAGATCCTGGCCTCATTCTCCATGTTTCTAATAGGAAACTAGTTAGCCTGCTGCCGCCCCTCTCCTTGAATTAAAAAAAGAAAAAGAAAAAAAAAGCCAGTAAATTTGCACATTAATAACCCTCTTTAATTTCACAACCAGTGGGGTTTGAAAATAGTCATTCTTTTGAGACGCAGCCTTGCTCACCTACCCCAATACCATTATGGGAAGATTAAGTCACCTCTCTGGCATCTTCTGCCAGGGTTTTCTGTCTTTCCCAAGGTCACAGATACCCAAGGAGGGGTCCTTTTCTTTTCCGAGTCACCTGAATGATGCTTCTTCCACTTCTTATTTCCACCAGTATTTTAGTGCCTTTGGGCTGGGTCTTCTTCTTCCTTCCTGCCCTGTTTCCCCACAGATTTCCCGGAGCTATCCTGTATTGCTTGAATCTTCTACCCTCTCTGCTCTGGACTTCTGAATATGTACCCCCATCTCACTATCCCATCAACTTTGCATTTAGCACTTCCTTGGACTACCATTGTTTACCTAGAATGGGTTTGAATTTGCTTTCCTCTTATTAAAACTTGCTCTGCGAATGCTAACCTTGTTCATGGATATTGTGGCCACCATTCTCATTTCCCCCAAGTTCCTGTTAGTGTATCATCAATCCTCTCTTTCTCTTGACTTACTTCCTCTTCCTCCTTGCTCCCCAAATGCTCTGTAGCCCGTGCTACTCCCTGCTGGTGTCCAGAATTGACGGTACCTTCCTCTTCATATAATTGCTTTCCGTTTAGACAGTCACCCAGCTTTTGCACAGGGGGCTATTTATGCACTGCAAGTGGTTCTCCTCTAACAAGTAGTATAAAAAAGAACTATGGCTGGGCCAGAACTTATACCTCAGAATGAGGTTCATAATTCAGTACTATCATTGCTGACATGTTGACCTGAGTCACTCAACTGACTGGATTTAGGATGCTTTGTCTCCCCTGAACTTATTTACTTCTTACTTAAGAATTGTTTCTTTACTGGGAAAAAATATTTGCAAAACATATATATGATAAAAGATTTTTATCCAGGATATACAAAGAACTCGTTGCTTAATAAGGCAAACAACCCAATTGAAAATGGACAAAAGATATGAACAAATTTCACCAAAGAAGATATTCAAATGGAAAATAAATACATAAAAAAGATGCTCAACACTATTAGTCATTAGGAAAAATGCAAATAAAAACCAAAACGAGAGACCACTACACATGTATCAGAATGCCTAAGTTAAAAAGACAAAGAATACTGACTCTTGTCTGGAAGTGTTCAGGTTAGTGTTATATACATTATGCTAAAAATCAATACTTAACTAAGGGTAGTTTCCTGAAACAGAATTAAAAAAATAATATTTAATTATAAGCAGTTCTTTAAAGTTACTCACTTCTAATAGAACTTTAATTATCCCTTATTTTTTGGATAACAGTGTTTCAGTTAATAGATCAAACTTAGCATTACCTTTACCAGTTAAGCCTTAAGCTCTTTTAATTAAAGGCAAATTTGCAGAATATTATTCTGTTGTCGTTAAAAGATTTTGCTAATCCAGGAACGGGAAGCACATTGTATTCTGTTGCATAATTAACTCTAAAAGAGGCTGAAATTTAGTGTTTAAACCTCAAGGACATTGGTGCCTTGTTGCCTGGATTCACATCCTGCTCTCTAGTCTTCTAGTTTTGTAAACTTTTTAACTTAGCTAGCCTTTCTGACTCAGTTTCTTCATGTTTATAATAGAGATAATAATTGCCTGACACGTGTACTGAAGATGAACTGAGTTTATGTAGCTAAAGCTCTTGGAACAGTGCTTAGAGCATAGTAAATACCATGTGAGTTATTGTTAAGGGTATAAGTGTAAATAGTAAGAACCTGAACCCTTTCTCTTGGAATCTGAGGAATGATTCAGATGAAACTGAGTCTCATTTTAAAGTAGGTAAGTGGCTCTTGGTAAAGCTTATACCTTTTCCTGACATTTGAACAAAGGCCTAAAAGCTACTTCAGCCACTGTAAGTCTTATCAGTAGTATTTCTCCCTTTTAACTGTTTCTATGACATCTCTGTTCAAAGGGCTCCCTCAGGATCAAATGTCTGTCCAAACAGAGCAGAACTGCAGTGTCATATAACAGACTACGAACCTATATGGCATATTATCCCCTGATATCCATGCAAAGGTGAAAAGTGAAATTGTAGCTATTTCTTGATTAATAATACTCACATGGCTTAAGTGGAATTAGCAGGATCTTATAATACCCCAACCTTGCACTCTATGTATTTGGCATATAAAGAGAAGCAAATTAATGGTAATATTAACTAACTTTAAAAGGATCGAATAAAGAAAGAGGTTTAGTCCAAGATTTGGATAAAGAGATAACAGATGGCATCTTAGCTCATTAGGCACAGGAGGGAAAGAGAGCCCCTGATTTCTCAGAGTGGCTAGTTTCCAGAGACGCCTACCAGTGTGTCTCAACTGCTTGGCATGCTTCTGTAAAATGTCAGTTCCTAGGGTTCACCCATGCAAGTAGGATTTCTGAGGGTGGAACCTGGCATCTCCATTTCTAACATGTTCCTCAGAGGTGATTTTAATGCCCCCTGCTCTCTGACTGCTACCTTATTTATCAGAGTGATAAATAGGACACAAGGTGTTGGTCACAGAAATTTGGGATGAAAGGAGGCCTTAGAGATTATCTAGGGTGCCTCTCCTTCATACACAAGACAAGGAGGTCCATAGAAGCCAAAGGACTGGTCACTCAAGTTAAATAATGTTAGCATTTCTGAAAGGTTCCTGAACTAAAGAATTGCTTACCCACAAAACCTGCTTAAAGTGCAAATTACTTGTTTTGCTAACACACAGCATTTCCTGAAATGTCAAGGCAAGATATTAATGTTCTGTTTTAACAAAATGCCACTGCCACACATATATCTACATAATTCAGCCCTCCTATCACTAGTATATTTAGGAGTTTTGTAATTAGCTTTATTTTCTTTTTTAAAATCCACATCATTTTATACTCTCTTGGTTTCTATAGATCAGAATTTCAAGGAGGGTTCAGGTTGGTGGTTCAGGATCAGGGTCTGTCTTGTTAAAAAATATCTTTATTGAATTATCATTTACATATTATAAAATTCACCCATGTAAAGTGTACAATTCAATGGTTTATAATGTGTCCACAAAGCTGAGCAATTATCACAACATAAGTTTACATTTTCAACATCTCCAAAAGGAAACCTCATATCCATTAAGTCACACCCCATTGTTCTCCAACCTATCTCATGCTCACGGCCCTACCACCCACTACTATGTCCTAGGAAATCACTAATCTACTTTCTATTTCTACAGATTTGCTTATTCTGGGCATGTCATATAAATAGAATCATGCAATATGTGGCCTTCTGTAACTTAGCAGAACTTCTGTCTTCTTTCACTTAGCATAATGTTTTCCAGGTTTATCTATGTTGCAGCATGTATCAATACTTCATTTCTACTGCTGAAAAACATTCTATTATGTGGATATACCGCATTTTGGTTTTTTACCCATCATTTGACGAATATCTGGTTTGTTTCCACCTTTGGTTATTTTGAATAATACTGTTATGAAGTATAAATACAAGTATTGTACTGCTATGAAGTACCAGTATTTGTTTAAACACCCATTTTCAATTCTCTTGAGTATATAATCAAGTGTGGAATTGCCAAGTCATATGGCATCTATATGTTTAACAACTGCTAAACTATTTCCAAAAAACTGCATTTCACATTCTCATCAATGTTGTACAGGGGATCTAATTGCTCTTCATTCTCACCAACACTTAGTGTCCATCTTTTTTATTTTACCTATCTCTATTGTTTTGCTAGGGCTGCTATAACAAAATATCATAAACTGAGTGGTTTAAACAACAGAAATTTATTGTCTTACAGTTCTGGAGGCTATAAGTCCAAGATCAAGGTATCTTTAGGCCATGTTCCCTCTGAAAATCCTAGAGAATTAAGCGTTTGTTTCACACCTTTCTTCTACCTTCTGACAGTTCCTTGGCTTGTGGCAGTATAACTCTAGTCTTCACATGGTGTTCTCCCTCCGTGCATGTCTGTGTCCAAATTTCCCCTTTTTATAAGGACATCAGCCATATTGGATTAAGGGCTCACCCTATTGTAGTATGATCTCATCTTATATATATACACTTATATATATACATTTATATATATATACACTACTTATGTATATACACTTATTGCAAGTAAGGTTACATTCTGAGGTTAGGACTTAAACATATTAATTTGAGAGAGGATACAATTCAACCCATAACATCATACTAGTGAATCTAAAAGGGTATTTCATTGTGGTTTTGATTTGCATTTCTCTGATTAATAATATTAAACATCTTTTCATGTGCTTATTGGTCATTTGTATATTTTCATTGGAGAAATGTCCATTCAAGTCCTTCATTCATTTTTTAAATTGGATTATTTGTCTTATTTTTGAGTTTTAAGAATTCTTTATATATTCTGGATACAAGACTCTAATCAAGTATATGATTTGCAAAGATTTTCTCCCGTTCTGTGGGTTGTCTTTTTATTTTGTTGATAGTATCCTTTCAAGCACAAAAGATTTTAGTTTTGATGAAATTCAACTTATCTATTTTATCTTTTGTTGCTGTTCTTTAGAGTCATATATAAGAAATCATTGCTAAATCCAGGGTCACTAAGAGTCACTCCTATGTTTTCTTCTAAGAGTTTTATAGTTTTAGCACTTACTGTTAGTTCTTCAGTCCGTTTGGCTTAATTTTTATATATGTTATGATGTAGGAGTCCAACTTCCTTCTTTTGCTTGTGACTATCCAGTCGCTCCAGCACCATTTGTTGAAAAGACTATTCCTTCCCCCATTGAATTGTCTTGGCATGCTTGTCAAAAGTGAATTGACCATATAGGGTTAATTTCTGAACTCTCACTTCTATTCCAATGATCTGTATTTCTGTATTCCACACTCTCTTGATTACTGCAGCTTTGTAGCATATCTTCTAACTTTGCTCTTTTTTCTCAAAATTGCTGTGGCTCTTTTGGGTCTCTTGAATTTCTATATGAATTTTAGAATCAGCCTGTCAATTATTGTAAAAGACCTAGTTGAGATTTTGATAGGGATTGCATTGAATCTATAGATAATTTGAAGAGTATTTTAACAATAATAAATTTTAGATCCATGAAAATGAGATGTCTATATTTATTTTGATCTTTAATTTCTTGCAATGTTTTGCAGTTTTCAGTGTATAAACCTGCACTTAATTTTGTTAAATTGATAACTATTTTGTCGCTATTGATGTTTTTGTAAATGAAATTATTAATTTCATTTTCAAATTGTTTATTGCTACTATATAGAAGTACAATTGATTTTTGAACATTAATCTTATATCCTGCAACTCTACTAAACTTTTCTACTAATTCTAATTGTCTTTTAATAAATTTCTTACCGGTAGTATAATTAAAAATATATATTTGGTCTTTGCTCTTGATTCCTGGCACAGAACTGAAAAATTCTTGAAATTTCTTGAGCGATAGGAATGTCTTTTGTTATTCATAAACATATCTGAGTTTATGATGACAAAGTGACTCATGATGAACCCTCAGATAGTTTCAAGGAAGGAGGTGGCCACCCACATAATTAGAGGATTGGAAATTTCAGCTCAACCACTGAAGAGGAAAGGGGGCCTAGAGATTGAGCTCAATCATATGACCAATGATTTAATCAATCACACCTATATAATGAAACTTCAATAAAACCACTTGAACAATGAGGTTTGGAGAGCTTCTGGATTGGTGAACATGTTGATGTGTTGGGCAGATGGTGTTCCTGGAGAGGGCATGAAGCTCTGCATCCCCACTCTTATACTTTGCCCAATGCATCTTGTCCGTATGTCTGTTTCTGAGTTACATCCTTAATACTAAAAGTGTAATTGTAAGTATAGCACTATTCTGATTTCTGTTAGTGGTTCTAGCAAATTACTGAAGCCAAGTGAAGGTCACGGTAACCCCAAAATTTGTAGTCAGCTGGGCAGAAGTGTGGGTAGCCTGAAGACCTGATTTGAGGTTGGTGTCTAAAGTGGGGGCAGTCCTGTGGGAGTGAGCTGTTAACTCTGTTAAATTGTAGGTCTGCACTAACTCTGGATAGTTAGTGTCATTATTGAATTGAATTGTTGGACACCCAATTCAAGTCAGGGAATTGTTAGAAGACGATACCAGTTAAACTTGTTTGTTAATTCTAATAATCTTTCAATAGATTCCATAAGGTTTTCTACATTTGTGACCTGCAAATAGAGATAGTTTTACTTCTTCCTTTCTACTCTGGATTCTTTTATTTCTTTTTCTTGCCTAATTGCTGTGTCTAGAACCTCCAATACAATGTAGAATTAAATGACATGAGCTGACATTCTTGTCTATTTCCTAATCTTAGTATGATGTTAGCTGTAGGTTTTTTATAAGAGCCCTGTATCAGATTGAGGAATTCAATCTGTTCCTAGCTTGTAGAGTGTTTTTATCATTAAAAGATGTTGATTTTGTCAAATGTTTTATCTATTGAGATTATAGTGTGATTTCTGTTCCTCATCCTATTGCTATTGTGCATTATGTTAATTAACAGTCAGACGTTAAACTGTTCCTGAAGTAAACCTCACTTGGTCATGAAGAGTAATCTTTTTTATATGTCACTGGATTTAGTTTACTGGTATTTTGTTGAGGATTTTTGTATTTATATTCATAAAAGATATTAATACATAATTTTCTTTTTATGTAATATCTTCATCTGGGTTTGGTATCAGACTAATACTGGTCTCATAGCATGATTTGATATGTATTCCCTCATCATCTATTTTTTGGAAGAGTATATAAGAGATTTGCATGAATTATTTTTTAAATGTTCGGTAGAATTCATAAGCAAAGCTATCTGGTTCTAGACTTTACCTTGTGGGAATTTTTTTGATAATTAATGCAATCTCTTTACTTGGTATAGATCTATTTGGATTTTCAATTTCTATTTGAGTCAGTTTCAGTAATTTATATCTTTCTAGGAATTTTCCCAATTCATCTAAGTTATCTAATTTGATGGCATACACTTGTTATAGCTTTCATTTTCATTCTTCTCAAGGTATTTTCAACTACCCTTGTTGATTTCTTCTTTGACCCATTGGTTATTTAGAAGCGTGTTATTCAGTTTCCTCATATTTGTGAGTTTCCCAAATTTCATTGTTATTGACTTCTAATTTCATTCCATTTTAGTTGAAAAACATACTTTGCATTATTTTAATCCTTTTAAATTTATTGAGCCTTGTTTTATGGCTTAGCATATTGTCTATCCTGGAAATGTTCCATGTGTACTTGAGGAAAAAAATTCTACTGTTGTTGGGTGAAGTGTTCTATAGATGTCTGTTAGTCTAGTTAGTTTATAATGCTGTTCAAATCTTCTATTTCCTTGTTGATCTTCTGCCTAATTGTTCCATCCATTATTGAAAGTAGAGTATTAAAGTATTCAATTATTATCATTGAATTGCTTATTTCTCCCTTCAATTCCGTCAATTTTTACATCATGTATTTTGTGGATCTATTAGGTACACATATGTTTATAATTGTCATGTGTTCCTGAAGGATTGACCCTTTTATTATTATGAGACATTCCTCTTTATGTCTAATAACATTTCTTGTTTTAAAGTCTATTTTTTCTGATGTTAGAATAGCTGCTCTCTTATAGTTGCAGTTTGCATGGTATATCTTTTTCTATCTTTCAATCTACTTATATATATAAATATAAAGAATGCCTCCTGTAGACAGCATATAGTTGAATCTTGTTTCTTTATCCAGTCTAACAATTTCTGTCTTTTAATTGAATTGTTTAATCCATTCCATTTAATCTATTCACATTTACATCTATATGCTTATATTTTATTACCTATCTTTAGATTTAAATCTGCCATTTGCTTTTAATTTCAATTTCTAATGTCTTTCTTTGCTTCTTTTCCTTCTTCTGTCTTCTTTTGTATTAAGTGAACATTTTTGCAGTACAACAGTATAATTCCTTTAATAATTTTAAAAATTATATGTTTGAGTTATTTTCTTAATGGTCATTCTAGGGCTTATGATATACTTCTTAACAAAATCTATTTCAGATTTATACTAATCATATTCCTGTGAAGTATAGAAATATGTGCTAACATTACTCCTATATAGCTTCATGCTCTACCCTTTTTTGTGCTATCATTATTATAGTTATTATGACTATTTTTGTTATAAACCCAATAATACAGTATCATAATTATTAATTTCTATAATCATGTCTTTTAAGAAGCTGAGAATAAATGAGAGCAAATATACACTTATAGAGTTTGTTGTATTATATAAACCTTATTTGTTCTTGTGGATTCGAAGTACCATCTACTGGTAATGACTTTTTAGTTACTGCCCTTTTCAACTCCAGAATTTCCATTTGGTTCTTTTCTATAATTTTCATGTTTTATATCATCTATTTGATGAAACATTAACATCATAGCTTCCTTTAATAATTTAAGCATGGTTTCCTTTACTTCTTGAACATGGTTATAATAGCTGCTTTGAAGTCTTTGCTCAGTCCAAAATCTGGGCCCCTTCAGAGGCAGTTTCTATTGCCTGCTTGCTTTTGTTCCTACATATTGATAACTCTTTCCTGTTTTTTTGCATGTCTCATCTTTTATTTATTTTTTTCTTTCTGGTTGAAATCTGGACATTTTAAATAGTATATTATATTACAACTCTGGATACTGATCTCCCCTTGACCCGGAGATTAATGTTTTAGTTTTTTGCTTGGTCGTTATTTGTTTGATGACTTAATTCTGTGAAGTGTATTTTCCCTGCAGTGTGCAACCTCTGATATTCCTGATCAGATTTTCTCTTGTTTCCATATTTTATCCTTGCTTTTTATTCTGGATATCTAGCAGTTATTCCTGGGTCAGCACAAATTACTTATTGCTTAAATGTTATGCTTAAACACTCTTAGCCAGATTTTTACCTCTTACTATTTATTAAATGTGTGTTTATGGCTTGGAGGCTGCTACTATAGTTCAGGACATTTATTTTTTTTATCTAAGTTCAGCCAGGGACTAGTCCCTTAGACATTCCCTGTCACATCACTTTCGAGAGGGTGCAGCCTTGGGCAGGCACACGGTCTTCTACTACCAGAGATGGGATTTTATTTTTAATTCAGGTTTCACAGGAGTTACCCTGAGTCAGAGCAGCTTATTTTTTAGTCAGTGTTTATTCAGAAGTTGTGCTTAAGTCCTTTGTGCCAGTGATGATTCTGCCTTTTGTTGGTGGATCTCTGTGTGGCTAGGGAATGCTTTTATTTCTGCTCCACATCCTGCTCTTATTGCTCCTGAATGGGGACAGCTTAGCATATTTGCACAGCTTTTTTGATATCTAAAGTTGACTGTAAGCCCAAAACAGTTCTTGTCTGTCTCTTTCTCTGGTTCTCTCTGTTCAATATCTGGCTGCTCTGGCATTGGCTTGTTGATACCAGTGTCATGGAGCTAAAAGCACCCTCTCAATTGTTCTCCACCAAAATCTTCATTGTTTTGGAGAATACCCTTAAATATGAATTCCCACACATTGTTCCAAATAAAGTCAGCCCCCTTAGGCAGGGATGTGGAGCTCTTTGCCTTTATGGCCTGCCTCTCTCCCTGAACAGAATCCCTGAAACACTGCACAGGAACTGGGTGCAGGGAGAGTATCCTGATTCTCCCAAAATGACACCTCAGCAATATGCATGGATAATGGGAGTGGGGGGGTGGTCTTCTCTGCTTGCCCATCCCCGTTGAGAACCTCTGCTCTATAGCACAGATAATCAAAGCCCCTTGCCAATCCTGGGGTAGAGCTTATGCCCTGCAACTAGGGGCTGGGTTAGGGAAAGAAGCCTCAGCCTTTTCAGCTGCACCTGTCCAAAAGAGGGCTTCTACAACACAGTGCACGGGTATGAGAAAAGCTAGTGACTTGCCTCTGCTGAGGTGAAATTACAGCTTTAGACTAGGACCTGTGGAAAGAAGGAGCTGACATCTTTTTATCCACACCATCCAGGAGAATATCAACCAGAGTAAAGTTTTCACAGCATGCAGCTGGGATAGAGGAAGGAATAGGTCACGGCTCAAATGCCACAGACTCTCACTCTTCATATCAAGATTCAATAGATTTTCTTAAATGAATGTTTCTCCATTTTCTATAGGCCCTTAGGGCAATTTCCAGGGATATTAGATGATATAAGAAAATAATTTTCAGCAATTATATTCTTGTTCCGTTGGGGAGAGGGTTTGCCAAGCTCCTTATTTGGCCATTCTGGAAGTCCCTCTCCCTAATTTGCTTTTAAAAAGGTATCTTTCATAACCTCCATTGGCAGCTTCTCCTATACTCCTCTGACAACATTAACTACGAATCTTATAAAATAACATCATCAAGTAGAGTAAAGTAACCTGGACATTTGGGGGCTGGCTAAGGTCTGGAGTGGGCCATGTCCCCAGGGATGGGTCAGGCACCACAGGGAATAATGCAACTACAAACAAATGAATAATTATCTGGGCAGGTAGATCGTGATCTTCAGAGTATAGTACAAAGCAAGAGGAAGTAACTCAAGGTAGGGTTCAGCATCAGAGTAGCCCTAAGACATGCATGTGTGGATCACAGCAAAGACTATTTGAGAATAGGTAATTTATGAAAATCCAGAAAGGAAAACACTAGCGTGTAACTGCAATATTCATAGGCTTGACAAGAAGGCAGGATTCTGATATATACCCATATCCATATATATATATCCATATCTATATCTATATATATATATCCATATCTATATCTATATATATATATATCTATCTATATCTATCTATCTATCTATCTATCTATATATATATAGATAGATAGATAGATAGATAGATATAGATAGATATATAATGTGTAAGGTGGGGCACTTTGTGTTGGGAATAAGGCAGAAACCCAGTCCTTAGAATGAACAATGGGGTGAAAATCACAAAAATTACTGTGCTCTTAACTGGAAGTCATAGTTCTCCACTCTAAGCTTGAATTACTCCTACAGCCAGGAATCGTGCTGAGTCCCTGGCTGCACATTAAAATCTCCTGAGCGAGCTTTAAAAATCTCCCAATCACAAGCCATTTACTTCAGAACCTCTAGAGTAGGGCTCAGGAATGAGAAATGTTTACAGTTCTCCAGGTGATTCCAATGCACACCAATTTAAGAACCACTAGGATGTGTGGGTGGGGAGAGAGCTGTGGGGAGAGAGCTAAGTGGAGATCAAAAGATGATTGATCTCAGGAAGACAGGCTGATTGTACATGGTTCTTTCTTCTTGAAAACCTCACTCAAGGATTCTCCTCCAAATTTTCATCCTTAAATACATTTCTATACACATGTGCCAGCCTAATAAGTTGATTATGCTACTACCTTACGTCTCATACTCTGCTTATTTTGAATGTTATGTCTTTCCATTAGACCACAGCTGTAATTTCTAACACTAACTTTCATTTCATTGACATACCCTATTATATAGCTATCCAGCAGGGATCTCAGAAGAAATTTAGGCATATATGGACCCTATTTAATTGGTAAGGGTGGTCTAAATGAGGTCTGTTCAGGAGAAGTGAAAGTATCTTTGAGAGAGCCTACCCTCAGCAATAAAATTATGGGGAGAAATTTATATATTAAATATTGATATATATGTTAGTATTTGATGTATAAATAGCCCTTGGAAATTAATTAAAAAGTGAACACCCCAATTTAAGTAGCCAAAATATATGAATGGGCAAATTACAGAATTAACAAATATGAAACATTCACTAAATTTTTTAAAATTCGAATTAAAACAAGAATGAAGAATGATTTATCAAAAACCTTCAGACTGTCAAGGATGAAAAAGATTGATAATATGGATATTATCCAGTGAAGTGAGGAAAAATAGCTAGCTTTTATTTACACCTAACAGAGGGTCTCAGACCCTCCAACCTGTCCTCCACACTGGTACAAATCATAGGGATCATTCTCTCCTGTATCCATCAAAATTGTAATATATATTCACCACTGATTCATCAATTATTCTAAGAATTTCTCCTAAGTACTATGAGATGCATGTACAAGGATGTTTGTGGCAGCATTGTTTATAAACAACATAGAATTCCATTAAAAACGATCTGGCTAAAAAATTATGGTATATCCAACAACAGAATATTATTACATGACCATTCAAAAAATCATAAGTAGATCTTTATGATTGAAATATTTTATAGAATATGATGATTCCATTTGTGTAAAAATTATATATATATGTCTATATAGACTTAAATGTATGCTAAATTTTTAGTCCATTTTCTCTTATTAATGTTTTTTCTGTGTTCACATATAATCATCAAAAAAGGAACAACAAAGGAAAAGGTGATTTTATGCTATTTGTCCCTAATCCAGCCACTCAGATTGCTGGCAAGGCTGAAAGAGTTGTTTCACTAACCTGCTATGTGACTTCATGCACAGGCAGCTCTCACTCATAAGAGTGTAAGGTTAAGATGGAAAGAGGTGTCCTTCCACACTTTGCCGCAGACCACAGCATAAGTCCAGCCCCTCAAGGAAAGGAAACTGTACTAGTCAGAGTTCTCAGAGAAACAGAACCAATAGGATATACATAACCATATTTAAGAGGAGATTTATTATAAGAATTGGCTCATACAATTCTAGAGGCCGAGGAGTCCCAAAATCTGCTGTCAGCATACTAGAGAAGAACCAGAAAAGTCAATGGTATATTTCAGTCTGAGTTGGAAGTCCTGAGAAACAGGAGATCAGAGGTCCAAGGGCAGAAGATAGATGTCTCAGCTCAGGAAGAGAGGCAAAAGTCCTTTTGCCTTTTTGTTCTATTCAGGCTCTCAACTGATTAGGTGATGCTCCACATGGTGAGGGCTGGTCTTCTTTACTCAGTCTACTGATTTAAATGATATTCTCTTCCATACTCATTATCACAGACACATCCAGATATAGTACTTTACCAGGTATTTGAGTATCCCTTAGCCCAGTTAAATTGACACCTAAAATTAACCATTACAGAGACTCAGATACTGACCAGGAGATGGTGTTACCATGAAGAAAGAGTGGAGGTTATGGGCAGGAAGGCAGAGGATGAGCCAAGACTGGTGGAAATAGCAGTCTTGCCCAGGAGAGGCACTCAGCAGAAGGAACACCCTGTACTAATCAGTTGCTCTATAGATTCTTAGAAATCTTTACACAAATGTTTCAGGAATTTGAGGTCTTATATGAGCATGTTGGGTAAATATGGGGTAATGTATTTTAAAAAACATTTAGAATATACCTTTAATTTAACCAAGGTCTGATCCTGGGAACTACTGCTTTCCCCTTGTGTGAAAAACAGCTTCTCAGGAAAGACACAAGAAAAAGTTGAGACCCTTAAAGAAGGCCCGAATAAAAAAGAATGAGGCTGGAGGCATCACTCTGCCTGACTTCAAATTATACTACAAAGTGACAATAATCAAAACGGCATGGTATTGGCATCAAAACAGACCCATAGACCAGTGGAACAGAATCGAGAGTCCAGAAGTAAACCCATATTTATATGCGCAAATAATTTTCGACAAAAAAAAGCCAAAAACATACAATGGAGAAAGAAAAGCCTCTTCAATAAATGATGCTGGGAAAACTGGAAAGCCATCTGCAAAAGAATGAAATTAAACTGTTGTCTATCACCACACACTAAAATTAACTCAAAATGGATTAAGGACCTGAATATAAGACCTGAAACAATAAAATGCATAGAATAAAATATAGGAACTAAACTCAAGGACTTTGGACTTAAAGAGGATTTTATGAATTCGACTTCAAAAGCAAGAGAAGTAAAAGCTAAAATAAATGAATGGGACTACATCAAACTAAAAAGCTTCTGCTCAGCAAAAGAAATCGTAAACAAGATAAAGAGACAACCATCCAAATGGGAAAATATATTTGCAAGCAATGCCTCCGATAAGAGCCTAATATCTAAAATATACAAAGACCTCATACAACTCAATACAACACAAAAAACAAATGATCCAATCAAAAAATGGGCAGAGGACCTGAACAGACACTTCTCCCTAGAGGACATACAAATGGCCAACAAATATATGAAAAGATGCTCAAAAGCACTAGCTATTGGGGAAATGCAAATCAAAATCTCAATGAGATACCATCTCATACCTGTTAGAATAACTATAATCAACAGGACAAGTAATAACAAATTTTGGAGAGGATGCAGAGAAAAAGGAACCCTCATACACTGCTGGTGAGACTGCAAATTGGTACAGCCACTATGGAAAACAGTATGGAGTTTCCTCGAAAAACTAAGAATTGATCTACCATACGATCCAGCAATCCCTCTACTGGATATTCACCCCCAAAACTTGAAAACCCATATTTGAAAAGAGATTTGCACATTGATGTTCATAGCAGCAGTCACAGTGGCCAGGACATGGAAGCAACTGAAGTGTCCTACGATAGATGATTGGCTAAAGAAACTGTGGTACCTATATACGATGGAATATTACTCAGCCATAAGAAGAGATGAAATACTACCATTTGTGACAACATGGATGGACCTCGAGATAATCATGCTAAGTGAAATAAGCCAGACAGAAAAAGTTGAAAATCACATGATATCACTTCCATGTGGAATATAAACCTAAAAGCAACAAATGAACAGGACAGAGACTCATGGACATGGACTATAGACTAGTGGTTACCAGAGGGTAGAGGGTGGAGAAGGAGGGGGTAGATAGACAGTTAAAGAGGGTCAAATATAGGGAGGTAGGAGGAGGGTGAAGTGAGTAAAGGGAATCAAATATATGATAGTTGAAGGAAACTGGACTTTGGGTGGTAAACACACAATAGAATATACAGATGTCAAATTATAATTGTACACCTGAAAATTATATAATTGTATTAACCAATTTACTCCAATAAAATTAATAAAAAAATAAAAAATAAAAATAAATGCCAAAAAAAAAAAAAAGAAAAAAGAAAAAAGAAGGCCCAAATAAAGAAACCAAGAAAATAAGATGGGTAGGACATATAAAGATAGAAAAGGGAAAAAATTAAGGAAGATGGGTGGGAGGGTACAGGAGAAGTAGCCAAAAAGAGAAGCAAAAAAAAAAAAAAAAAAAAAAAAAAAAAGAGGAATATTTAAAGAAACAGAAACATAGGGGCAAATCTTCGTATTGTACCAGCATGTGAATATTACTCCCATTTCCAAACCCAGCCTTTTGGAACTCCTCCCTTGGAGCCAGCATTTAAGGGGTAAGTCCTAGCCTGTGGTTTTCAGTCTTTTTCTGAATTGTTTTAATAAAAAATGCTTTAATTCCCTAAATCAGCTATATTAGACCTCAAATACTTTTAATATCCTTTTTATTATAGAAGTACTATATGTGCTTGTTGGAAAATAATAAAATGCTGACAAACTCTGCCATATATTTCAAATGCTAGCACAGTCACGTTTTCGTTATTATTTTATTTTGAAAATTAGCCCAGTTGTCCCATAGACTGGGTGACTTTCTGGGTTTGTCCTGTTTCTTCCATCTGATGTCATTTAACTTGTTTCCCTGAATTGTTTTAATAAAAAATGCTTTAGTTCCCTAAACTAGGGAACTAAAATGTAAAATGAAAGTCATATCTAAAACTTTGTCTATTCTTTAAAAAATTTACTAAGATAAAATTAATACAACATAAAATTTACCATTTTAATCATTTTAAAGTATACGATTCAGTGGATTTTAGTATATTAATGATGTTGCACAACCAGCAGAATACTTTCATCACCCTAAAAGGAAAACCTTTATCTCCTAATATCTTCTTCCCTCCATTCTTTAGCAACGCTAATCCATTTTCTGTTTCTATGAATTCACTTGCTCTGGACATTTCATATAAATGGATTCATCCAATACGTGGTCTTTTGTGTTTTTGTGTCTGGCTTCTTTACTTAGCATGATGTTTTCAAGATTCTTTCATATTGTAGCATGTATCAGTACTTCATTACTTTTTATGGCTGAATAGCATTCCTTGTACCAATTTGTGTTTAATTTATCCATTCATAAGTCGTCGGACATTTGAGTTGTTTTCACTTTTCGGCTATTAAGAGAAATGTTGATATAAACATTCCTGTACTCATTTATTAACGTACACATTGGTTTGCAATTCTCTTGAGTATATACATAGGAATGAGATTGCTAGGTCATATGTGGTAACTCTTATCTTTAACTTTCTGAGGAACTGCTGAAGTGTTTTCCAAAGTAGCTGCACTAGTTTACGTTCTCATTAGCAATTTATGAGGGTTCCAATTTCTCCACAGCTTCACGAACACTTATTTTAATTTAAAAAAATTATATTCATCATAGTGAGTGTGAATTGATATCTTATTTTGAGTTGCATTTCCCTAATAACTAATTATATTGAGTATTTTTTTCAGGTGCTTATTGGTCATTTTATCTTCTTTGGAGAAATGTCTATTTAAGTCCTTTGCCCATTTTTAAATTGAGTTGATTCTTTTTTATTTTATTTTTTTAAAAATTTTATTATAAAATATTTCTACACATATAAGTTTTTATAACATATATGTGGGGTAAAAAATGATATTTAAATAAACATCCATCACCCAACTTTAAAGTAGATTATCAGAAACTTTGCAGCCCCTAAAGGCCTCTACCCAATTGTATCACCCTGTGTTTATCATTCACTTGCTTTTCTTTGTAGTTTTAATTTGTATCCCTAAAATGTATTATTCTATTTTGCAAAATTTGAACATTTTTTCCTTTAAATAATTTTTTTATTTTTTAATTACCGTTGACATACAATATTATGTTTCAGGTGTACAACATAGTGATTAGATATTTAGAAACCTTATGAAGTGATCACCCTGATAAATCTAGTACACATCTGACACCATAGTTACTACAATATCACTGACTATATTCTCTATGCTGTACTTTATAACTCCATGACTATTTTGCAGCTACCAATTTGTACTTCTTAATCCCTTCCCCTTTTTTGCCCATCCTCCAACCCCGCTCCCATCTAGCAACCATCAAAATGTTTTTTATGTCTATTAGATTGTTTCTGTTTTGTTTATTTTGTTTGATTCCACATGTAACTGAAACCATATGGTATTTGTCTTTCTCTGACTTATTTCACTTAGCATCATACCCTCTAGGTCCATAAGTTGATTCTTTATATGTTCTAGAGACTAGGCCCTTAGCAGATGTACTATTTTAAAACTTTTTTTTTTCATTCTATAGGTTGTTTTTTTACTTTCTTGATAATGATTGTGGATACAAAAAAGGTTTTAATTTTGGTGAAGTTAACTTATTTTTTTTCTTTTGTTGTTTGTGCTTTGGTGACATATTTAAGAAACCACTGCCTAATTCGAAGTTACAAAGATTTACACCTATGCCACCTTCTTTTATCATATTAGTGCCTTTATTTAGGTCTTTAGTCCACTTGAATTAATTTTATAGATGAGTGAGGAAAGGATCCAAATTCATCCTTTTATATGTGAATATCCGGTGTCCCAGCATCATCTGTTGAACTTTATGTATTTTAATTAGAAATTTTGCATCGTTTGGCATTATATCATAGGTGATGTTATGATGTACTCCATGCTGAATCCCATCAGAAGATATTATCTGGATGAACCATCATTAGAGATGAGAAACATAACTATTCATTTAGGATGATGACTACTGGATATATCTATTGTACAATGATATTTTCCTTTGTGACTAGAAAATAATCTGTGTGGTGTTAATCTGACACTATAGGAATGTCTAGTTGCCCATCAACTAGTCTCATAAGGATTTAGGCAAAGTAATTTTACTACTTGTCATCATCAAATTAGTCATATGTTGCCTGGTCTATAAAATGAGTTAGACAGGATCATCATAAACATCACTTTCAGCTCTATATTATTTTATTCTTAGTCTAAATGTTGACTTTATTTGAATCAAGCCATATCTTCTTTTCTTCTGTAGTAATAAAGCAAGAGTGTTACTTCAAATGACTAAGGGAATGGTCATATAACCCCAGGAAAAGGGTGCAATCCTTTGTTGGATGATATTTGAAGGAGATATACTATTGGTTCGCAAACAGATTTGTTTTGTCCTCCTGTTCTTTCATTATGCTACTCATGAGGCTGAGATGCTAATAGCCTCAATTAGAGAGTTTCATATTTTAATGTCATGGCACTAAACATTTGTGACACCAAGTCCACCTCTGGAGAAATGTGAAAAACCGCCTTTTACATATGTTAGCATTATGACTGATAGAGATTTTGTCAGAATTTTCCTGAAGACTTGGGAATGTTTTAAGGGAAGAAGAATGGAGAAGATTAAAGAGACACAAAATTGCTGTTTCTAAGAATCTAAAGGACTCAGACCTAGACTTAGGAAAACAGAGCTAGTCTCTGCAGAATTAAGACTAATGGATGGAATATAGTGGTAGGCAGACCTCAGGTCAGTGTAAAGTTCTCCCAAAAATCCGAACTGTCCAGAATGGAGCAGGC
Organism: Pteropus medius; assembly: GCF_902729225.1. NCBI lineage: Eukaryota > Metazoa > Chordata > Mammalia > Chiroptera > Pteropodidae > Pteropus > Pteropus medius. Next base: position 2,300,576 of record NW_024351729.1, read on the forward strand.
TGCTGTATTGTGAGGCAGACAGCTCTCATCCCTGGAAGGGACCCAACAGAGGCTAGTGGGCTACCATTATGGAATGCTATGCATAAGATTCCTGCACTGGAGTCAAAAGTGGAACTAAATAATACCTAAGGCTGTTTCCACTTAGATACCTGGGAGTTCCCTTTGCCTTCTTCCTCATTATTGAACTCTACCTGTCATTCCACCTCTTCAACATCTCTCATATTTATCCATTCTCATTTTTAGCTCTGCTGCTACTAGGGCTAAAATCTCCTACTAATCTACATGAAGTCCATGCTCAAGGAAAAGTTTACTAAAGTCATTGCTCTTGCCTCCCTCTTCGTTTTGAATTCCATTATTTATCACCACTCAGCTCACACTTTCCTCCTTAGGAAAGTCTTTTCTTGCCCAGCATAACAGAGTGCTTGACTACCTCTATTGAACAAAAAAATACTTTGTACATACTTCCATTATGCACTTATTATTGTATATTGCAATTTTGTGTTTACATATCTGGTTCCCTTACCAGATGATAACCTCCACCAGGGCAAAGATCATGCCTTATCTTCGTATTACCAGCACCTAGAAGATTATTTCCTATAGAAATTGCTCAACAAATATTTGGTGAGTAAATAAATCAATGGATGAATGACTGGGATTTCATATCCATATTGAGAGTTCTTTTAATCATATGACACCTTTGAGGATGAGAATGAAGTATTTAGTGACTGACATGAGTATTTTTATATCTATAGTACTTTTTAAATTTTTATATCTATAATACTTTTTAAGCTTTTTTTAAAAAAAATTTATATCTATAGTACTTTTTAAGCTTTAAATTTTTATGTTCCCCATCTCTCTCTCTGAGGGGATGAGTTTGCTACAGATGACTAAAAGTACTGACTACTACAGTAAAGGAAGAGTGAAAAGTTATTGCAATGAACTTCAGTTCTGAGAAGGCCTAACCTAAAGACTTAATTAATATTGATGAAAAAGAAGATAAATCAAGAGGTATAAATGATACTATTTGATTGACAGGAAGGAGAATAAAGAAGCAGTAAAATGTAAACATCAAAGGAAAGAGTGGATGAACCACAATTTTGGATTATATATATCAGTGCCATTTTGTGACAATCTGATTAGAAAGTGATGCTTAGAAGATGCTGGAAGTTTTCAATCTGTGGTCAAGAATAAGGTACAAAGGGGCACAGCACTGTTCTTGGGAAGGTTTTACAAAAATCAGCCAGACAAAGATTAGCATAGAGTGTGTCCTAAAGAAGGATGCTCAAACTACTGACATGAGGCCTCTTCCCCCTCCTCACATGAGCAGAATCCCTTCATCCTTGTGCCATGGGTGGTAATTTTTGGTTCTCTTGGCTAGCATTTTCTCTACTTGACAAGTTGACAAAATTTAATATTTATCCATCCTCTTTTTACAGCCCCTTCCACTATCTCCAGTTTTCTCTAGTTTCCTCATTACCTCTTAATTTCACTTGTTTGCCCAGCCCTCTCCTCCATCTGTGACAGCCCAGAGCATCCCAGCATTCCATTCTCTGGGCTTATTTTCTCCTAACCTTTCCTGGTGACCATGGTACCACATCCATTCTTTTTGGCAACACTGCTTGGCCAGTCTGAGATAAATTATTAATGACTGACGATGGCTTTGGTTCCTAATGTGTTATTCTTCCTACACATGCATTCTGCCAATTCAGTGGCTTAATCAAAAGGAGAAGTAAATATTAAATACTAAATAAAGGAAACCATTTGCAAAGCTAACCTACACTAAGCCTTCCATTTAAAATGGAAGTCTCATCCTTAGGGAGCATGAGATTCTTGAGAAATAGTTTCATGTTCGATATGTTATTAAAATAAACAGGACACAAAGTACTTCAAAGTTTTGTTTCATTCTAATGATTTTGATAGCAGCTGTTGTTAATTGGGGAGGAGTATATTTGTCAAAGCAGCTAATCATCTTGTATTAAAACAACAACAACAACAACAACAAAAAAAAACCAAAACCAGAATGTAACAGGAATTTGGAATCTGCCCAGAATGCTTTTTGAGAAATGGATGGCAATGGTTGACAACTTTTTTGTGTGTGCTTCTTCCTGACTTCCTCACAGGGGCATATGCTGCCCATTCTCTGGGTGAATCTAAAGACAGATGTTATCTAATACTTTAATGACATAGAAATTTGTTGTTTCCAAACCACACTGAAGGGGAATCAAATGAGCCAACTGTAAATTATTAACAGCTGCTCTTATGAACCCGCTCTTCAAGAATGTAATACTGGTTGTTTGTTATGGTGTCTGGAAATTCTTTCCTGTGTGTTAAGAGCAAAAGAAAGAAAGGAAGCAAACAGGAAGAGAGGAAGGAAAAAAATGAGGGAATATCCCAGCTCCCTACTGTTAACCTGTGTCTTTGACATGTCAACATTTTGAGATGAAAGCTTCTCGGAACATTTATTTTTTCCCAAGTGTTAGCCAAGGGCCTTGATTGGAATACTTGTTCTCTGTATTCCCCATATACTTTTTAATAATTATGTACAAATTTCTGTGTTTCATTTTATCACTTTGGGTGACTCTGTGTTGGACATCTGAAATCATTATTTCAGGCATTTGTTTTTCCTCTCTCTAGTGAAGTATATTTCCAAATCCCTTTTTGCCTTTGCCAATTTCTTTTGAGATTAATAAAAAAAAACATATGGCATAATGAGCTTTGATGGGGATGAACCTCAGAAATGGCTGAGGATTCAGGGGTCAGCATACTATGTCCCACAAACCACAGTATGTTGGCTAACTGTTTTTAAAATAGTTTTATTGGAACATATCCACACCTATTTATTTATATATTGTCTATGGTTGCTTCCTTGCTATAATGACAAAGTTGACAGAGATTGTATGGCCCTAAATTTTTTACTAATTGGCTCTCTAAAGAAAAAAATGTTTACCCGTAAGCCTTAGGTCATTGCTACCAAAAGGATGGTTTATAGACTGTAATTGATCTATGTACTATTTATTACCAATTTGCAGTAATATGAGGAGCTTGCATGAACTATAAATAGAAACCAACTATGTCATTATGCACACTATTGAATTCAGCTGACTTTTTTTGTAGCAAGACTTTCTTAATGAAAGAAGCAGTTTATAGATTTATATTCTGCAGCAAGGTCTTTATCTCTCAGTGGATCAGCATTTTTAGTGGCACTGGCATAAGTGACTCTATAAAACTTCATCTTACTTTGAGGAAAGTATTTACTTTATAACATTTATGAGCTGTGTCACTCATAGAGATACGTAGAGCTATCAGTTAGTTTTTTCTACTTGATAAACTTCTCCAAAACTTTGTGACTTAAAACAAATTGCAGTTTGGCAATTTGGACAGGGCTCAGATTGATGGTTCTTGCCTTGACCAGTCTCAGCTGATTGCTCAGCTGGGTTTGCTTACATGTCTGTAGTCAATTGCCAGGTCATGTGGGGCTAATTGGTCTAAGATGGCTCAACTAGAATAGCTTCTGCTCCACATCGTCTCTCAGGACGCTCAGGCTATCCTGCACAGGAGTCTCAAGAACAGAAAAGAAGAAACTGGGCAGTCTCTCAAGGTCTAGGTTCAAAACTCACAAAATATCACTTCTATCGCATTCTTGGGAAAGCGAGTTACAAGGGCAGCCCACTTGATCTTGAGGGTGGAGAATAGATTCTACCTCTTTATATATGAGCTGCAAAGTATTGTAGCCATTTCTGCAATCAACCACAAGGAGTGAGGGAGAACAATTATTGCTCCTCTTTACTCCCTTCTTACTTTTTTTTCAAAGTTTAGCCAAATTTCACGATTCTAGTGACCACTGTAATAATGCTCAGTTGACTTGATTCAATTTCAGAGTTGTACATGACCTCTGTGAAGGACTCACATACAAAACCAAATATCTAAGTTGTAATAAGAGCAAAAGAAATGAAGCTGAGGTCTAGGGTCCAGGACTCTCTATGCATCCATTTAGCAAACTGGCAATGCTTATTGATCTATGCAGCGCTCAGGGTAGTCCCCTACATTTTACATTCCACATTGTGGAAGCACCAGACTTTAATGTTGTGAACAGAAAATGCTATGGCTGAAATGCAGCCTGTTTTTGGCTTGCTCTCATGTATCAAGTCTTAACCAAGGTCAGACTATGTTTCCCACTCCTATCACCTGGGTGATATACTTTGGGTGTGTATGTGACTGTAAGTGTTTCGTGAATTTGTTTCTGTGGTAATGTGTGTGTGAATGTATCAGTATTGATAAATATCTGAGAGAGAAGAGAGAATGAATGAGGTTTGGACACTGTATAACAGCATTTCTCACTGTTTTCATACTTGAGGTATGAAATTAGTCACATAATTTTCAGGGAAATTAGTCACATAGATTATTTCTGGGGGATGTATTCCACCCCATATTACTCTTAAGATGATCTGAAATGTTGGCGGTTTCTACCAGAAGAAAAAAATACTGGATAACACATATATCAATTATTAATTAAAATATGTATAGATACATTTAGACACAGAATTGTTAAGTGGCCTTAATGTAAAATCCTATTCACCATGTACGTTGAAAACTTTGACTCACCCTACTCTCTGATTTGGGTTCTGACCTTCCTTAAAACTCTCACATTATCTTTAGTGCTCACTGAAGACCTCATGGGCTATGTAACTCAAATGTCACAGTCCTTTCCAGCCTAGAAGTCACATTTATCTTTAGGGTATGGACTATAGTTGGAGCCTCCATCTTGCCTGACTGCAGGAAGACCAATTTTTATCAGCTTCTACTTCCCCAGTATCCCTGAAAATTTACACGAAGGGCTTTCTTGTTCTACAAATACATCCTGACTTGCCACCTCAGCCCATCAACTGACTCTGGACTGCTGCTCTGTTCTTCTGAGGGTCAAAGTTCATTACCCTCAGCCATTGAAGCATCCTCTTATACAACTTTACCACCTTGGAGATCATAGGCCCTTCATTTAAATCCCCACAATGGTATCTAAGACCAGGCTGTAATCCTTAATAAGAGTTACCCGGAGGTGAAATGAGTAGTAGAGGGAAACTTCTCTGATACTTAAAACCTTATGGCAGATGTAGTAGTTCTCAGAGCCTACAAACTAAGAACCCTCCACAAGAATCCTCTACTGGACATTTCTCACTTTGTCCCCTATGCTTGCCAACATGTTATAGGGCTGGCTTACTCTCTCCATTGAGAGTGTTCTTGAGTACATGTTCTTTCTCAGAGCCCTAATGCCCAACACCAAGATAGAGGAAACTCTTTCTCTTGTCCTACTTCCTACTCCAAGGTTTCCTTTTCCAGTGTTAGGACATCCAGGAGAAAGAACATTAGCTCCAGAAGGCAGGAACTTGTTTTGTCTGTTTTGTCACTGACATATTCCAAGTGTCTGAAAATGCCTTGGCGTACTAGGCTTTTGATAATAATTGGGGGATTGAATAAAATGGATTGTTTTTCTAAAAAATTAACCAAGGCTCAATAATAGGTACATTTCTAGAGTTCAGTTATTTCAGAACAACACCAATAAACCCTGGTCAAATATGGGAATTTCCAAGGCCAGCCCACTCCTCCTTAGCATCTCATCTTCAACAGAAGTTTAGGCGTATACCTCCAAATCCTTTCTGCCAAAGTGGCTCTCTTCTCCTGACCTTCTCAGAAAGCTCACCCAGGATGAAACAAAAGCATCAGGATGAAACAAAAGCATCACTCAAGAACAGTTTTCAGAGACAATAGACTCTAAACTTGACTTTACAAAAGTAACATTTTCCTAAAAGATACAATCGCAGAAATGCATCTCCATCCTCAATGAAGACAAATTTTCATTATTTTGATTGATGGTATAACTCCTCAATGTTTCAATCCCAAACTGGGCCCTGCTTAAGCTTGCATTTAAAAGTTCAATACAGTGATTATTTCTTTTAAAAAACTAGTGATTTGCTCCAAACTAAATCATAAACTCCACATTTACATACAAAAACACTTTCTCACTTCAAATTGGCAGTTTTCACTCTTCATAAACATCAAAGTTTCCAGAAATATCTTGAGGCTCAGTTTCAGCAGAATACCCACTTTTTGGGATATGTTGTTCACTCACTGTCTAGATTCTAGAACATAAACCAAATCCTGATGATAAGTGGGTAATTCCCTCTGATCTACATCAGCAGAGCTACTCTTTCCCTCCACCTTCTTTTCTGTCAAATATCTACATTTGCAACCTTCTGGGTATCCACATGTATGGTAGACTCTTGCTGCTTTACCAGCTTTCAAACAATAGCTCCATATTAGTGAACTTCTGACAGGTAAACCAAAGGAGAGAACACGATTTGTTTCACCAGAGATCATCTTTCCTTTTTCCTGCACAGAGAATTATCACTCTTCCTCACTAACCTCCAATTGTTTCACTTTGTGGTAGCCATAAAAATGTGTCTCTTAGATACCTGACTGTGGTCACCCTCCACTAATGTACTCTGAAATCTATCACTGCATCTAAGCCAAAGTCATGCTTCCTAAGGGCTGCTTCCAGCCAATGACAGCAAGGCAGGGATACTAAGGCATGCCTGTTTCAAATAGATACAAGGCTCTTCTGCCAGAGAACTTTGACTCCAGGGTTTCCCAATGACCTTGCCAAACTTTCTTAGGACTAAACTGAAGTCTAAGATGCTTGCTCCAACTTTTTTCTTCTCTCCTATAGACCCAGGATCAGACCTGCATTGCGTCTGACGGCTCTCCCGTCCTTCATTCCCTACCTTCCTCCTGCCTTTCCCCTACCCCTCACAGGCATTGCCCTTAATAAATCTCTTGTTCCTCTAATCTCATCTTGGAATCTGATTCATGGAAGACACAGATTAACACGAGTGATACTGAGAACCGGCTGAGAAAACAGGTGACAAAATTGGAGTTTTGGATTGGTTCACTCACTACCTGGGGAATGAAGAGGATATTCTCCTGGTTGGTAGGTGGGACATGGATAGTCCCTGACATAAAGTGATATAGTGGCTCAAGATTGCTAAAGATTTCACTTTTGGTGTCCTGGAAAAATATGCTGGTGAAGAAGAATGCCATGGCAAGTACAATGGTGCAGACATGTGAAATTTATGGGGGGATAGGAGGGTAAGAATGATGCTTACAAATAACCAAATAATTTTAAGACTCTTAGACAAAAACAGAGTTGACATTAATATCCAGAGACCCAAAACATCATCATGGCACCCCTGCCAGTGTGGGAGCCTAAGAGCCAGGTAATAAATGAGTTGGCTAAATTTGGCTCACAGTTGGCCCACTGGATCCACGGATCCACCCAGTAGTCATTTAACCAGTTCTTGAGAGTATTATTGGAATTGGCTTGACAGTTGGACTAACCCCAACATTGGGTCCTTGGGCTGTAAGTAAAAGTTATCACAGTGGAAAAGGTTAAGTGGAAACCTCTGAAATTTCCCCAGTCCCCAAGCAAGATAGTAAATCAAAAGCAATATCATAGCTCATAAATGTAGTGGAAATGATTGCTGCCATTAAAGACCTAAATGATGTAGAAGTGGTGATCCCTTTATTTTTGTTTAACTCACCAGTATGGCCCCTGCAGAAACCATATGGATCCTAGATAATTACTATAAACTGTTATAAACTTAAATAAGAAACTTGATCATAGATGCTGTGCCAGTTGTGATATTATGCTAAGCAGATTAGTGAGGCTTCAGGTACGTGATATGCAGCCATTGATTTAGGCAGAGTATTCTTTTCCATTCCACTTAGAAAAGATCAGAAATAATTTGTATTCATACAAGATAGACAATAACATTAATTTTCAATTTTGTCTCAGGGCTATGTTAGCACTCTTAGCTTCTGCTATAATTCTTTTAAAATAATAAAACATTATTACCTTATAGTTCTGTATGTCCAAAATCTGATGCTATTTCAATAGGCTAAAATAAAGATTTTAAACTAGAACTGCATTTATTTTTGGTAATCTCTGGGTAGGCTATGTTTCCTTACTTTTTCCAGGTTCTGAAGGTTGCTCATGTTGATGTAAAAAAAAAAAAAAAAAGATCTAAACCTGTTAAGAATTTTTATTTCAGTCAAACCTCTCCCATAATTTTACTTGAAAAGATCTGAATTACCTGCACATCCCATAGAACATCACACTTATTCATTCGTATCAATGACTTCATAACAATTGGACAAGAGAGGAAGAGGTAGCTAGTACACTGGAGAACTTGGTAAGACATGTGCTCTAGAGGATGAAAGAGAAACCTATGAAGATTCAGGATACGATAATTCAGTGAAATTTTTAGGGGTCCAGTGGTCAGGGACATGATAGATTTCTTCTAAAGTGAAAGAAATATTGCTGAATTTTTCATACTCTACAATAAAGAAGAAAGCACAGTGCCTGGTAGGCCTCTTTGTGTTCTGTAGGCAACACATTCAATACCTAGGAATACTGCTCTGATGACATGACTCAAGTCTAGGCTATGATGCAAGCAGCATGCAAATATGATCTAGCAAATCCTATGATACTGGAAGTGACAGTGGTGGGAAAAGATGCAGGATGCTGTTTATGACAAGCCCCAAGGGGAGTTTCACAATTGTAGGACACTGGGACATGGAATAAGGTCATGATTAGGTAGTCAAGACACTTTGTAATCTACCATAATTGCATCATGCCCCTTCTCCAGCATCATGGGATTCTGTTTAACCTGCTGAAATGAAAAACTCTGACCTTGGTTAAGATAGGGTTGGCTTGATACATGAGAGCAAGCCAAAAATAGGACTCATTTCAGTCATATTGGGGGCGGCCTTGAAAGACGGTGGGCAGAAAAATCTTCCCATTGGGCAAAGCTGTAAGCAGTTCATCTGGCATCTACTTTGTGCATAATGAGAAGCTACCCAAGGCGAAAATATATATAAGTCCCTATATACAAGTTCCTAGGTCTTGACTTTTGACTATAAATCTGAGAAGAAAAGCATTAGACGTTTAGAGACAAGGGAATATGGGATAGAGGAATATGGGTGGACATGGGTAAGAGACACGAAGCGTGAAGGCTTTTTGTAATGTACATTAACACTCATTCAAACAGCATCCACCATGAAAGAAGTACTCAAGAACTAAGTAGGCAAAATGACTAGCTAGTTGATGGTAGCTAGTCTTTGTCATCAGTCATTCCACAACTATCGCAATGGATTCATGAATGAAGTAGCCATGGTGGCAAATATGGAAGCTGCATATGGGCCCCACAGCATGGCCTGTCATATATAGAGGCTCATCTAGCAACTGTTGTCTCTGAATGTCCAGCTTGTCAGCAACAGAGATCAATGCTGAGCCACCAATAACGCACTATTTATTTCTCGAGGAAATCAGCTGGTCACTTGATGGTTAATGTTGACTACGTTGGGCCCCTTTCAGCCTGAAAGGGGACCAATGGTTTATCCTCATGGGGTAAATAACTATTCTAGATTTGGGTCTGCCTTTCCTGCTCACGGAGCCTCACATAACACCAATATGCAGAGGAGCAAGAGGATGAGTACCATTTGCCATTCCGGGGTCTACCTCAGCTATTGGGTCTGTAGTTTATCTCACTAACCTCCCTCTCCTTTGTTCTCCCTCATCCCCAGGAAGATAAGTCCATAGGAACCATGTAGTTGCTGCTCCCTGAACCTATGTGGAAAAGAGGATCTGTGTAGTGAATGGGATGGACAGTAACAGCCATGAAAATTTGTTTCTCAGATTTCTAACCTTAGGAAGCATAAGTGACTAACAGCCTTAGCTGCTGTATTCTGACACTTCTTTTGTGAGATGAGAGTAGATCAGAAGTGCACTCATAGAAAAGTGCTTAACCTTATTACTCCCCTGCTGGCTGTCTCGAACTACCAGACAAATCTCAAATGATTCAACATCCTGGTGAGAAAAGAAAAATACCCATTTTTCCATGCAGAGTTATTCACTTCAAGAAAAACTAACACAAAATATGAGCATAGTTTATTAAAAAAAAAAGTGAAAAAATTAAAACATTGGGTCATTGAAAGAACCCTAAATCACAAGAAAAAAAAATAAATAAAATTAAATAAAAGATAAAAAGATCAGGTTCTTCAGGAATAATAATAATAATAATAAATTTTTAAAAAAGCCTGAAAGCCCAACTGCAATACAAAAGAGGCTACTACAGGAAAGGCAACTTTCAAAAAGCGTTAAATGTATCAACTAAATTTTAGACTTGTCAAAAAAGAACTCAAGAAATATACTCATATGTCTTGAGAGACTCAAAGACCAATACTAAGAGACTCTTTAAATTGCTAAATGACAGAGTCCAGTTAAAGTACACAAAGCACAAATTTAATTAATGTTTTTCTTTAGGGGGGATCAAATAATTTCAAGCCCAAATTTTCTTCCCAACGACAAGGCTAGAATGATTAGATCAGGTTAGTGATAATGTTTAGATGTTCTACAACTAATTAGCAACCATTTGGAAGATAATGCTTTAGGAACAGGTATTTTTCCAAAAATTTAGCACTCTTATTAAAGCTCTTACCAAAGGCTGTAGCTAGTCTTCATGATGCCTTTGGAAGAATTAGAAAAAGCATCCCCTTGCAAATTTCAGGTTTCACTCTCCCTTGTCACAGACAACCTTATGCTACTCATATACCTTAGCAGAGGAACTTAATTACCTACATCACAAAAAAAAAATTGAGATCAAGAATGGTGAACTTTTTCAACTTGTGTCTTCTCCACTTCAGATTTAACTCCATGTTTGCATGTTCCCTCATGCCTGGGAGACACGCACTTTCAGACTTGCCCAATCTACCTGGATGCTTCCTCCTTTCTCCTTCCAGGGTCCAGTACAAAGGGGTTCCTACACTTACACTTTTTCATCTGTGCCTTCTATAGCTTGTTTTCCTCAGCCTCCACATAGGCTCTAGTCTCCTGACTTAACACAAAAACTTTCTCTTCACTCTGTCTTTCAATGCCAAACTTCTTGAAAAAGCACTAAATATCTTTATCCTCACTTCTTTACCCCTCAGCCTTCTCTCTGTTGTATCTTATCTCACCATTCCACTCAAGGACATTCAGAAATGGTAATCTCTGACTCCCTAAATCATAATAATTTCTGTTTCTACCCTTCTTGGCGTCTCTACATCATTTGACTCTATTGACCTTTCTTTAGACTTTCTCTGCCACTGGCTCCTAAGAGATCTCTATCTCTCTGACTTCTCTTTCTTAGCTTATTATTTTGTTTTCTACTGATTTAAAAAAAGTAGGGGGAGCAGCATAGTCTCACCTCTATCTAAACATTAATGATGGAATTTACCATGAAATGTAAGATCATTGAAAACTTGCACAAACTTGACTTATTAATAGAAAATATATTTTATTTCATCAAGGGGAAATCATAAATAAATAATGTATTAGACTTCTTTGAGAGCAAAATTAAATATCTTAATGAAAGCAAAGCAATAAATGTTTTTAGAAGTCTTTCATAAGAGTCTATACTTAAAACACTAAAAACAAAAAATCATCATGGAAAATACTTTGTGGATGAAGAACTGCTCTAAAAGCACTAAACAAAGGATGAGGGGAAATGGGCGCTTGCATGTATAATCAGTGCATTGAACGAGCACTAACTTGTGGGATGTACTCAGAAAAACAAATTTACCTTTTCTCTTTCACTGCCCACTTACATTTATTCACTGGATCTGGTCCTTCTCCTGCTTCTCTGTAGAAACTTGGCTTTTCTTTTTGCCTTTCAATAAGAAGAATTCACTTTGCTGTTTCATTTTAAGATTCACTCTTGGAGAGATAAAGTGGGAGGTGATACCTTACAACTCTCTTTCTCCAAAGCAAACAAACAAACAAATGAAACTTACAAATGCCCAGTAAAACCGCTTTTTATGCCCTTGATGTGGGTAAGAGTTCTAAGAGGGCTGTAACTCTAAAATTCATAAATTCACAATTCTCTTAGGTATCTGATACCTTAGGATCTCAGCTGAAACTTGCACTTTCACAGTCCATTCCACCTGAAGAGATTTAAACAGCAGGGTACACCAGGGATCGGCTCTAAGGCATTCTTATGAAACAGTATGGTAAATGATTCAGAGGGTAAGCATGCTTGTGAAATATCCAAAGCAGCATATGACATAAAACTTCCAGTTAGTAAAATGCCAAGTGCAGAATAAACTGCAGGAAGATGGCACCAGGCTGGGCGAGTGGGCAGAGAAGTGGCAGATGAGTGTTCAAGGATAAGATAGAAGATGTTTTCAGGACAAAAAATCCAAACACTATTTTCAGGGTAAAGATCTTCAGGGCATCAGCCATGACCCTCTGAAAGAACAGGCTTCAGAAAGGTAAAAACCTGTACATGAAATAAGGTTCCTATTTGTAGTTCTTATGATATTAGAATCTTCTGCACATTTGAACTAAGGTTCTTTATCTTCAGTAAAGTCATTCTTCTTTTTAGTGAGGGACAGAATGCTTGAATTTCAAAACCAAATTTCAGACTTCATTTTATAGCAGGAATTTACGTTCAGTCAATATTTTCATAAATATTTGTCATTGAGATAAGGTTTTGAAACCTAAATTTATTATTCCTCACAGGGAACTTCTTAGGTCTTTATTATGAATGTGCTAATAAAATTTCCTTCTTGTTTCTATAAAGATGTATGTGTATATCTTTATGTATTTTCTCTTTATCGTGCATGTGTGTGTATACATTTGGTAATACAAATATGTAAGCACTTGAGGTATAATTAAAAGTCTTCAGGAGACTCTCAAGATCTTCACCCTCCCCCCACCATTGAGAAGATGAGGCACTGGATAGCTGGTATAATTTTGACTAATAAAAATAAATGCCCTTCGGACAAGAATTAGATAAGCAGCTTGTTTCTGCAAAAGTTGAACTGCAGCCAGTCTTGTACTAACTCATTTCATAAATTCTTCCCTCTTCTAAAAAAAAAAAAAAAAAAATTGAGAAAATAAATGGATTCAAAAATTTCCAGGAAGGTACTGAGGATTCTGCTCAGGATTATCTCAGGGGGAGGCTTCCATCTGTTCTTAGTTTAACTTATTTTATTCTGTTCCATATTTCTTAATCAGGACTTTGAAGTTTCTGCATAAGATCAAATATTTTTCTCATTTCCCCCTTTATATTACTAAAATACCACATTTATTTAAAAAATCATTACCCTGCTCTATTGTTTACAGTACTAGAATAGAGAAAATATTTGTTACAAAAAAAGATTTCATGACATCTCTATAGCTATATAAATATTTATATATCTTTTTAAATGCCTTGATTGGTTGGTTTTAGATTGTCTCAGATTGCATCTGATTTCCCTGCCTCTTTGCTAAACCTTTTTCAATCCCTGCATAACTTCCTATTTAATCCTGCTCCCTGGCCCACAAAGGTCACCTTCAAAATATTGTCACTTTTATGTAATGAAGACATGAAGTCTAGCCATAACTTAAATGATTTCAGTATGAAACATGACTAAAAACCAATGTAATTTTCAAAGTAAACAGTATTTAAAAATATTTCAAGAAGAGGAAATCCACAAATCTTAGCATTGGAACAAGTGCATAACTTCTTTTCTGCTGAGTCATTTGAATATATGTGCTGTAATATTTAGAAAATTATTCATACTGTTTATACTCACTTTGTACTTGGTATTAATGTGCTATACTGTATGTTGTATTTGGAGTAAAACACTTTCTGTGTTTTAATGGATTCATGTTATTAGCTCTCTTAACAGAAGTGGGTAGACTTTCATTTTTAGCAATGTCTTGTTTCTTCAATACATTATCATATTTAAATATAAAAGACATAGAAATGAATGTTAATAAGATTTTTTTTTAATTAGAGGAGTTTCTTATATATTATTCATTTCTTAAAAAACTCTGAGGCCCTATAAGTTATGATTTTAAATTATTCATTTGTAACCTTAGGGATTTTTCTACTGCCTCAATCCCCCAATTAAGAAAAAAAAAGTAAGCATAGTCTATATGAAGGAACTTTCAGCTCTCCTGTGAAAAGTGGTACTTTATAATAATTCTTTTCAGGTGGCTTCCTGTAATTTTCCACTACAAATTAGTATTTTAGCTCCTCTCAAGCACACACATTTCCATGTGCTCTAAATACACGGTTGACCTTGAGGTGGAAGTGGAAACCACCCAAATCACATTCTACTCTCCGATTTTCTGCTCCAAACATTCTAATATGGGAACATCAGGTAAAAATGAGTCAACCTTAAAGGAGAGAAAGAAGAAGTCCCAGAATAGCCACGCCCAGTCTGGGCAGAGGGTGTGCAAAGAAGAGAAGCCAGTCTTACCTGCCTGCTTTGCTGACTGAGCGAGTGCCAAAAGGTTGGGCTCACTGCATTCATATATAAGAAATTTCCCCCAAAAGTATGTTGAGGACATTGAGTTTTTATAGCCCTATGAGATAGGTAGTATTATTCTCCTCATATTTTACAGATAAGAAAATTATATTTCAATCATTTTTAGCACCAGTTGGGGAATTGGCCAACTGCCTGAGTGAGTCACAGTCCAGATGCTCAATCCTACAGCCACGAGGGCCCAAGACAATTACCCAACGTTTCTGGCACTCCTTGTTTTAGCTGTGCCCCACACACTCCCTGAATATTTGATAATATATGCTTTAAAAAAAACCTTCCTATTGTACTGATAATAATACACATATCTGTATTAATGAATATTATTTTCAGTATTTGAATCATCGACCCTGATTTTCACTTTGGCCGTTTGTGCCAATATAAGGAAGTATTAGCATGGATATTGTAAGTGGGCAATTTGCTTGCCCAGTAGGACCATGCTCCTCACACAAATGAGCCAAGCACTGAAATTTTCTGTAACCCTATCCCTCTAAAATTAAAGTTAGAATGGAAGAAAGGTACCACCAGGGGGCAATAAATACCTTATCACATGGTCAGAAACAGAGAAAATAAATTGGTGGCCAGTAGTCATATTTTGTTTGGTTCAAATGGTTTGTTAGCTTGTTCATTTTTGTCAGCATTTAGTAATCATGAGTGTTCACATAAAATTGTAGATTTCCAATTTTTCTTGAAAAATCAGAAGATCTAGCAATTATCGGCTCTGTGTTTCCACAAGATAACAATTGTCTGTAGCTGATTCCAACTGCCCTATTTGAATAGCTAGGCTGTCTCTGGCATGCCACCCTTCATATAATATATGCACATGCGTTCACATTCAGCTTGCTATAGGTTACCCCTCGCCTCTGTGGCATTTGAGTTTATGAACTCCTCATCCAATAATCAGGCTAAGGCAGTAAGTATGGTTACTAGAAACATTATATGCATTAATCTTTTAGACTTCTTTAAGTAATATTTTAACTTTGTTATTTAAAAACGTCATTGTACCATTAGGAATACAATAATCACTGACTATAACAGAAATTTGGATAGTCATTCTAAATCCACATCCCAAAGGAATCAGGACCCTCCTAGAGAGGCCATGCATGTTGTTACTTCAAACCAATTTGGCATCTGGTCATTCTCTTAGCTAGAATTGTACAGCTGCCATAAGAATTCAGTCTCTCAACTTCTTATCTATTTCACTCTCTCTCTAGCAGGTGAAAGAAACTGCTGGAGGGAATTAAAAAATACAGCATCCTCTTCCTATTTGTTTTCTCAGCACTCTTCTGTGAGTTCACTCACAGTCAGAACAGGCTCAGAGAGCAAGTGATGGATTCCACGGTAAAAGATGGCTTTGGCAGTGATATTTCTCTTTCTGGAAACCTAGACTGTCCTCATTGTTTAGGGTCAAACTTCTAGTTTCACAGAGATATTACTGTTGCTCTATAGAGATAGTTTGGGGTGGCAGATAGAGATCTAGCTTTGAGTGAGAAAAGCTAGGTTTGAGTTACTACACTATCACTCACTGAGTATCCATTACTATTTACTTGTATCATGAGGCTCAATTTTCTTGACTACAGATGAGCATAATACTATTTGCCCTTACTATTTCCTCCATGTTATTGTAAAAAATCAAATCAAATCATATATACAATGAAAACTAAGTGTAGAATGTTGTATAACACAATGTATTACAATTTGAAAAATGCCTGGGAGGCAAACTGATGTAAGATGGTGACTTTTCTTATTTAAAGTTAGTAATTAGGATACAGATGAACAAGATCCTCACAGTAAAAGAGACTTTTAGGCACTAGTTAGTGAGTCCTTGGGGAAGATGGGAGAGTAGGAAGCACCAGGAAACTGTCTCCCCACCTAGATAACAATTGCACTCGAGTCTGCCTAACATAACTATCTGGAACTCTAGAGTCTATTAAAGGCTTGCAACTTCCAGAAGACTTGGTGGTTAAATTGTGGTTATTTTTGGACAATTTCAGCTATTAGCACAGTAGCAACTACCTATCCCCCCACCTTCCAGACACATGGCAGGCAGCTACACACGTGTTCCTAGAGCAGCTGGCATTTAGCTTGCCAGAGCCAGGGTGGGGAAAAAGAGAATCCTGTCTCCCAAATATTGAGGATCCGTTCTTTGATTGCTGATTGCTATTCATGACCACAGAGGTACAGACAGAGGCAGCTGCCATTGTTGTTATACCTTTCCCCATTGTTGCAAGCCCCTCCTCAAGTTGAAGGGACTTCCAGGGATTTAAGGAGTTGGCACCCTTCTCTCTCCTTCATTTTTTTATTTTTCTCTCATTGGGAGCCATACATTAAAGACTAAGACATTCAAAAACAGCCACATATTCAGGGGAAATTAGAAAGTCACCACATGTACCCAAGCAAAGGCAAAAGCTCAGAAAAGACCTGAGAAGACCTTGAGTTTACACCTCAGCCTGATTCTCAGCACAGGGATGGCCTACAACAATCAAAACATCAAACCCAAGAACAAAAACAGCAAATCTTGGGGAAAGGGGAGAACATTATTTCCAGAGTTATCAAATTATTAGATTTAAATGTCCAGTTTTCAACAACAACAACAACAAAATCACAAGGTATACAAAGAAACAGGAAAGTATGGCCTGTTCAAAGAAAAAACTAAACCAGTAGAGACTGTCCAGATGGTGAATCTACTCAACAAAGATAGCTGTCTTAAAGATGCTCAAAGAACTAAGGGAACATATGGAGAAAGTAAAAAAAGTGATGTATGAAAAAATGGAAATATCAACTAAGAGATAGAAAACTTAAAAAAGACACCCCCCCCCCAATTCTGGAGCTTAAAAGTAAAATAACTAAAATGAAATATTCACCAGAGATATTCAAAGGCAGACTTAAAAAAGTAGAAGAAAGAATCAGCAAACTTGAAGGCAGGACAATGGAAATTATCAAGCCTGAGGAACATAAGAAAAAAGATTGAAGAAAAGTAAACAAAATGTAAGTGACCTCTGGGATACTGTCAAGCACACCAAGATACAGATAGTGAGAATCCAAGAAGGAAAAGAGAGAAAGCAAGGGGTAGAGAAAATTTCTGAACAAATAATGTTGAAAACGTCCCAAATTTGAAGGAAGACATGAACATAAACATACTAGAAGCTCAGCGAAACTCAAGTAGGATGAACTCAAAGAGATACATACTGAGACACATTAAAATCAAATTGTCTCAAGAATCCAGAAGTGAACTCACATTTATATGGGCAAATAATTTTCGACAAAAAAGCCAAAAACATACAGTGGAGAAAGGAAAGCCTCTTCAATAAATGATGCTGGAAAAACTGGAAAGCTACCTGCAAAAGAATGTAACTAGACTGTTGTCTATCACCACACACCAAAATTAACTCAAAATGGATTAAGGACCTGAATATAAGACCTGAAACAATGGTATGCATAGAAGAAAACATAGGAACTATACTCAAGGACCTTGGACTTAAAGAGGATTTTATGAATTTGACCTCAAAAGCAAGGGAAGTAAAAGCTAAAATAAATGAATGAGACTACATCAAACTAAAAAGCTCAGCAAAAGAAATTGCCAACAAGGTAAAGAGACGACCATCCAACTGGGAAAATATATTTGCAAGCAATGCCTCTGATAAGGGCCTAATAGCCAAAATATATGAAGACCTCATACAACTCAATAACAACAAAAAAACAAATGATCCAATCAAAAAATGGGCAGAGAACCTGAACAGACACTTCTCCCTAGAGGACATACAAATGGCCAACAAATATATGGAAAGATGCTCAAAATCGCTAGCTATTAGAGAAATGCAAATCAAAATCTCAATGAGATACCATCCCACACCTGTTAGAATAACTATAATCAAGAGGACAAGTAATAACAAATGTTGAAGAGGATGTGGAGGAAAAGGAACCCTCATACACTGCTTGTGAGACTGCAAATTGGTACAACCGTGATGGAACACAGTACAGAGGTTCCTTGAAAACCTAAAAATGGATCTACCGTACAATCCAGCAATCTGTCTACTGGGTATTCACCCCAAAGACTTGAAAACCCATATTTGAAAAGAGATTTGCACACCAATGTTCATAACAGCATTATTCACAGTGGCCAGGACATGGAAGCAACCGAAGTGTTCTACAATAGATGACTGGCTAAAGAAGCTGTGGTAGATATATACAATGGAATATTACTCAGCCATAAGAAGAGATGAAATACTGCCATTTGCGACAACATGGATAGACTTTAAGATAATCATGCTAAGCGAAATAAGCCAGACAGAAAAAATTAAAAATCACATGATATCACTTATATGTCAAATATACACCTAAAAGCAACAAATGAATAGGACAAACAAACAGAGACTCATGGACATGGGCTATAGACTAGTGGTTATCAGAAGGTAAGGTGTGGGGCGATGGGGGAGGTAATCAAGGCAAAGGGGGTCAAATATGTGGTAATAGAAAGAAATCTAACTATGGGAGGTGAACACACAGTGTAAATATAGATATGCCTTACTGTTAAGGTGTACAGCTGAAACATTGGATTTCGTTAACAAATGTCACCAGAAAAAAATAAATAAATTTTAAAAAATAAAAATTAAATTAAATTAAACTGTAAAAAGCCAGGGATAGTCAATCAGAGTACCAGCAGATTTCTCTGGAAATTTGGAGATCACCTATCAACCAAGAATCTTATAGCTGGTAAAACTGTCCTTCAAAAGAGAGGAGGAAATTAAGACATTCCTAAATAAACAAAAGCCGAGGGATTTGCTATGAATCAAATGATTAAGTAGTGAGATAATCTCATACAATTCTAAAATGTATTCATTCATCCATCAAACATGAGTGGAGTTCCTCTACATGCCAGGTTCTGGGAATTCATGCATGAAATACCATGGGTTCCTGCCAGATTTTCTTAGAACCAGAGGAGAAAATCTCTCCCTAAAGAAAGCAGGATGAGGTCCTGGTGAGTATAGGAAGGAACAAAAGTGGGCAGGAAAAGAATGCTAATAGGTCAACAAAGGGTATAGGCAAATATAAAGATTAACAGAAAAAGCAGATGGTCTTAGAGGTGAGAAGTCTTAGACAATACAATGTACAGCTGCCACAAACAGATTTTTTCATCTGAACATTATGCAGACACTTGATGGAGCAGCCAGGGGAACTGAAATCCAGACCCAATTACATCTGTCAGATCATGCTCTGGAGAAGGGGGAGGAGGGACTTGACCCTTAAAAACAGGGACTTTTTTTAATTCACAGAAGGACACTGCACAAAGGCTATCTGTGTCCCTGGATTCAAAAGTATGCCTTTAAAACCAAAAATACTAAGGAGAGTGAAAGTGGTGGTGCTGATATTCTGTACTCATTCAAGGGTCTCCTTAACAGTTTTCTCACATGCACAGAATTCAAGAGTATATTTTTAAGACTTTCAGGTATATATTTCAGGCTTATAATAACCTAGAGCAATAAATTTTTTAACATGGAGCTTAAGTTCTTCATCTTTTTTGAGAGTATATTTAGGAACATATGAGATGTAATATGTTAAATAGAACAAAATACTAATGTCTTGTTTACCTTTGTATTATGTTTTAACATTTTAAGAATCATCTTATTACTATATAATAAGATGTATAACTACTACTTGAGAAAAACACTAAGTTCCCGTGTGAAATGTGTCATTTATTATGTGAACAAGATTATTTTCATTTACATTGTTTCAAATCTTAAAATTTGTGGCTCTACATAAAATAAGAGAAAGTAGCCTAATCTTTTCAAAATAGAGTGCTGATGTGGAGTTTAAAGTCCAGTTCATTTTTATCCAGTTTCAATTTCCTCTAAAACACCTGGGAGCATTACTCATGCTAAAATTAAACAGCTTGTATGCTCATGTTCATAAAAGTTGTACTGTGAACCTAAAACACAAAACAAAACATATGTACATGTGTATTTTATTGAACCTAAAATTTTACAGCTTTTTGAAATGCCTAAGACACAGTATTTTTGATCCCTTGAGTGTCAAAATTCACTAAGTATTTATTGTGCAAAGCATTGTAGAATTAAGCAGAGAAAAGACTTTTTCTGTCTTCAAAGGATAGTTATTTTGACATTAAAATATTTCTTTTCAGAAAGGTTATAGCAGCAGCAATATGGGTAGAATATGGGTAAAATAGTATACTGCTTTCTCCTGTTTTGATCTCTCTCTGAGGCACCCATTAGCCTCTCTTGGTCTGTCAGAGTCCTTCATGGCTCACCCATGGAAATTCTCCCCATTCTGAATCCTTCTTTTATAATGCCCATATCAAAATTATACTTTCTTATAATCTATTTTCTTAGGGACTAGTTGCCAAAGTGACAGCTAAACTAATCTGGTAAACTAATCCATACAAAGATATGGATTATTTCTCGAGCAACATATTTATGTTACTATCTTTTTAGAGACAGTGTCTTAATGCATAGGAGTGACTTTAATGATGGGGATTTCCACATGCATGATGGGTCTTTTGGTGTCCCTCAAATATATAAATCATATGAGGGGCTGCCAACATTGTTTCCCTGTCCTGAGAGCTGGGGAGAAAAGAAATGGGCTGTCTTTGCATTGCCCGGAGGAGTTTTTAGTAGCATGTTTGCCTAAACCCACAAGGAGCTGATGGATTTATCCACACCTTTGTAGGATCTTCTGTTTCAGTAAGTCAAAACAAGCCCAGTTTTCCACAGTTTCTATTGGAGGAAAATATTTTTCTCAAAAAAGGGGTATGAGTGACATTTGGGGCAGGATAATTCTTTATTTTATAGAATTGTATACATGGCAGGAATTTTAGCATTCCTAATCTCAACCCACTAAATTCCAATAGCATCTCCCCAAGCGTCTTGCCTGTCCAGTTGCTGTGACAGCCAACATGCCTCTGACACATTTCCAAACGTGTGGAACAACTCAAGTGATGACTATCAGCCAATCCTTTTAAAGCCAGTTATAACCCTTTCTATGGGAGGTACAATATCCCCCGTCAGCCACACTGTCAAGAGTGGTTGAGTGGCATTGAACCTCCAGTGACTGTGTCTCCATTCAAGAATACAATGAATGAGTGGGAAAAGGCAGATATGAACTTCCCCCACTTAACATCCTCAAACTAATTCCAGTCAGTTATTTTACGATGAGTCAGAAATTCAGACTAAAAGAATGTGAAATTTTTCTGAAAGTAAAGCTTTTCTTTGGATGGCGGCTTATTGAGGAATGGTTTGGCAGTTTGACATTGATCTTTCTAATATTGTGACAGCATCCTCAAAAAAAACTATTCCCTTTGGTGGTAACATGAATTCAGAATTTCATCTAACTACAGTTGAAGTCTCATTTGGTCTCATTCAAAGATCACCTGTAAAGACTCAGGAAGTAAAGAAAAATGAGAATGAAAGTACTATGCTTCAAAAGCCAAGGTAACACACTAAAATATTAACTGCTTGCTTTATACACTTTTAATAAGTCAATTTCTATTAATTTCGTTAACTTTTTACAATCCTATAATGAAATGGTTTAAAGATATGGGGAAGAATAAAAATAGCATCATAGCAAAATGCATTCCCAGTTTATGGTGAATAAATCAAAGTTTCGGGGCCATAAAGAGTTGGGGGAGTAAAGTCCTTTTGTTTCCTTTTAGATAAGATAAATGTGTAGCAGGCACATGAACAGCAATAGTGCTATTTTATTAAATAATGCTCAAAGAACATGACTGATAAGAAAATGATATGGAAAATAAATATTAAAAATTTATTTAAAAGTAAAATATATATCTGTGGTAGCTTTGAGAGGACGAAAGGTAGGGAAATGGCTTTTGAGAATACAAACATATTCTTGCAATATTAACGTTTATTCCAAGAATAAAGGTTAAAATTGGCTTCCATTTTAAATATTGAACTTTTGGTACATAATGCTGCTGATTTGGTATGATAGAGGTGGTTAAATTGTTTGTTTCTTTTTTTTTTTTTTTAAGTCAGTTACACTTCTTCCATAATGGTCCATGTGTTGGTCAGATGAAAATTTAGGAAAATAAAGTCGTTCTACTGTGAGTTCCAGGAATGTAGGGACCATGTTGATATTGTTCTATCTCTAGTACTAGATAAAGCACAGTACCTAGCACATAGAAGGCCCTCAAAGGAGTGGATGAATTGAAAAACCATACTTAACTTAACAAACTCTGATTACTAATAACAACTCTCATCATTATACAGTTATTGTGTGCCAGGCACAGGATCTCTATTATTTCAATTAGTTATTCAATCAACCTCAAGGCATCAGCATTATTGTCAACATTTGCAGAATGTTGACAATAATAGAGCCAGCAACATAAACAAGCTGGCTCTTAGGTCAGTAGTTTACTCAAGATAACGTGGCACCCAATGCAAATCCAGGACTCTAAGGCCTGGGTCTGTTTACTGAGTACCTGGCAGTGAGTGAGGGAGTATGCTTAGAGACTTCTTTGAATCTCTGCCCTCTAGTGAGGGAGGGGGCCATGTAAACAAGTCATTCTATTCTCTATTAAATGGGCTATAACAGAGGAAATAACAAGGCAGCAACTAGTAGAATTTAAGGAAGGAGGAGTAACTACCAGAATTTAGAGATATTGCTAATTCTATCATGATAGAATGACAGGATTTATAAATTGGCTCTCTGGGCTCCCAGAGGCTAGCAAATTATGTGAGGCAAACCAGTATGTCTCAGTGTCAATCAATCCTGACCCCAGGTCCTAGTTCTCTTCAGGCATCTCTGCACAGTGAGACTACAATGCTTACCTCGAACGCCACCAGTACAACTCTTGTAGGATAGCTGTACCTTGTACACCATTCCCACCAACTTGAAAAGCTTGATACACTTTTAATAAGTCAATTTCTATTAATTTCATTAATTTATATCTGTTATATCTGAGAATCACCGAAAGGGTGCCTCACATGTAGAGACAAACTAAGTCCCTTCTCTTCTACTTGGGTTCCTTCTTGTCAATGTCCAATGCAACTAAAGCTTCCTTAAGGAACCTGCTGCCACCAGTGCTAAGGACTATGCAATCCATGATTCTGCCTTTATCTGACAGAGCTTCAGAGGGTGGAAGGAAGTCCCGCTCTGCAACCAGCTGGCCTCCAAGACCCCTCCGTTAGCACTCACTGTCTCTCACAATAGAATTTTTTCCCCTCTTTATCACCTTTAAGCAAAAACTTGTCTCAACAAGAAGCAGTAGCAGTTCTCTATGTGTTCCCTCTTCTACATCCAAGAAACACATGTTCTTTCCCTACTACCAAAATATAAGTAAACACACAATCATATGCACTGAACACAGGAGACTTGGATATAGACATCTAGCCCAAAGCTACACAGTCAGCCACCTTCCCGACCAAACCAGAATGCTTAATACCTTTTCAGGTTAATGTACTTGTCTTATTTTGGTACAACTAAAAGAAACCATTCTGGGTGTTTGTTTGTTTGTTTGTTTTTAAAAAAAGAGTTTAAAGATAAATGTTTGCTTGTAGAGACCAAAATCACACCAAAAAGTAGACAAACTTTAAAGTTCAGTTTCAGCCAAAGCACTCTATACGTGAAGAAATCAAGAGCTGGGAATATTAAGTTCGTTGTTTAAAATCATACAGGTTGTAGCAGAACCACGGTTATAACCTAGGTTTTCTGATTCCCAGTCTAATGCTTTTTCTTGAGAGAAGGAGAGAAGAGAAGGTTATAAGAGAGGTGTAGTCTGATACTTTCTCCTCCCTAGGAGAAAAAATGGATTTCTCTGTTCTCCTTTGCTTAGTTTTTTGGTCAGTTTTTGGTCATCTGCTTGGTATGTGTCATTTCTGGCTCCTGCAGTTTCAACACAGCCGTCTCTTGTATACAGAGCTCAGAGGCTCTGTGGTTTTCTGGAAAGCTCAACATAAGTCTCTTCCAAAGTGAGAGTCGACACAGCCCTCCTCCTCATTCTAAAAATATGCTGTCTGTTATGGTTGAAATGGTTAAATTATTATTAAGGCTCGTTTTATTATATCTTGAATTGTGTCTAAATTCCTTTCACTATTTTCCTTTTCAACTTTCTGTGTTCTGGTCTGCCTTTCCACCTTTATATTTTTATGTTTTGAATAAGCTGATTATAATATGCTCCACATAGTTTAGAATCTTTTACTTATGCTTCCTAATAAATCAGTTTCTCCAGGTTGTCATTAATGTTCAAACCCTTTTCCTTAGTGTGGCTTCATAGATATACAGCCAGAGGACTTGGAACATAATTTCACCAGTACCAAGTGCACTATTAATTTTCTGCTAGGTCTTCCTCTCCCTGGTCCAGGGAATGGCTCCTTTCCTCATCTGCATCAGGAAATAGAAACTTATGCATCTTCCAGCTTCATAACTCTCTTGGCCATTCAGTGCGATGTGGAAAAAAATGTTGGTGGTAGGTTTGTAGCAGCTGTTTTACCACATTCCTATGAAAATGCCTGCAGGCACAGATTGCTCCACTCATGGTCCTGAAAGGGCTTCTGCAGCCCCAGTAATCTGCCGTGGCTGATCCCTGTTAGCATGCAGGTCTCAGACTTCGGTATGCATAAAAAGCACCTAAGTGAGTAAGATTCCTGGGATGCATCCCGAGGCCTGATGATTCTGTCCTTTTTGGGTGGAACCCAACGGCCCTTCAGCATCACCCATGTGATTCTGAAACAGGCTATCTGCAGAGGATTCTTTGAGAAATACTAATTAGAACTTTAGAATTAGTCACATTATTCTTTTAAAAATCATTTTCTTTAAACTGTGTCTAGATGGTCAGTTTTGAGGAATGCTAAATGAGATTAACAAACAAATGGGGGAGTGGGGCAGATTTCTCAAGTCTCTTCCTTCCCACCTTTACAATTCCATGATTCTACACTTATTTGGATTATATATAATACCTCTGAATCCATGGAGTTTAGGCTCAGTATGAATGTCATCTTTTTCCCCCTAATTGAAGATCCTACAAGATGAAAGCTTATGCTAAAATGTAGAAAATGTATGTATAGAAAATTTGGTACCTTTCTGGAGTTATTCTTTGCTAATTAAAAAACCCAGTCTACAGTCTATGGTCTGTCCCCATTCTCACCTTTGGGCACGGTTTGCTTGGTTTTACAAGTTTAGGACCAAGTGAACAGTTTCTGTAAATAAGAGCAGAAGAGGAATGTGCCCTGAGAATTAAGGTGAGCCTTGGAACCTGAAGGGAAGGGTTCGGAACATCAGGACAGGGAAGAGCTCACCTATGGGCAGAGCAGAATTATCTTCAGTGGTGTGAATTTAGAGGAGACAAGGACACTTCGGTATAAAATTTCTTTGCAGGGGTTAAGGTGGCTGAGTACCAAAACCTCAAACTCTGTAATGATAAAGCTTAAAGATATATGCCTAGAAAATGATTTCTCAAATTCATACTGTTATACATACAAAGGATTTCCATTAACGTTTCCAGAAAGCTGTTTTTAATGTGGAAGGGGAAAATTGCCATAGAAAGTTGGCATAAGGGAGGAAAAGAGTGCAAATGAGTATAAAAATAGATCACTGACACCATGACTGTTCTTACTCTGTTTATCTTATTCAGTAGGCAAGACACACAATAGAATTCTGGAGAAAAATATCTGACTGTGCGGCAACCTCAACTAATAGAACGATAAAAATTCTGTGTAAACTTAAAGTATAAAGGGCCCTGACAAAGCAGATGCCACTATGTCCTCACTCTTCAGACGGAGGGCCTCAGATCTGGCTACTAAACATTCTTATTTTTTAGTTACTAAACTCCTATGTATACATTTAAACACAGACATAGAAATATCTTCAAGAACTTCCCTATGAGCTGCCTTCCACACTGAGGGTTTCCAAACGGGAATACTCTAAAGGAGGATGTGAGACTAGGCTGGGAGAGGAATCTTAAAGAAAAATCAAAGCTGGATAGGAAAGAACACTCAAAGTAAACAAACAAAAAAAATTAAGAACGACTGTCAATCTAAACAGACTGCCAAGGCCAGAGAATACAGAAGGGATGATACCTAGCATAGTGCTTGGCACACTGGGACATTCATAAATATTCATAAAAGAAAGGGAGGGAAGATGGAGTTTCCTAGTTAAAGCTTCCTAAGTTGTTGGAAGAGGTGGTGGGTTATAAAATGTGCTGTTGTGACTAAAAGACAAATGGGACCAAATCTAGAATCCAAACAGAAAAGGATATTAGTACTTCCTTTCAGAGACCTATGCAGAAGCACAACTCAGGAAACTAAAGCAAGTGACTTAGGCCATTGGTAAATGATTCAAAGGCACTGTGACACAACTGGAAGTGAAGTAGAAAGATATGCATGGCAGGGACATTTCTGCTGAGAGCTCAGGAGAAGGAGTGCCTGGAGGTAGTACTTGTGGTTTAGCTCTTCTGTTCATAGTTAGCGGTCTCTGCACTTCCCCTTCTCAAATCCCTCCTCTATGTAAAGGTTAGTTTTGCTCCAAAATCATGTGTACGTTGAAATGCAGAGGACAGTGTGAAAGAAAGGAAGTGAGTTAAAGGGTAAGTAGGAAGAGGACAGCATACAAAGGCACGGTGTTCGATGGAGGTATTTTCTTTCTCTTTCCCTCCTGGACATTGGCTCAAGAAGGACCTCCAAATTTGACATCAGGTCGTCTGGAGTAGTGTTTTCCAATTTTTCATGTGTGTGTGTCGAGGGGGAGATCTTCTGCTATATCTTTGGGTAGGCTTTGTTAGGAAATATTGAACTCCAGCAACAAGCCCTTCCTGCATGCCTTCTCTATGCCAGACTGGCCATGAGAGAAGCAGCCATGATATCCTGGCCCTCATGAACCTTATAGTCCAGCAGGAGAGAACACAGAAATCACAGAGGATTATTCATTTGCTTGAAAGAAAAAAACCTCCGGCATTATGAGAGTTCTTAACTAGAAAACATGAGGAGGTGACATTTAAGCTGAGACCTACAGAGTACAATTTTGCCAGTAACAAAAAGATTAGATGAGGGTTTCAGGCAGGGGGAATAGCATGTGCAGAAGCAGTGACAGTCCCCAAATTACAATTTAGGAGGGCCTCAGAGGCAGCAGTTTGACTTTGAATGGTGAGCTAGAAGCTGTTTTTACATAGCATTTTACTTAAGATTTATAAAATAGCAATTGTGCATATTAAAGAAGAGGTGATTTTGGTGCATATTACAAGAAACAAAGCTCCCAAATCTCCCTTGTGCTACTATCACACAGGCGCCACGAGATAGGTCTGGCCTATCTGAAGACCTGAAAGGAGGCAATGGTGCTGGAGCATAAACCTCAGTGCGAGACTGGCTTTAAGCTGGAGAGTAACATGATCTGACTTATAGCTTAAGATCACTCCAACTTCTTGATATAAATGGATTGCAAGAGACCAGGAGCTAACATCTCTTTAGTTTCTGTTTGGGCCTGTCCCTGAACAATACAGATGCATTACTCATTTAATTCTCACAACAGCCCCCAAACCTGGGTGCTATTATCTTCACTTTACAAGTGAGAAAATTGAGGCCTTTTGAAGTCATATAAATTGTCCAGTGTAACACAGAGAGAAGCAAGAAAATGAATGCAATTTGTTTTATTATTGTGCAGTTAATGCATGGGGCAAACTGTACACTCACAAAAAATTTCAATGATTGTTTTATCGTAAAATTCTGCAGGTGGGTGAATAGCCATATCCAGAATACAGTGATCACAGAAGGGTTAATACGTATTTTTGCAGCAAAGATGTTCCTGACCCTGGCTGCTCATCTAAGAGGTAGTGGATACATCCATGTATGATTGAAGCTATTATAGGATTTTGCTCTTAAAACCTCTCTTATCATTGTTAAATATGCGAAAGACCTCTTTTCAATGTTTTGATCTTTTTGACAGGTTGTTTTCCAGGAAGTAGTTGCTAGGAGTAAAAGAGTTTTATTATTTAGAGATAAGTAGAGGCTAGATATCCCATCCCCTTAAAAAGTACAAAACAACAACAAAAACCCTACAGTAATTGACTTGAAAATTATTTTTGTGACACTGTTTGTACCAGCCCACCTGCTTTCTATTTACTTGTGGTTATCTTCTTTTGCTAATGATTCTCTAAAAGCACACACTAAGATTTGTATCAAAATACTATCCTGGAGACTGTTGGGAGTCTGACTGCTAGGGCTCTTTAGAGCCAATTGCTGCCTCTAATGATAGCACATGCATGCTGAGTGATTACAGAGCCCTCTGCCACAGTGTGAGTGCCAGCTGGCTGCACAGTACATGAATTACCCTTAAATATAGTTGCCTTTACATTCTGATAATGTCTATTTCCACAGGGGGGTAAAACCCCACCAAGATTAAAGCAGTGGCAACCAGGTTACAGTGATAGCATCCCACACACTGGGGCAAGTTCCCTCCCAGGCCCTAAGGTTCTTGGCTATGTATCTCATTGTCCCTTCTCATACCATCCCTTAACAGTACCTTTAATTATTAACCTAAAGGTGTGTGTGTACTCTTTATTGCTGTTGCAAAACTGCCATATGCTAGGCGTTTATAGCTTCTGTGTAGTCATTGGACTTAAAATGTTCTTTAACCTTGATATTTACAGTGTGTCACCTTGCAATTCCTATAGTATTTGTTGGAAACAAAATTGACATGAAATTTCAAGCGTAAGTGTTGAATAATTTCCACTTAAAAGCCACAATTGCATGTACCCAGTGCTCAGAATCATATCTTGGACCAAGGGGGCAAGTTTGAGACACCTAGTCCAAGCTCCCACTTTATTGACACGGGAACTAAGGCACTGGGTCCACCAGCTAGGTAATAGCCAGGCTGGAACTAGAATTCCAGTCGCTTGACTCTTAGTTCAGAAATCCTTTAGAAATCTATATACATCATTAAACTTTTAAATAAATAAATAAATTTAGTGTTCAGAATTGGACTTAAAATTTATTTATTGGATTTCTCACTGTACAAGGACTTGCTTTTCTTCTCAATTTGAGGAGACCCTAGCAAGTTACACATTTAAGGGCACTTCCCTTGGCCTACTTCACAACATATTGAGGAAACACTACATTATGAAAGAGATTAAATTTATCTTCATCTTTGTTCTTCATCCTCTCTTCTTCTTTTGGTATTCTTCTCAGTGTTTTTGGTATGTTAAGATGTATTCCAATCTATTCATAGGCTCTGTGCCTTACCATTTAGGATAACTCTTCATAGCTAGACTATTTCCTACCTCATTTCTTCCTCTGCCTACATAAACTTACCGATATAGTATAAGCTATCTCTTATCTCCTCCTCTCAGGTAGGAAGTTAGCAAAGCTCATCAACACAAAAGCTCTGTTTTTGTCTTTCATGAGATGTCAAGTTCTCACCATTTGAGTCACTTTCTTGTATTAAAACAATATTTCTAGACAACCCTATTAAAATGCAATGTTACTAGGAGGTAAAAATCCATGAAGGCAATACTGTGTGAAGGTAGTACACCCTGCTGGAATTAAAATCTGTCTGTTTCTCTCCAAATTGTAAGCATTTTCCTTTGTATTATGTCTCTGTCAGTAGAAATGGAAGAGTATCTGGTGTTCGATATCAAGTGTGGCTAATATATACTGAGGCTGCAGATGTCTCTGGATATTTTTTTCTACCTGGAGCATATAGATCAGTGCCTATGTAACCGTAAGATTAAAGGATGAATTACGAAGACATCTTTTTCTTGACTCAAATAATATTTGTTAACTTTAGAGTTAGTTGTGGAAATAAGAACAGCTAGTCAGAAATGGCATTCAATTAAAAAAGCATAAAATATGTTTAGTTGAATTCTCTGATTCACATATTTTGGACACACATTTTTAGGTAAATGGTCGTTTTATAAGCTGACCTTTACATATTTTGCCAACAGGACTGGCTTCTCTATGATTCAATGCTCTTTCTCATACTTTCCTCTCACATTAGATGGATCAATCAGGATAAGACAAGTTTTGCTGTGGTAACAAATAGCCCCCAAATCATAGCTTAAAATGACAACGTTGTTTTCTTTGAATTGAAAGACCCAGGTAGACAGAGAAGCCACCAGCTTTAAGCATTAATAGGAGCATAGGGAAAGAGAGAGTAGAAAATTATGCATTGGTTTTTTAAGTTTATAATCACATTTTCCTGGCCAAAGAAATTTGCCCGTATACATCCAACTTCAATAGAGTAGGGATATGCAATCCTACACAGGAAGAGACTGGAAATATTTAGTGAAGAGTGCTAATAAAACCACACTGGATTATTTGTAATTCTCTGAACCTACTATTTAATGTCATTCTTTTTTTGTTCTTGAAAGAATGCCCTTGTCAACCTATACATCTGAATTTCTTCCTACCAAATGTCACCTCTTTTCTAAAATATTCCATAATCTCCCTAATAGAATTTATTTCTATATCATCTTTACTCACTGAATATACATATATATATATAATGTTTATAGCATCCAGAATACTGTATTTTAATTAGGAGT
The DNA here is from genome assembly GCF_902729225.1 of Pteropus medius. Taxonomy (NCBI): domain Eukaryota; kingdom Metazoa; phylum Chordata; class Mammalia; order Chiroptera; family Pteropodidae; genus Pteropus; species Pteropus medius. Next base: position 2,331,477 of record NW_024351729.1, read on the forward strand.
CTATGTACCTGTGGTTTGTCTACTTCCTTAAACCAAAAGACTAGATTTTATTTATCTCCCACCATATGATTGTTCAGGGCAGAATTGGAAACATGGTGGTTCATGGGCCAAATTATTCTTATAGATTTTTTTTTTTGACTAAGCTAGTGTTTCAAAAAATTGAGCGAGCTGCTTACTTTTAAAAGTTAAATTTTATTTATTTTTAAATATCATATTTGTGGAATATCTTAAAGAATTCAAAGGTCTAGCTAACTGTACCTGCATTCCACTTAGCTAAAATTGGCTGGAATGGATTAGCTACTCCCTCTCTAGACAGGACATTCCATTTCCAACTTACTGGAGCATTGTTATTCCCTAATATAGTGCAACCTGGTCTGCTATACTCAACTTACTTACTGAGTCCCTCATTGGAGAAATTATTCCCAAAGATTTTTATGAGCCTAGTGGTGTTTTTGCACCCATAAGCATGTCTCTTGTAGGTATCTGTCCAATGGCTCAAAAGAAATGAGGGCAAGGGCCACAACTAGTTTGAGGTTATATCTCTGGCAACTTTATTGCTAATTAGCTGTGTGACCTTATCAACTTATAATTTCTATAGCCATAAAATTTAGCAATTGACATGTCCCTAAACAGCAATATTACAAAGTAAATAGCTTCTTTGCCTTCAAAGGAAGGATGGATATATATTTTTATTCATATTTGACTGAGGAAATAATCTTTCGTATTTATGTTTGAGGAAGCCAAGAACCAAATAATTTTTTATAAGTTTTTCAATTAAATATTAGTCATCCTTACCTTTTGTAAAGCTTTTGGTTCAATGATATTGTCTGTTGGTTGCACTCTTGAAATACATTCATAGGGTTCCTATATTGCTACCCTATAATTGTATCACCCAGCATTAGTTAGGCAAAAATAAAGTTTAAAAGGAACCACTAAAAATTGAATATTGAATTTGTAATATTTTCTAAACTTATAATTGTTAGAGAAAAATAATGGCTTTCAACATTATAACAAAGCTTCTTTAATTATGAAATAGTTCAAACATAGAGAAAGCGAATATAACAAACACCTGTTATTAGCTACCCAGATGCCATATTTGCTTCAGATTTTAAAAAAAATTAAAAATAAATCATTACAGATACAGTTGAAGCTTCCTGTATTCATCACTTCAATCCCATTCCCCATTATATGTACCCAGAGATAATAACCGCTACGCTGAATTTCATGTTTACCATTCCTATGCACATTTGAAACTTTGAACCACACATGTGTAAATCTATAATAATATATATTGTTTTGCAAGTTTTACAATCATGGTATTATAATATACATATCCATCTGTAATTTGTCTTTTTTCTCAACATTGTTTTTGAGACTTTTCCACTTTAATACATGATACTGGGGATAATTGAATTTAAATAATTTATGTTATCCCATTATATGAAAATATTACATTATTTTAATCTATTCTTGAGACTACTGATAACCATTTAGGCTGTTTCTACAGAGATATTTTATACATTATACTGTTTGTTTTACTATCTGGGGTGCATATGAATAAAATTCTGCCTCACAACATACCGATGTCACTATGAGAAGCAGCCTTATCACAAATCAACATTTCTTTTGTAGAGTTGCTTATTGTGACTTATAACTGGACAGAGGAATCACATGCTAACTGTAAATGTCAGAAGCTCGAAGAGTAAAGATAAAGTTGAAGGAACCCACAATATACAGATGATTAATATTGATTCTTTTCTACCCCAGAACACCAAAATTTATTACTGTGGACTCTGATACTTTTTTCAAATGTCTGAGTTTTGGATTTTGCTCTATAAATAATGATTTCAGTGGAATTTAATAATGGGTTTCTGAATTGGTACTATGAAATTATCATTGGATGAACATAAATAGGCAAAAGCCCAGGCTTATTTTTCCTTTTCAAGCTTTAAAAATGTGATAAATATCAGATATTGAACCAACATTAGAGTTCATAGCATAAAACCAACATAGCAGCATAATTGATATGGAGCTCATACTTCAAACCACAGCTAATTTTTCCGAATTAAAGTGTCCAAATACATATGGCTTATTAGAACATCAATCAAACATCTCTTACCTGAACTTTGGTTTTAATCGTCCCTGAAAGAGAATGCCAAATTCTGATAATACCTACTCTGACTGTCCTCTTGGTATTTTCAGCTGCTCTGGAGGATGACTGCCTATCTTTTAGAGTTCTCAAATACTCTGTAATTCATACTAGTCTTATGGCTGCCAAGTCTTCTTCATTTGATGATATATACTCAACCTAAGTTAACTACTCCTGTTGTAATAACACCCAAATTGAAATTACTTACAGTAAGTTTTCTCTTTGTTATTTATGAGTCATAGTCATCTTTAGCTTTGCTCCATCATTCTGGGACCCAGGGGAAGGAGCGTCCCTTCTTTGAGATATGCTATTCTTGTTGTAAAATGAAAAGAGAAATGACAGAACCAAGCAAGTACTCTTAAAAAGTTTCCGCTTAGCACTGGTATATATCATTTTCTTTCACATTTCACTGAAAAGATCAAGGCATAAAGCCAAGCCTACCATTCAACAAGGTGGGGAGGTAAAGTCCTCCCAATGAGAGGGACAAAAATATTTGGGAACAGTAATACAATCTACCACAGGGTTTGTTTTCATTTCCAAACAAGTAGTCTTTTGATTGACTTTTGGACTATTTATAAAATCAAAATTTGGGGGATTTTGCTAATATACAAGTAAGACTTTCTCATCTCTGGGCTGGAGTTTAGTTCAATTTATATTGAACTAATATTAATATTATTTAGTTTAATATTTATATTGAACTAACATTAATTCATACTTTTTATGAATTTACAAAAAATAGATATCAAAATAACTTTAATATCTGCAAGGTCTACGCATATAATTGTGATTTAAGTATAAACAATATTAACTTATATACTGAGCTAATTGAAATTTTTACTATATCATTCTAAATGAAGGAAAAATAACAATCACCCAACTCTCATTCCAACTATCAGGGAATCCTCAAAAAGAATTTCATATAATTAGTATTTTAAACAAGATATTCAATTAGTTTCTTCATATTTGATGAAAAGCTCTCTCACCATTTTTGTGTGATGTTGCAAGGCATAGAAGTTGAATTTAATTTACACGGGTAGAAAATGACAGATTTTTTAGATTTAATTATATATGACATTTACATTTAGTCCAGTTTCGTTTGTTTTATCTAGCAATTCTTTTTTCTTTAGTACTTTTTTTAGTTATTCATACATAGCTGGTACCTTGGGCACTGAGCCTAGCTTTGCTTAATCTGTTTTTGCAGCAGTCTGTTTGTATTTCAAGATGCTTTAGCAATTCTTGGTTTGTTTTCTAAAAATGAAGTAAGTAAATAGTCTCATTTTGGGGAGCTAGTTTCTTCTTAAATGATGTTTTATGGTTGATAGTTTAAAACAATTCTGTTTGGCTTTTCAATAATAGACATGACAACTGTTACGGCTAACACTTAAAGAGTGCCACTGCCATTGCCTTAAGTGCTCTACATGTATTGATTCATTTAATCCTCACAACCCTGTGAGATAAGATACCAACATTATCATTTTACAGATGAGGAATTTATAATACTTATTTTAATACAGAGCTAAATTCAGCTTTGGAAAAATAAGCCATATTTGGCAGGGTTTATCAGGGAGACTAGGAAGTTAGTTAAAGCAGGAAAGCAACAGAAGAAAGGGAAGTAGTAACAGAAGCTTGTTTAGAGGTTTCCTAAACCTTATTCTAATCTCTAAATAGAAGAACAAACAAAAAAATAAACTTAGGCAATCTTTTTAAGCCATTAGTCAGAGTAGAATTATTTTCTGTTTAGCTCTAGGTCAACAAATAATAATCTTCTAGTTTTTGTTAAGGGTAATATCTGGAATTTATATATAGGTTATATTATGATCTTGAAATGCTGGTCTTTTCCAATCTTCAAAAGAACATAGAAGCTCAAGAACTGTGTTTCCAGGTAGAAGAGAAACAAAATGCATACATTCCAATTTTTCCTTTGGATGTTAATTGCATTCTCAACAGCTATGAGACCATAACCCATTGTAGGATAGCTGCACTTAGTAGCAAAGAGGAAGTCTAAGAGTAGCTCTGACAACCCAGCCACATGTTAATCTGGAGAGCCATTTTCTATTTCTAGATATTTTGATGAACTAGTGCATGTGTAGAAAATCTTTTATAAGCGATATTTTGTTTATACGATGACATAATTATTAGGTGAATAACCTAATGGAAATAGTAATTAACTCCAATTCATAATTCCAAAGTTGTATTTGATTAAAAAAATCACTAAAATTTTTTTAAAAAATTAAATAAGATGAAGAAAAGAATCGAATAAAAGCATTAATGGATCACATCTTTATTTGTAGTCATTTCAATTCTCTATAACCTTTTCATTGGTCTTCTCAAAGAAGGGGTTAAATTTCAGCAGACAAGTTTTTCTAAATGTTACAGGAATAACATCTGTCCATTCTCAGGAGATCATCCCTGAAAGTAGAAGCTCTAGAAAATAATCTAGTACTAGGTATTCTTTTATATTTGTTAAGTATACTATAAAGTAGTTAAACTTTTAACCACTGGAAAAATTACAGAAACTGAGAAAAAAAAAAAAACAGGAGGAAAATAATAACTGGATCTGTCAATAGCTTGGATGTGGCTGAGAGAAAGGAGGCAGTCAAAACTGATAACTAGTTATACCTAAAAGATGGAAAAATAATCAAGTTTGTGTCATTGGTAGTCAGACTGGAAAGGTCAGGCAAAAGTAGCATTTGTTATGTTTTCTCCAAAACTTGATGTTCCTTTTCCTGAATACATTATTACTTTGACTCTTCAAATTTTTGTGACAGGTAACATTAAGTAGTAATAAAAGCCCTCGGAATAATTTGCAATTATCTTAACTTTTTAAAAAAATGTGATTAAGTGCTTTAGACGATAACTTGTTCCATGTTCCTCCGGTTAAAGAGCACACAGAAAAAACTTTAACATGGCAAACTATGACATGTCAAAGGTCACATAACCTGTAGGTACAGCCAGAATTCCTCATTATTAATCTAGGGAAATATTTTAAGATTCATTAGATTACTAAATCTTGTAATTAGTTTATGAAGCACCTGACACCACTTTGTTTCATAAAAATCACCTCATTAACCTTTATGGATCTAGGCATTTAAACATACTTGTGTCAGGAAGCTGTCTAAAAACACTTTTGTCGTGGAGTGGAGTGTAGGCTCAGAGAAAAAGTCAAAAGTTTACCAGATTCTTGGCTCTTTTTCTACAGCTCCAAAAGGATAAATGGATAGTAATACTAGCCTAAAACGATGTAGAGAACCAGTATTCGGTCGCTTCTATTTTTTAATGATGAAGCAGCTTTCATTAAAAAATGTATATATATATACATTTTTCTTTCAAGCAAATTAGTGTTGAGGGAATCACTGCTGTTCAAAACTATTTTTGAGATACTGGTGCATATTTAAAAAATCATGTTTAAAAAGAAAAGCAGCGTATTTTGGAATCTCACCCCCCGCCCCCTTTTGCCCTCCTACGAACTCCAACCCTCCAAATGGCTAAATCGCATAGCTGAAAGGATTTGGCTCATTTTTTCCAAAACACTTCACATCTGGGTAGTCGCCAACCATGGAAAGTTTCAAGTAAATGTAACATTTGGCAGAGGAACGAGGCTTGTTTGGGGCTGCCTTCGTGGGACCGCGGCCCTAAGAGGCGTCGCCACGCGCCCTTGCGGATAGCACAGGGGCCAGCTGCACGCTTGGACCAGCCGAGCTCCTGCCAGCCCCGCGGACCGCCGGCCACCCAGCTGCAGGAGCTTATCAATCTCCCCTGCAGTTTGAGGTCCCAGAGTCCAGGAGTCCATCAGCTTCTTTAAAGAGGAGACCTCTGAATCCCCTGTCCCAAACAGTGCAGCCTCGGGGTTGACAAAGCGAGAGGGAAGGAGCAACTCTGGAGCTCCCCCTGGTTTTCCGCCTCACACGTCAGTTTGATTTCTCTTCCCGCCCCCCGCCAGTCCCCGCCAGTCCCCTGCCGCTCATCAAGCGCCGAGAGAAATTTGACTGCTCCAGTCACCAATCAGAAGAGAGGTTGAGAACCTGAGCCAATCGGAGCAGGCTAAGTGGGCAGGCCACCTGCGTCCTCCCGCCCCCAGAAGGGCGAGCGCGGAATGTCTTTGGCCCTCCCCTGCAGTTCAGCCTCAGTGCGGAGTCCTGGGCGGTGAGAGGAGAATCAGCCTCTGGCGGCCTCTGGGGCAGTGGCAGCGGCAGCGCAGCCAGAACCTCACCCACACTCACGTCGCTGCCCCTGTCCTTACTTGCCCTCTGGCCGTCCCGCGGGAGAACGCATACCCGGAGAGCTGCGGCCCACGCCCCGAGCATCCTCCTCTGTCGAGCCTGCACTGACTAACCAGGCGGCATGATGCGGCTTCGAGGCTCGACGATGCTGCGGGACTTGCTCCTGCGGCCCCCCGCCTCCGCCTGCGCGGCTCTGAAACGGGCGCAGCCCCTCGCCACCCTATGCCGGCGCGCCCAGGGCGGGGGACCGGAGGCCGCGGGCCCGGCGGCCGCCGCACGGCTCTACCCGTGGTGGGGTGGGGGCGGCCGGCCGGCGGGGCCCCTCGCCCGGAGCCTGTCGAGTTCTCCCTCAGAGATCCTGCAGGAGCTGGGCAAGGGGGGCGCGCAGCAGCAGCAGCAGCAGCAGCAGCAGCAACAGCAACAGTCCGGGGCGTCGCCGCCCGCGGCCCAGCCGGCGCCCGGCCCCAAGGACGGCCCCGGAGAGACGGACGCGTTCGTCAACAGCGAGGGCAAGGAGTTGGTGGCCTCAGGCGAAAAGTGAGTGTCTCCGCGAGGCAGAGGAGACTTCAGCCTGCGTGGGGCCGGGGCCCGGGAGCGGGGGCTCACGGGGGGGTGGGGCGGGATGAAAGCAGAGGTTCGAGAAAGAAAGAGATGCCGGGCGGCCTGCGCCTTCTGCGCCATGTGATTAGGCCCAGCCGCGCCCGAGCCTTCCCTGCCGGTGCCCCTGCGCTGGGCCCTCACTTCCCTTCCCCGCCTCCGCCGCTGGCCGCCCGGGTGGAGCCGTGGAAGGGCCGGTCTGGCCCACCCTCGCCTCCCACCCACCCTGGAGCTGCGGCTGCCTGGCCCACGCCGCGTGCTCCGCGTCCTGGCTCTGGGCTGCAGCATCTGGGCGCTCGCCCAGCCTTTCGTGGGTGATGCCACACGAACATCTCCACCAAGTGACATTTAGGAGTCTAGCGCTGAGCAAAGTCTGTGCCTTCCTGACTCGTCGCTTTTCCAGGCTCGAGTTTCCTCTCTGCCCTTCTTCGATCTCTGCCACTTATCTTTGGAAGCTTAACGTGGCAGAGTATTCCTAATATTTCTGGAGTGGCTCCTTCAGGCGTGTGTATAGCCATCTGGGGCACCGGAAATAATGTTTCTGAAACGAGATAAGGAGGAAAAGGGTCACATGGCCCAGAAGATGGGGCACTCAGTCAGACCACCTGTTTGCACTGGGGACTGGCTGTGGCCTATCTAATGTCTTGCTTGAGATGGGCGAGTTTTTGAAAATAAAAGTATAGCTAAGGTGAAATGTGGCGACAGATAAAACACTAACTTAAAAGTTCGAGTTGAATACTTAAATTGTGATAGGATGTTAATTCGTCTATACCATATAGCAGTTTAGTCTTAAAACAGAATTGGTTTTTCGTACACAATATGCGAAGCAGTTTCCTGGCTGTTTTGTCTTGTATTATATAAATGGACACAAACTTTGTTTTCCCAGTGTGGGTACAAATTTACCTGTCTGCTTTCTTTATATCCTACTATTTTTCTGGCATTGTACTAACATTACATGACCTTTACTGCCTCTCTTTCATTTATGTTACTATCTCCAGCCCCAGAGTACCTTAAGTCAAACTCAGAGCATAATTCTTATACTTTCACTCTCATCTGCTAAATGTTTCCTGTAATTGAAGTTGGCACCTTTTGAAAACATTCCAAGCTAACATCGTTTCCCAGACTGAAAAAATGTTATTTTTAAAATTACTTTCTTGAATTTGGTTCTTTTTTTAGCATTTTATTTTATTACTAATTTCAAGTATACAGCCAGTGGTTAGATATTTATGTAACATTTATATTAAACAAAAAATGTTATTTTTAAAAAATCACTTGGTGATGGGCAAAATTTGTGGAATTGTGTGATGATTTAGTGCCATAAAATTTGTGGAATTGTGTGATAATTTAGCCTGGGCAGGTCATTTAACATCTTCAGTTGGATAATTCAAACCTCTTCAGGTTCTAAAAAGCTAGACTTTTGTTAAATTTCTTCTCTAATGTTTTTTAGGGACTAGAATGTGTATGCTTAACCTCATTTGGTACTCTTACCTTATCATCTGGTTTATCAGGCAAGTGACTAGTTTAAATACTTGTGCCCAGAGTTATGGAATTGCAAAATGCAATTACTAGCATTTAAAAATTGTCCTTAAAAGCTATAGAATGGGAACTGGTTTCTGTTAAAAATGTATTCCGGTCTGTCTTTTCAATGTCCCTCTTTTTTTCCCTCGTCAGATGGGAAGCTGATCTCCTTTTGTAATGTACATGTTTTCCAGAAGCTTCGACCTTCGTTGCCTTCTAAAATAAGTCATCTCTTAGCAATAACTTTGAAATACTGTTTTGGCTAATACTTATTGACAGCCCTACATAAAAAATAGCCAGTTCTGTCTCCCCCAGCCCACAAAGAAAATCATTCTAGGCAGAGAATCCTTCAAGAATATTTGCTCCGATTCCCTGGGAGTTTGGCCAGTGTGATAACCTTGTTTACCTTAGTTCAAAGGAGTTTATTTTTTTTGCCACCAAAGTTTGGAGTAATAGCTAGACTGGTTCAGGAACAATCCAAGTACAGACATAGGCAGATGTGGGTTCCGTTTCATACCACCATAATGTCAGTATTGTAATTAAAAAGTGAGTTATAATCTTTCTGCTGGTGGAGGGTCTTGCCTTCAGTTTGTAAAAAAAACTCAACACTTGTGAAGTAAATGAAGTGCAATAAAATGAAGTATACCTGTATAATCCTGAGCACTTTCAATCAAGGATTTCAAGAGTGAATCCCAGCTGTCTCCGAGTACTGACTTCAAGATTGTGAAAACATTTTTAAAATCTGGTTTAAGATTCTATTTTCTGAATAATGTGGTTTCCAAATGTAGCTTTCCTCCTTTGACTCCTTCCATTTTGCCTTTATGTGATAAACATTTCTCTTATTTTGGGAGGTAAGCTTCCAGTTGATCCTGTTATCCTTTCTAATGCTCAGCTTCCAAAGCATAGGTCATCCCTCAATCAGCAAGCCACCTGGAGTGCCAGCACTCACTCCAGATTCTGCCAGGTTTTATAGAGGATTATTAAAAGAAATAGCCAGGTGAAAAATGAGTTAACATTTCATAAAGGGCTTAGAACAATATTTGGCATGTGTTAAATACAACATAACTATTAAATAGGGATAAAATTGCTTTGTTTATTCTAAAAGCTGACACGGATATTGGCCTTTATACTTTAGGTTCACATGAGAAATTTCTTTTAATTTTTTTAGTTTCCAGAAAAAATTTCTGTTGAGAAATTGTTGTACTTATATGAAACTATGCAATTTGCATTATGTACCTTTTTGCCCTGCTTACCAGTAAGCTCGGAGCGAATTTTTAATATATAACTAGCAATTTTATTAGTTCACATGGCTGGGATATTTACTTTTCCTCCTTTCCTTGGTCTAACTTAATATTTTATTAACTGTATTGTATCATGTTCTGGAAGGAGGTGGGATATAAACAAGTTACCTACTTTATCTTTTTTCCATAGTCAAACTCTTTGAACCAGTCATGTTAGGCTATACATTTCCTTCAACCAACTTCATTTCTGGTTTAGATTCCTGGTTTAGCCTAAGATTTTACTATTATCTTAAATATTTTATGGAAAAAATGTAATGATCAGTTTTCCATGTAGCGCTCTTATTTAATTTTGTTATAGTCATTCTATTATTTTGAAACCCACTTTGTTGTCTCTTCATTTTTGAAGTTGTTCTCTGTGCTTTCCTGACTCCTTTTGGGTTTGCTTACTGAGTAAACCATGAGGCTGAGGCCTTTGTTTCTTTTTTACTTGTCTGCCTACTCAACAGCATATCCCTTCTCTCAGCTTTGACTCTTACTTTTGTGTAGGTAGTATTTCATCTTTCATCCAGCTCTGTTCTCACATTTAGCTCCATGTATCTGATGACTTCAAATTTAAAATGTTTCCCAATATCCATTATGTTGTCTGATTTCAGTTTATTTTGAATAATGTTTTGAAATTAATAATAGAATTTTAATCTCATAATATCACTGTTCTTCCAGAAAACCTGTATGGACTGGAATGAATATTATATTAAAGTCACAAACCATGCTGTAGTATGTAAGATTCTTGATTAACCTTTATGGCACTGCTTGCCCACCATGGCCGTTTTTATCACCATGTCTCTTCTCTGTCAAGCATGACATGCTTCATTTCTGTAAAGCCCAGAAGTGTATATTCTAGGGTCCTTGGGAAGGGTTGGCAGATGGGGATGACAGGGCATTTTTAACAAACTTTTTGTTTGAGCATTTTATTATTAGAAAGATAAAGAGATATAATAGAGAAGGACAAGGCTGGGAAAATATCAATACATGTATGTCTTTTAGAAAGTGGGTATTTCATACAGGGTACAATATTGCAAGTATTCCATTAAAACAACAATGAGATCATTTTCCCTCTTATCAGGTTGCCAGTTAAGTTAAATCAAGTGATGCAAAGGGTATGGGAAATGGGAACTCATATTGCTGGTGGAAGTATAAATTAGTTCAGCTATATTGGAGGGCAGCTTGGTAGTATCAGTTAAAAACTGCGTGCTCATGATGCAATAATTGTGCGTTTGCTCATCAACACAAAGTCATGGCATTTTAAAAATGTATTTTTAATTAAAGAAGCATAATTAAAAATACTGTTAAGAGTGAAAGTACAAGCAAAAATGATTTCATCTAGCTTTAGATACTATGACTTTGTTTTGGAAGTTCATATTTATTAATAAATGGGAAGCTAAGGGCAAAGAATCATTACATCCTATGCTGTGAGAATTGAATTTCAAAATAAGATTAAATTGAATTTCAAAATAAGATTAAAAGTTACACATTTCAGCAAATATTGAATTAGGTCTATAGAACAGTACTGATAATATAGTTGTGAGTATTTTGCAGATATAGATAATGTATTTTGGAATCAAAAGATAAAACCTCTGAAATAGGTGACGAATTGTGTTATGATCCTTTAATAATGCATTTGCTTTTAATTTGTAAAAGTGAACATATTTTCAATTCACTTAAAATCAAGATTGAAAGCATAGTTAATTTGGGAGTGGCTTCTCAATGAATCCTTCAGTCATTTTATTTGTGATTTCCTCAATATTAAAAATTTTTTTTGGTTTTCTAATGAGTTTAGTTTTGTTTTAGTAGCATTATAAAATTTTATGCCTTATGTGTACATTAAATCACATGTCTATTTAGCCATTGATAATCTTCATAATTTATAATTAGCAGACTGCATGCTACTTAGTTCACTGAAAGAGCATGAATTAGATCCTGAAGTTTTGTCTTCTTGAGTTTTAGCTGCTTATTTCCAGTCTTAACTGTTTTTCAAAGAAGTTTGTCTACTTCAAAATCAACTAATTCAAGATATGACTACCAAATAGAATTCAGTCTTTTTCGTGAGGCAGTATGAAGGGAAACATAAATGGAGGCACTATTTCAGTTTGAAAAAGATAAATGTCACCTTGAGAAGTTTGTTGAAGATATTTGTGGGTTTATTTGAGTTTTAAAAAATTATTTGAAATCGGTAAAAAGCTGTAGTACTTCCTTCTTGTGGTATTGAGGTAAAGAAAAGTTATGGCTGTAGAAACTGAAAGTCTAATTGTAGGATTTGCATCCTTTTAAGAGCCCAATCTTAAACCCTTTATAAATCAAGGAGTTGCCTGTGGGTGCTTTTTTACCTTTTAAGTCATTTGCTATTAGGAGGAATGCTTAAGAAAGCCTAGTGAACGTATATATTTATAAAAATAGTTACTAATGATATTTCTAAGTGTTATAAATAGCTTTCAGGTACAGACACTGTTACTATGATTTTATCCTGGAACCTACTCAGGGATAAAATTGCTTTGGTTATGAAACACAGTGCACAAGACTGATTACTGCATTTGGTGTTTTTTTCTGACCACCTACAATGTAGTAGAAGAAAAATGGTTATGTGTCTTTGGGAAATATTCTCTGATTGGTATGTGACATTATTTGCTCACTAAAGGAATATTTATAGTGAAAGCACTGATTTTTAAAGCATAGAACTATTGACATTGCCTAATGAACAAAAAGTTAATAACTTTCAGGATTTAGAAATACATATTTTTTTGCTTACTAATTTCTCGTGCAGGCTTCTAAAGATTTTTAAATTGTTATATTAATGAGGCTATTTTAAATGACGTAGGTACTTCCTTAGATTCTTGGTGAGAGTTATTTAAAAAGTACAGACTTTCTGAAGAACAGTTTTTAAACCATATGAAGAACTTTAAATATATTCCTACCTTTTTAGGAATCTAGGCTAACAAAATAAACAGGTCTAGAAAGATTTATTCACTAATATTTTTAGCACAGTATTATGCATATTAGAGAAAAGTGAGGAAAACTTGTGTTTAACATTAGTGGAATGGTTAAATCAATTATAGTACATGCATATGAGAGTCTATTCAGTTATTTAAAATATATACAGATAATTTTTAGGGATATTAGAAAATATAATCTTAAGCCAAAAGTTAGAATACAAATTTTTTTGTGGTATGATATCTCAAGTCATCTTAAGCTTTGAAAAAAAGGCTTTAAAAAAGTAATAAAGGGAAATAAGCCAAAGTAATATTAATAGCTGTGGTCTTTGTGAATGGACATTGCTTTTCCTGTCTCCTTATAGCAACTTTTAAGATTTCCCATAAGTATATATAATCGCTGTAATCAGAAGAACCACATCTGTTAAATTTTAAACTTGTAAATCTCTACTATGTTGTCCTAGTCTGCTATTCTAATATCCTGTTTCCGGGATGTATAATAGTAAGCACCATTTACATTTTAAAAAATTCCAAAAAAAAAAAAAATATTATGAATGGCTCCTGTGTATCATCATCATCCAGTTGTATTCACTGTTAGCCTCAGACATCAAACATTGTTTTATTTCTACACTATTCTTGGTGGAAGCTTCCTTAAAAATGTTGCACATTTTCCTGCTATATTAAAATATTATAATGAATAGAGTTTAACATTTCTTGTTCCACTTAATGTTTACTATGAGGTCGCATTACTATACTGTGCTAAAATACAGTGATGCTCTCAGGCAAGTGGTGTTGGCAAGCTTCCTCTGAAGGGCCAAATAGTACATACATATTCTTGGCTTCTCAGGCTGTCTGGTCTCTGTTAAAACTTTTCAAATCGGCTGTTGTAGCAGAGCAGCCATAGACAATAGGTAAATGAATATGCCATGGCTGTTTTGTAATAAAACTTTATTTATAAAACAGGAGTCTCCTTGCTATAGTTTGCTGTTAGTGATCCCTGCACTAAACTGTATTTAGTTGTATAAAGTATTCTTTCATACTCTGATTGGTTCTGCTGTGAATGAATTTGTTCTTTCCTGGATTTTTTATCTTGTATCAGTTGCTACATGTGTTCCTGTCTTTCATTTCTCTACTGTAGCTATTTTCCCTAACTCTCACCTTCTGTACCTAATTCCCCTTAGCTTTTTAAATAAAAAAATGGTAAAATACATATAACAAAATTTACTGTTTTAACCATTTTTAAGTGTACAGTTCAGTGGCATTAAGTGTTCTCCTTAGTTTTTAAAAGAACTCAGATAATTGAGCTTTATGTGTAAAATGTGTGTACATGGGTCCTTTATGTGTACATAGATCCTGAGTCAGTAAAATTTATGTTCTTTAGTACAGGAATTTAGGAGGTCATCTATTTTTATCAACTCAAAAACAGAATTACAGTTGGAAATAACAATGAAGACATTTAATTCCACCTCATTTTACATATTTTATAAACTGGCCACAGATATTAAATGACCTAACCAAGTTCATACAACATTAGAATGTTTTGTTTTGTTTTCATTTAATGTTAGGATAATAAAATACTGTGTTGAATCGATTACTTTTTTAGGTTCAAGATTGGAAGAGACCTTAAAAACCCATCTCCCCAGCTGATGTCTTTTTTACTTCTGTTATAGTCCCTATAGGTTGTTCTTCATCTCTGCTTGAATACTTCCTTGACAAGAGAGTTCACTCCCTTAAAAGGCACCCCATTCCATTTTCAGAGCTGTTTTGTTTTATGAGTAGCCGAAGTTTGCCTTTCATTAATTTCTACTTATATATTTTAGTTAGTTTGAAAAAATCATCTCTAGTATTAAAGGGGTTGAAGTGACATAATTCACATAATATCTATTTTTACAACTAGAATGGTTTATTAAAAAATACTTGACTGAAAGAATATATGGTTGGAAGGACTAACAGAGTTGGGCATTAGGGATGTGATCTGCCATATCCTTATCATCCCATCAGAGAAAGGTAGATTGCTCCCCTAGGTTAGACTTCTAAACCTTTACACTTGAACAAATTGCCATTAACTGATATGCCTAGCCACTTCCTCACTGAAAGCTGGCTTTTGTGCTTCTTACTGTGGCTCTCCTGAATAAATTTCAATAAAGTCCAGTCAGAACAGCAGCCCTAATATAATGTAATCTCATCCTTACTTTGTATAGGATGTATTTTAACAAGGCAGAACAAAAATTTAGTCATAACATAAGTAATTATTAGCATTTTGGTTAGATATTCTTCATTATGTAAGGAGTCTTGTTTTTTGTTGTTCTGAACAAGCTCCAGTTATTCCTTCTAAAATGGAGGGCTAACAACTGAGCACAGTTGGTGTGGCATATGTTGATGAAAGAACTTCCAACCTAAGAAAAGTCTTATGAAAGTTTATTTGAGCCAAACTTACAATTGTTGGGAAGCAAAATCTCAGCAGATTGAGAAAATGCTCCAGCGATTGGCAGTTTCGCAGCTTATTTTATACATTAGAATCAAAGGAGATTGTAAAGAAATTATGTAGGGAGGGTTACATAAAATTCATTGGTGGTAGATTAGGGAAGCAGGAGAAAGCAGTGGGGCAATTTCAGATTGGATAAAAAGCAAAATGGAGAGACACATACTTCTTTTACATCGATGGGTACAGGATGGTTAACGTTTCTAGTACACATAGAAGGTATGTGGGCAACAAGATAACAATGTGGTCTAGTGTTCTGGTGCTGGTCATTGTGCCTTAAATGCACCAGGACAATAGACAGTTTCAAAGATCGACCTTTGTCAAGGAAGCTACAGACCTCAGCCATAACTACCCACCATGACCTGCTTTTAGTTAGAAATTTTTATGTTCAGACCACCCATGGGTTACTTGATTATTCTTGGTCTTTTTGTTTGTATGGCATCACCATGTGGGCCTACCTTGAATTTGTCAGGGTTAGTATGTGGCCCTTTTTTCATTCACACATAACAGGAAGAATATAGGACTAGGAACCAAGCTTTCTTGGACTAATTCTTTTTGGGCAACTTAAGAGTTGTATGACATTGGTCATGCTGCTTGACTTTGATTCTGTCCTGACCTGTAAACTGGGGATAGTTTACCCACCTTGCTTTACCACTTAGAATTTTAAGATAAAACAAGAGAAGGTCCTTTTTTTTTTTTTTAAACAGTAAAGTTTTAAAAGATGAACAATTTCTCTTTTTAAATTTTACCAACAATTAGCCACGGGGCCAAGTGTCTCGGAGAATAAGCAGAATTTGTCACTTTTTCAGACTTATAATGTTATATAGTCAGCCATCTTCAATTCAGCTTTCAACTTCATGAATTTAGTCTGTTATTTGATGGTGTTGATGGACACTATCAGTGAGATCACTCTAAATTCAAATTGATAAACTGATTCAGAAATGACTCAAATCTTTTAAAGATCATCTTTTTAAATGAGGACCTAAAACACCAAAGCATTATTTTGTATTCTGTTAGTGGGTCTCTTTTTAACTTGGAAAAATTTTTTTTGATGATCTGATGCTACCGTAAGCCTTGAAGGTTTATAGTTTGGAGAGGTCAGGTAGTATCAAAGGTTATTTAACAAAATAAGGCAGTATAGTTCATTTCAGTTTTTATCCTTTTATTTTGCAGTTCTTAATAAAACTTGCTTTTCATTTTTCTTCTTTCATTTAATAGTGGAGTTTTTAATTTATAAAATTTTGAACTGATGAGGGCAAGTTTGCAGTATTGCTCCTAATGATAAATAATAAACTTTCTTGATTTCCTCCACTCATCAAGGCAAAATCGAATGCTTTATTTGTACTTGATAATTTTCTTAATTTTCTGTCATAGTACTTGCTACATTGCTGTAGTCTTGGCTCTCCTAGACAGCAACCTTCCTTTATTCATCCTTATATCTGCAATGCTTAGCACATAATAGGCTATGTGAGAGAAGTACAAAACTTTAAGCGATGCATCCAGTGCATGCTAAAAAGAGTATAGCGAATCTGATTGGGGAAAGCCCTCCAAAATGATTGGAATGATCCTTAATACCTTAAAGGTATAGGAAGAGGAAGTTTATAAACTGAAGGCATATTTGGTAACAAAGATGAACTAGCAGGATTTACTTCCAAGTAAGTCAGTGAGTCTAGTCAATTACTTTGGTGAATTATAAGTTGTTAAGAATAGATAGTACAAAGCCAAGTTACAGAGAACAGTACCAGACTGAGGAGCTTTAATTGTCCTTTGGTATTGGGAAACTGGTTGATGAGTAAACAAAGATAGTGCTTTTCATGTTACTGAAATTGGCTCTGAATTAAACTCCATATGTAAATTTTTTAGGGTGTGGTTTCCTCATTTTTTGGTTGACTTATTTAGATTCTCTCAACCCTGAAAATTAAATTAGATATTTTAATACCTCATGGGTAGAAATAGGCACCTTAATTCATGTATCTTGTGTTCTAGTTGTTTGCTGTTCTTTATAAACATCCATTGAATGCTTACCTTCACTTTGGCTGTTATATTCCCTTTGCCCCAAATCCCCTTTTGTTGCCATGTTTCCAGCTCCTACCCATCTTTCAAGTCTAGCTCAAATTCCATCTATTCTAAAAAAGCTTTACTTTATTAGTCCACAGTAAAGTAATTTTTCACTGACTGGATTCTATAGTTCCTGTAATTTCTCATTAAGTACATGTTCTATTCCCCTTGTAGATTATAAGCAGCAACTAACAATGTTGTACGGGTTATAGATAGCAGTTAGATACATGGGAATTAAAAAAAATTTTTTTAAAGAAATCATTTCTATTTTTTAGGCAGGTGTTTTTTGACTATAAAGTAGGGGAAGGAATAGGTAAAAGAAGGAACAAAATGATAATGAAAGGACTTTAAAAGCAGAAATTAGAAAGGAAATGAGGGAGAATGAAAGGAATAAAAAGGTATGAAACAGATTTTTCTTTGGACTTGTTAATCTATGTATATCCTATTTTAGTTGCTGAGTGTCATAATCATTTTATATTTTTCTGTAGGGAATCTGGAGAGCTCACTAAAGTTTGTTAATAATTGTTGATGTTACAGTTTGAAAGCTTGCTATAATCTATTTTTTTGTCATTAAAACTTAAATAATTCTCAAGGATTTTCTAATTAATGTGTAGTTATTGAAAACTAAGGTTTTAGCTTTTGAATTTTAATAGAGAATATGTTATTGTGAAGTGTTGCCACAAAGCCATAATCAGTTTGGGGAGAATAAAGGGGCTAATATCAAGAAAGATCTCTGGAGTAATTTCTACCTGTTTGAAAGTTTGAGGAGAACCTTGCGTTTTTTTTGTTCACCAGACTATTGAAGCTAACTTATTCTCTGATCAGCCTGAGCTTTTAAATGTTAAGATAGTAGTACTTTCTTTTATCTTTTTTTTTTAAATCAATTTTGACCCTTTATTTTGTGAGCATATTTTAGAGATGACTTAAATCTCTCTCCTATGGATAAAAATTAGTTTCTTATCCAAAAGCTAGTAAATAATTACCTTTTAGCTAGCTGTGGCAATTACATCCCTTTAATTCTTTTGCACTATGTACCATAAGCTAAAGAAGTGTATACATATTTTATGTTATTTACATAGCTTTTAGGCAAAGCAAATACCATTTACTGGTGTAATAAATACATAGAAAGCTTATTCTGCAGTTTTTAAAAGTGATAAACTACCACTATCTGAAGTGTATCTGACAAACCATTTTCTGTAAATAATTGGTATGTTATTTCAACTGATTTTATTTATTTTTTTGACAGCTGGCTCAATTTTTCTTTAAATATTAAGTCATTAGTATTGTTGAACACTAATAGTTTTAGATCAGGGTAAGAGCAAGAAAAATTGTGCCTTGTAACAGTAATAACTAGCTAGTAAGAGCCAGTAAGTATACTGTAGGGATAAATGGTTTAGATTCTGTATTCAGAGAAACGGGGGTTCTAAATCTGTATCTGCCACAGTGCAGTTTTGGGAAGTTTCATCTGTCTGAGACTCTGTTTTCTTGATCTGTGAAATAAGTATAGTGTCATTCATCTTTTCAACAAATAATAAATTTATTGAGTTTCTAGTGTGTACCAGAACCATACTATATTTTGGATAATAATAGTACCTTCTGTTTAAGATCATTGGAGGGATTAAAGTAGAATGTATGCAAAACACTTGAGTATTTAGAACATAAGTGATTGATCAGTTTTTACTTTTATTTTAAAAATATCCCAAATACACTTTTAAAAGTTCTCTAAGAGTCAAAATTATTTAAGGGAATAATTATAGGTCCAGGATATGTCATTAAATTATAATTCTTTGTGTTAGTTTTTACAAAACATGGGCATGAAATTCATGTATTTTAAGGCTGACTTTAATAGTTGGTAATAACTTTGAACACGTGTATAAAGTATATTAATACCAACATTAATATTTTTAGGAGAAATTTTATATTTGCTTCTATATATATGCTCTGTGAACCAAGTGTATATTCTATTGTCTTTTAAGATAGAAATAGAGACCACTAATAGTGAGGGGAGTAATTATATTAGGAAATAACTAAATCCATGTGGTCTTTCTAAAGTTTGGAACTATTATGTAATCTGGGTAATCCAGGAACTATTTGGACAGTTAGAAAAGCTCCTTTTAACAGTATAAAAACACAAATTTTAAACAGCCTTATGTTGTGTGACAGTTTATTTTACTAAATAATTAATTACACGGTTTTCTTTTGAAAGTTGCTGTTATACCTCTGGCTAGTCCAAATTGATAATAAAGTCTGAATTTAAGAAAACAAATAGTCCCTCCCTCCTCTGTAATTTTCTCTCTTGCTTTCTTGAAGCACAGGTAATGTATTTTTCCAGAATATTTTATACATACACACAAATGTATACACATGTGCACAGATATATATTTCCCTCTGCTATTTTAATAGTGATGATTATTAGTAGGGAAGAGAGTCATCTGCCTTAAATCTGTAATTCTTATAACATCATTGTAATGCTTACGACAATAATTAATGTACAGAATAATGTAATCTGTTAATTTCCATTTCAGAGCCCCCAAAAAAACATTTAATAAGTTTATTGTAGTTTGTTTACTTGAAAGCTTTTCAATGGATAGGAAAATATCCTTTCTTGTTTAAAAGTTTGGTTAATTATAGCATCTTACTATACAAGGTTATTAGTTAATTAAGATTTTAATGTATTTTTTTATGGTAAAATTTTTATTCTAACAATCTTTATGATTTATAGCATTTGATCTGTATGTGTAAGCCTAGATCACTTTAGAAATAATAACTACAGCTACCATGAGTTGGCTACTTACTCTCTGCCAGGCAGTGTTCTAATCTAAAGGCATTGACTGTATCAAATCACCTGATCCTCACAATAACCCTGTGAGGTAGGCATTATTATTCAGGTGAGGAAACTGAATCACAGGTTAATTTACACAAAGTGACTCAGTTTAGTATTATAGCCAGGATTCAAAACTTGTGTGCTAACCTTTACTGTCTGGTACTTAATTGCTTCCTCCCTCATATTTTATTATCAGTTTAATTATTTGAATAATACATAAATATAGTCATCATATTAAAAAAAATATGTGTTGACTGTAACCTGAACATTTGCTGAGCTCTTTAATTATTGAGTGATTCTGTTAGGCTGTACAGGAAGCTACCACCATAACAGATAGCTAGGCATTAGCACAACTAGAAATAGTAATCAAGATTTCAAGACCTGGGATTAAAAAATATCTACTAATGAATCTTTACTTGTTTTTCAGTGTGGTTTCAGTAACACTGGCTTGATTGGTAAATGAGCATTTAATGTGACAGTAGTTTTGATGAATAGATCAGTTCAGCTGTAGTCTGGTTCAATGATTATTTCATAATGGATGTAGCTAAAATTCATTAGAATGTTCACACAAGGATTAATTTTGTCATCTTTTTCCCCCTTTAGTAAAATAAAACAGGGTCTATTACCTAGTTTGGAAGATTTGCTGTTCTATACAATTGCAGAAGGACAAGAGAAAATACCCGTTCATAAATTTATTACAGTAAGTTTTTATATTGTTCTATGTTAAACTTTTTAAAAATCAGTAATACTGAATCAGTAATACAATAATATTGAAATGTAGTCTTAAAGGTCATTTGATATGTAGATTCTGACTGACACTATTTCTCTTACTATGTTTTTAAATTTTCATCATGCTTATTTCAAGGTAATCAGTGAAAGAAAATGAAAGAAAGAATGAGAAACTTGTCCAGAAAGTGGGTAATAGTGACACTAAAATGCCATATACATATTCAGGTCCTGGGTAGAAGTGTTTATGTACAGGAAAAAAAAAAAAAAAAACTTTTGTAGTTAGAATAAACATATACATTATTTGCACTATATATTTACAAACTCTTATTTTTTTAAAAACAGGCACTCAAATCTACAGGATTGCGAACGTCTGATCCCAGGTTGAAAGAGTGTATGGATATGTTAAGATTAACTCTTCAAACAACATCAGATGGTGTCATGCTAGACAAAGATCTTTTTAAAAAGTAAAAATTTCTGCCAAACATTTATGGTGATTGCTATGCTATGTGGTGATTTTTTCTTTTAAAAGAAAATTGCGTCTTTGAAGGCCAGTGCTTCCTGTGTAACTGAAAAAAAAGATGGGGGGAGGGGGTGGAGTTTATAAACAATTGTTTGAAGAACTTGGTGCACATTAACTTTCTATAATACATTGGGACTGTTATATACTTTCTTTGAAACTGCTCTAAAGATATCTAGCCATGGACATTTCCAATTTACAGTACCTGGAGATTACATTCAGTTTAAGTAGAGCACACTCTGTTCTGTCCTGGCATAAATTGATCTCCAGTTCATCTGAATGTCTTGCAGGCTTTCTCAGCATGGTCTTTTTCTTTCCTATAAGGTGATTTAGATGACATCATAAAATGAGAAGGCTTCATCCTGTACTTAGATTTACATATTTCCATTATCTGCTTCTCTCCTCTCTTCAGACACATTAATATATAGGCTTTTAACTATTTTTATTTTCCTCAAAATATTTAAAAAATGAAAGACAACTTTGGAGATTAATGCTTTGATTTTGTTGAATGAGAATAATTTTTATTTTCCTGTATTTACCTGTTTATTATTTACCTTTATTAATGTGTTTCTACTAGTCTGATTACTTAATGATTTAATGGACAGCATGTTTGTAATGGATCCCAAAGAGGTAAATGGTATTTTAAATTAATAAATTGAAAACTAATATAAAACTGTAAACACTACTATAAAACATTGGCTTTTTTTCAGACCATAGACTTAGATAGAAATGGATCCAAAGAATTCCAGCATCTATCTTAAAAGTGTATTTGTATGTATGTATGTATGTATGTATTTATGTATTTTTACATATTTTTTATTTTATTTTTGGGGGTAATTTATTCTAGATATCTCCTGGAAATATCTTGGAGTTTTAAGTCATCTGAAGGTATAAGTATTTAACTGAGGTCCCAAAGCTTCCTGGCATGCTGACAGTTTTGGATTATCTTTTTACCACAAGGTTCTTGATTCTGTTAGCTAGCCTTATAAAATATAGATTTTAGACCCATGTTGGAATAGGTGTTAGGAATTTTAGAGTCTTTAGAACTTGTTTCTTTTTGGAGGGAAGGAAGTCATTTCTAGTTAGCTGAACCTTCGCTGTAAGGATTATTTTATTTTTAGTGTTCATGAGCTATCTGTGCAAAGTACTCTTGATTATGGAAGTTATTTTTTGGCATATCTGAGAATGATGTCAAAGAAATGATAGGTAGATCTAATAAGTATAAGGAATTGCTTTGGAATTTTAAATGAAAATAGTATTTCACACCTTTTTAGTGCTGTTTAAATGTTTTCTGCTTTATAAATGTGTCGTTGAGTTTAAATATGAAATTAAAAGTAATTTAAATACACTGATTATGACTCCAGGAAAAATTATAAAATTTTCTACTCATAAATATATAAAAATAATAACTACCATTATTTTAAACACTAATCCAGTCTTAAAAAATTGATGATTATAATCTAGGCCATTTCCAACTTGACAAATGCTTCATGGTGTATATGAGCAGGCAGTGGAAAAGTCTTTTAAGACTACAGGCATAAGGATCTCTCTTTCTATTCCTAGAATGAGGTGATTTAAAACCTCTGAGTGATAACCTTTTCAGGTCACCTGGAAAGGTGATAGCTACAGAGAAGTTCTTCTGTTTTCAAAATAAGTTTTCTAATATTGACAGAAATAAAACTATCTCAGCTACATGCAGGTGGAAGGAGATGTTACAATGGAATTCATTCACCCAGAGAAACAACTTATTAAGGTGGATAGATTTAGTTGAAGTCAATGTGTTGATACTTTATCTAAAATATATTGCTGGTTAATATATTTAGCCTTTGAGGATAATCTGAGAAACGTCTATTATGTATGACTTTTTTTTTTAATGGGAAAATGAGTCCTAACCATACCGTTTAGAGCATAATTTATCCGAAAGTTGGAGACTGCCTGTAACCTATCTAGATAGTCAATTGTTTTTAATGCTAATTATCCTTAAAACTAATAGAAGTAGAAAATTTGTGTTGAAAATGAATGCCATATTCATTCATTTTTAACTATATTATTATTAGAACTGTTTTCATGTATGATCATAATTTTTTGGTCTTTTTTTGGGGGAAATGAATGGCTGTCTTCGCATTTGTATATTGTTTAATTTTCTTAAAAAATTTAGAGTTATTTTACTAATTTAAAATTATATGTGAGATATTTTATAAAATACATGCATTAGTGCAGTTATTAATCATAAATACTTAAGTAAAGAAAAATTATTACTCCCAGTTTACAGATGAAAAAACTGAACAAAGCATAAGATGTGACTTGCTGAAATGCATAAGCACTTCCTCCTCAGAGTTCATTTTATATGACTTTTAATTTTCTAGATTCATGCCATCTGTATTAAAATAACTCCCAAGGAAAACATTTACTATTTGGAATGCTCATCAGTGTGCAATTAGACACTCTTCTAAGTGGCAAGATTGCTTTTGTTGGCCATAGTAATTCACCAGTTAAGGCTGTTGCCACAGTTTACCAGCCACCTTCTGATAGGAAAAAAAAAACATCAACCCAGTTTCACTGCCTGTACAGTTTTCTTGATTATAAAGCCTCCTTTTAAAAGTGCTGATTAATTTTAAATAGTTAATAATTTAAATTTGTTTGGCAGTCCTCATATTTTCTCATGTATAACTATTTTCAAAAATAAGGATGTAGATTTGATTTGATACAGATACAGTGATTTAAGATCAAAAGTTGATTTTATCTCCATTTTTTTTAGCTTAGAAATGCAGATTTTTCAAAATGTAGTTCAGGAAAAATATGTTAAAATACAAAATGTTTGTGAAATGCTAGTAATAGTTATATAGCAGCTAAGGGATATTTGAGGTTACTTAATGGAAAAATAAAACAGGATCTCAACTATGACATACTAAAGTCTGATTTTTGTTAACAAAATGTCATGCTGAATGCTTATCAACTTGGCTAGGCTAAGAAATTTGTTTGAAATGGTCTTGATACTTGATCTGGTAGAATGCTGTCTTATTTTAATCTGTGATACAATTTTTAGGCAATCTAACTTATTTCTTTAACTTCTTCAGCTTACAAGCAACTACATGAAAGCCTGCTTGAAAGAAAGAAAATAATGTAGAATATAATTTATAGAATTTAGTTTGTTGTATGAAATGATGGTTCTTGTTATTACTTAAACATTCTCCTAATTAATAATGTTATTTCCAAGTACTCGTATTTGAAAGGCACCCAGTCTTTTTACTTATTTTTTTCTCACATTCCACAGATGTGTTCAAAGCAACATTGTTTTGTTGACACAAGCCTTTAGGAGAAAGTTTGTCATTCCTGACTTTATGTCTTTTACCTCTCATATCGATGAATTATATGAAAGTGCTAAAAAGCAGTCTGGAGGAAAGGTAATGTTTTTAATGTGAATATTTTTCTAAACCAATTACTTAATAAATTCAGCTCACCTTGAGATACAGAGAGTAAAATTGTGTAGTTTTCTAGTGTTTTGCTAATTAAGAGATTTAAGTTAAACGAAGCCATTGGATTAAGTGCTTTTAAAATATTTTAAATATTTGTTATTTTGGCTAAAAAGAAATCTAACTCTAAGAATTCTTTTTGATTTTCAAATGATCGTGATGACTTTTAAATCTTAAATTAAAAAGTAACTTTATTGTGAATTTTTACAGATATTTTTGAGCATTAAAATGTTTCCAGTTTTAAAAATGCTCTAAATAATACTAAGAGCTATTTTATTTCTTCTCCATATTGAAAGATTTTAGATAGTGAAACCCTACCAGTATGACTCTGATTAAAGAAATTCTCTATTTCTTTCCTTTAAAACAAGTAAATCCTAGTTTCTCTAAATCCTTAGTTTTTATGATTATTGTTGTAAAGATAGACTACCAAGCAACTGAGTGCTATAAAATAACTATTCATTGGTGGAAGCTAAATTGAGGGAAATAGTAGAAGAAAATATTGTATTTCTATGTTATATTTGTTAATTTCTTTCTAATATTTTGATTAGGTTGCAGATTATATTCCTCAACTAGCCAAGTTCAGCCCTGATTTATGGGGTGTATCTGTTTGTACAGTAGATGGACAGAGGTAAGTTTATTTTAAATCCATGAAAACTATCACTCATTTGTAAAGTAAAAAGTTGCAAAACATGCAGGATTTCATGAAGTCCATGAAAGTGATCTTTGGGAAATGCTCATACTGCAGGCACAGCCACTGACAAATCTAGAAGAATTATAAAAAGGATAATGATGTGAAGGTGCTGTAAAGATGATTTGATTTTAAAAACCTGTGAATTAAGGAGAGGCCCTTGGAAAAATGGATAAAGTTCTAGAATATTTTTTCAAGAATGACTTTTTATTATCCTGTGGGTCAGACATAAAGATTTATTATCATGTTGTAACTTGGTTTTGTCAATTTAAAAAAGCTATTATATTTTTACTCATTTGAGGACTTAGCTCAGAGGTAGTCTTTGGGGTTTTGTTTTGGTTTGGTTTTTACAAGGTAATTATTTTTTTAAAATATAACATATAAAATAAAGTATACATCTCCTGTGTGTATATAGCTTAATAAATTTATATCAGAGATGTAATTGTACCCTAAATTTTGTTAAAACAAGTAATTTAGCCTTAAAGTTTTAGGTTTTATTTTTCAAAATAATGTCCCAGTTAAAGATTTTCCTGCCATTTGTTAAATTTTGATCTAAGTGCCTTCTAATTGACCTTTTTATTTTTTACTAATTATCCTCAAGTATTTATAGTAAAAAAAGTATGATTTAGCCCATTCATCCTTAAGATAAGGAGTCTGAGTCTCAGAGTTTGTATAATACTGGAAGAGAACGAAACCAGCAACTAGTAGTGTATTTAACTAGATATTAAATGGACTATGTTAACATCTAGTCATGATGACAGGCTTTTAGCCTCATCTGGGCCTGTGAAATATACTAAACACTGATTGTGTGTTGAATTTAATATTGGGTGCTGTAAAAAGACACAAATACATAAGATGTGGCTTTATCCTTATGGAACACGTTCCAGTAGGGAGTGATATTCCTATTTTTGTTGGAAGAAATGATTTCTCATGTACTGGACATTTTTATATTTGGAGGAAATTACTATCCTGTATTGCTTGCACATTGTTTTTCTCAAACATTCTTTGTGTGTAGAGATGATTCTTTTAGTTTAATTTTCTTATGTAGAGAATTTTAGAAGTTGACTTTGACTAGAACGTATGTGTTTTTAAACTCAAAGGTGGTAGTATTACAGGCTTTTGTCAGGTTTTAGAATGATTGTCAAGTTATAATGTGAATGAAAAGTATTCACACATTATAGGAAAAATATACTTTGCTATGTATACATATGTAGTCATCTTCTACAATATACTTAGAAGTGAGGTGACCCTCTGACATCTCTGTTAACTCCTATTTGCCCAGTGGCAGTTATTAATAGAACCGTTTCACTATGAATGATTTTCATTCTGAACGAATGTGTGCCTGTAATGTATTGGGGTAATGTTCAGGGCACCTGGGATACTTTGGCAATACAAAGATCTTTGTCCTTGTGAAGCTAAGTTATAATGGAGTCAGTGAGCATTTTTCCATTTTGAAACCTATTCTCTACTTCATGTGCATCCTCATCTGATAACATGAAGCTTTCATTTTATTGTTTATATGGTGATAATGACTGCCATTAGTGCCTGCTCTATTAGGTTTATAATACTGGATGCCATTTCTTTTAATGGGGCTGAAATTGTGTAAATATAGTTGCCAACATGAGGCATTTGTAGATAGGGTCTCAGAGGATGGTATTAAATCTAAATTGAGCTCTATTTAAAAATTAACCATGGCTTAGCCATTATTAAAGCTATAAGTAAAAAAGTATAGTGACTAATTTCTAAAAGGGCTAGTTCTTTTAATGTGGTTAAATATAGATAGGAGTAAGAAGGATCATATCCTCTTTCCCTCAGATGAAAATTTTCACATTACTTATCTAATTTTGAATTGTTCTATTACTTGCGTACTCTTAAACCTTTGCCTTTATTTGCCATGTCCCTCTTAAAATAAACATTCTTATATTTGTTTTTTAATATCCAAGTAAACCTGTGGTTGAATTATGGGAACTCTTTTGTAAATTAGAATTAACATGTAAAAATAACAATTCCAGTTATTCAGTTACTTTTTTTCAGTTGATCTTAATTATTTTTTAAATCTGCTTTTACGTAGGCATTCTATTGGAGATACCAAAGTTCCATTTTGTCTTCAGTCCTGTGTAAAACCTTTGAAATATGCCATTGCTGTTAATGATCTTGGAACAGAATATGTGCATCGATATGTGGGGAAAGAGCCCAGTGGATTAAGATTCAACAAACTGTTTTTAAATGAAGATGGTAAGAATTACATGAAAATTCATTGGAAAAAGAAATACCTCTCTTTCCTATGTAAATCTAAGTAGTTATTTTTTCTTTTTTTTTTAAGAACTTAAAAACATTCATACTTTAATTTTTCACGGAATTCTATGAAACTCACAAAGATGGTTTCATTGCCTGCTTCTTAAAATGGTTATGATAGGCATCTCATACCACTGGAAAGTGGGTTAAGAAGTGGGGCAGGAAGTAAAGATTTTCACTTTATAGCCACCTATAGCGGAGTATCTTGTACATATCGCAATGCCTGGAATTTGCTTTAAAATAATTCAGTGGAATGTAGCTGGGAGTGCTGAGTGTGATTATTACTATATGTTGGTAATTATGGAGCTAAATGATGAATACATGGGTGTTTCTATTCTTTCTACTTTTATATTTTGTATATATTTGAAAACTTTCATAATAATAAGTGTTTAATGGTGGCCCTGGTTGAGGTAGTGTTTTTGCTATTTCTGTTTTATTAGATTTAATATTTCAGAGAAACATTTTGCATTAAATAGTTGGACAACTGACAAGTCTTACTACTTTACAGGAATCTAAAAGAAAAGGAGAAGACAAAGGTAGTACTTTTGATCTGATAGTAGTTGGTGTTTTGAATTTAAATACCAATCCATGGATTGGTTTCTATATTTTAATCTTCTAGACATATGCTAGATTCCTCATTGTGTGATGGGTTAAGGCAGACTTAAAGCAAGAGTGAAGGAATTCTGTGGTTGCAGTAATGGTTGGGAGAAATATACATTTGTATTTTTTCTTCTTATTTTACTTATACATGGAATCTAAAAAACAAAACAAATGAACAAATATTAGCTTATTATACTAAGCTAATATTTGTCTTTAAATTGTTGCCTTTATTCTTCTGGATAAAAAACGAAATGTAGTTTATAGTCATTATTGTATTTTTTAATGAAATTATAAGACTAGTATTTTCTTATGTTTCCCTATTTATTTCGAGAGCAATTATATTTTCTTACTTCATATCATCTTTCTATCCTGATGCTACATTTGACTTTATGGAGATTACCACAAACTAGCAACTTCAATAAGGACATTACATGCAGAAGTTACCTTATTTATTAAATTCACTGACTTCAAGACTTAATATGAAAAGAATTAATGTTTTTGTTCTAGCAAGATTAAATGTTTTACAAGAAGAGTTAATACTTTCCTACATAAGGCAAAATAGAATAATCTAGGTGTTTCTGGTGAATTGATTGATTTTTGAGAGAGGTATTTAAAGAATTAACAGATATAGAAATTTGAATGTAAAGAAGTATTTCAGAAACAAAAATAAATAAAATGGGTCTGGGATAAATGAACTTAACCTTATAAGTAATACATTTTTTGCCATGTACATTTGTGATTTTAGAAATTAGGATTTATGACACCATAGTCTATAAGAAAAAATTCATGATAAGAACTCGAGAATTTAGCACTGGTTTATAATAACTAAAATATAAAATTTAACGAGATTTTTGCCTTGATATTCTTTGACTTTTTCCAAGCCTGAGCCAATACCAGAAATCCTGAAGTAATGGCAAAATGAAGGCTTCACTATACCATTCCTGTCTGAGTTCTGCATAAGTTCTGTGCTGTAGAATCTGGTTTTAGACTAGACTCAGGAAAAAACAATTTATAGGTAGATTTATGGTGAAACTATACTTTGTATATGTGCATGTATAACTATGTATCTAGAATTACAAAATTTAAAAAAATATTGTAGCTTTATAAAATCGTGATAAGATTAGTATGAATATAATGAATAGATAAGAGAAATTATAGTACTTACTTTTAATATCAGTAGTTTTAAAATGCTTTACAGCATACAAAGTTTAGTCCTATGGTGGGTAGTTGGCTGATAGTTTCTATCATAAATGAAGAAATAAGTTACTTGCTGGCGATGTCAAGCTTGGACATCCTAGTGAAGTCTTTTTCTAATTTATAGGAGAAATTAGGTTAATTAACATATTTTTTATAGTCTTCTCCCCTATGTTGTTAACAGCTATGGAGGGTATGTGGGCCTTGATTCTCAGAGTAACTTATGCAACTAATACTAAAGGACACAGAAAACAATTAACATACATCTAATACATGGAAAAAAAGACTCAGGCATTGCAT
This sequence comes from Pteropus medius, assembly GCF_902729225.1. Taxonomy (NCBI): domain Eukaryota; kingdom Metazoa; phylum Chordata; class Mammalia; order Chiroptera; family Pteropodidae; genus Pteropus; species Pteropus medius. Next base: position 2,361,346 of record NW_024351729.1, read on the forward strand.
ACTCCTAATTATAAGTGTGTAATTGACAGAAACCAAAATGTGTATGTTGGTTTATATGTGTAGCAGATTTGAGAAAGAAAAGGAACTGAATTACATGAGGAAGATAGGACTGAATTGTATAGAAATAACAAAATTTAAGGTTCATATTAGCAGTTTGAAAGTTTTTTTCTGGTATGATGTGAAAGAACTTTGTCTGTGTTTTATTGCCTTGGAGTGAGAAAAAATACTTCTTCAAATTAACCAGTTAGGGGCATTCTAGTTATGCCCATAAATTTTAGATGTGGCCCATATCCATTTTATTATACTAAGCTAATATTTGTCTTTAAATTGTTGCCTTTATTAATTAAAGTGTTATTACTGCTGTCATAAATATTTTTAAATTCAAAATTCAAAATTAAACCCTTTAATTCTTCCTCCCTCTACTTATGGCAAAGCAGGAAAAAGGTAGATTTTTATAGTCACAGGTTGTAGATGGAGGTTTATACTGCAGTAAATGCTAGTGTTATGCTATAATAGCTCTGGTGTATTTCCAAACATTCATGTGATCTCAGAGAAAGCAAACTTCTCTTAGTATTTTTTTGAAATAGGCAAAATCTTGGCTACTGTAATACTCAGATTGTGCTGTTTTGTTTTAACTTTTGGAACTAGTCATTATCATGTGTAACCCAAAATGTACAATGTTTAAAGCATAGCTATTAAGTCATGTTGTTGATCTTATATTAAGGAAAACTAGTAGACTGTCAGTTATCCAATTTTTTGTCTTTATTGATTTTTTAAAAATTAAATATTAACAACTATATTGAGATATTCCCATATCATATAATTTACCCATTTAAACACACAGTTCAGTAGCTTTTAGTATATTCATAGAGTTGTGTAGCCATCACCACAATCAATTTTAGAATACTTTTATCACCCCCAAAAGATACCCTGCACCTATTAGCAGTCAGTACCCATTTCTTTTCTATCTCTAACAACTAGTAATCTGCATTCTATCTGTATAGATTTACCGATTCTGGACATTTCATATAAGTGGAATTATTTAGTATTTGGTCTTTTATGACTGGCCTGTTTTACTAAGAATAATGTTTTTAAGGTACTTTCATGTTGCAGCATGTATCAGTACTTCACTTTTTAAAAATTGCTGAATAATATTTCCATTATATGGATAATAATACCCCATTTTGTTTATGCACTCATTGGTTGATAGGACATTTAGGTGATTTTTCACTTTTTGACTGTTATCAGTAATGTTACTTGTGAATATTTGTGTACAAGTTTTTGTGTGCACACATTTTTATTTCGCTTGGTTATATACTTGGGAGTGGAATTACTGGGCCATGTGAAGAGCTGCCAGGCTGTTTTCCTGAGCTCAGAGTTGTTTAGCCATAAGCTCAATTCACAGAAGGTAGCATGCTTGAAATTCAAGGATACTAATAATGTAGCAATAACAATGAATTCTGCTAGATTTGTCAAGTTAGATAAGAACTTAATTACTACCACAAGCAGAAAATTTAGGAATTATGCTTTCAAATAAATGTTTTCAGTGCTCTAAGAGTTTTTGTTTGGCTTTTGTGCTGTGTCATGAATGAAAATGCTGAGATTTGAAATTCTATTTATTATAAGAATTAGAAGAGGTAGGATTTTGTATGAACTTAAATTATAAGTAATTTTTAAAATTGTATAAGAAATACATCTTTATTGTCAGAAAATATAGAAAGCATAGAGGATACAATTTAAATCCCCTGTAATCGTTTATAACTCTATGTATCACTTGTTAGTGTTCATATTTTCTTTTTCTGTATATGTATGCATATATACATAAACATAAAATAATTAAATTTAAAATTGTGTTTACACTAGATGTGCTTTTTCCAAAATGGTTTTTAATATTATTTGAGTGCTTAAGGATGTGCTAGGTACTTTCTAAGCATTTCATGTATTTTAATTTATTCAAGCATTATGACTTGCTGAGATTATTACTTGTAGTTTACAGATGAGAATATTGAGACACAGTGAAGTTCAGTTACTTGCCCATGATCAAAAGCTAGTAAATGGCACAAGTAGGCAATTTGGATGTTTTCTTACACTACTATTCACTGCCTTGCTGTACATGAACCTTTTTGTACATAAATCTTAGTACCGTCTTTCTATACATGACTTTTTGTTTGCCTGTATGATTATAGCAGCTTCCGAGAAGTGTATTACTGGTTTGATATGTAAGTAACATAAATGCATTCCTCCATACCCATTCATTTCTTAAAAAGAACTGTAGCAATGGCTTACATAAAGAAATAAATATATGTTTGTGGAAGTACTTATCACAGAAAATTATATCAGGTATTTGAAATAATGTTGTTGCTTTTATATTTTGTAGATAAGCCACACAATCCTATGGTAAATGCTGGAGCAATTGTTGTGACTTCATTAATAAAGGTAAAATGTTGACATTTCCTTTTAACCTAGTAAACTTTTTAAATGAGGCATAAAGGTGAATTTTGGATTCTTTATGTAGAGCTGTTTTAAAGTTTTCTTTTGGTGTTAAAAAGTTAATCTTATGGTTTAAAATTAGGATATTTATTTGTATCAACATAAATGATGTAATTTCAAGGGCAAAATTAAAAACAGATGACTCATTTTAAATTTCAACAGTTATTCTTGACCTGAAAATGGTAAAAATTCAAAAAGAAGTCTCTGCCGAACATTATAGGCACAGAAGTTTTTCTTCTTAAAGTTTTGATATTTTTTTTTTCTTTCTCTTTCTTTTGGCTCTTCTAGAATGAACAGATATAAACAGTTAATAGCATTTTACTGTTTAATGTTTGTCATCAACATATGTAGGAACAAATGTTCTGGTACTTTGTGTTAAGACAAAGTACATTTACCTTTGAATATTCTCAAGTCCTGTATACTTTCATGAACTATAATCATGATTTTCATTTGAACTTGTTTTGTTTTACTTCATATAATAACTAAAATAAATAAGATTTATTCCAATTATTGTTATATTATTTTTCTTATGTTTTGGTTTGCATTGTATGTTTTGATTTTTTTTTTTTTTTAGTGTCTGGTTTACCTTAATAATTGGAAGCTCTAATTTTGTTTGAAATAAGTATTTGAAAATGGTTCTATTGTGTGATACTGTTTAGATTTTTAATTTCTAATTGTAAATTTCAGTTATATTTCATTTGTGTTTGGAACATTTATATACTTTCTTCAGTAAATCTGTGCCTATCTATTCCAAGCTTGAAAAAAAAACGTAACTACATGGCTTCATTAGATGCATTACTGAGGGTGGGCTATCCTGGTTACACAAAAATGTTTCTGTATAAATTATGCTCTTGGCCCAAATAATAAAAATTCATCTGATTTGCTTACTAGAAATCCTCTCTTTCATGAATTTTATATTTTCATGAGAATAGCCCTTTAAAGTAGAAGACTATCTTGAGAATATATATGTTTAGTTATTTTAGGGCAAATGTTTCATAAGCATTGGCCCACTTAATTCTTATAACTCTAGTTAAGTAGATATTATAGCCAAGTGTTATTTTTTAATGTAACTAATTTTAATAAGCTATGCAAATGTTCATTTTTTATATAACTATTTTACATAAGAGAAAAGTTGTCAGTTTGAGGTGAAAGAAACTATTTGTTTATTGTAGAAAATTACAGTATGAATATGTGCTGGGCCTTTAGGTAGCTTACCTAAAGGTTATAGTGTGGGCCCTTAAAATAAAATTCAATAAATACTGCAATGAGAGAAAAGTCTCATTAATAATTGTTAGATTTGAACAAGTAACTGAAATTAGAGATAAGGAAAGTTATAATATAATGTACGTGTTAATGCTTGATGAGAAAACCATTAGAATGATTCTGAACTTTTTTTGGATCTTCCCAGAAAAAATGTTCAAGTATAATATGATTTTATATAAACTTCTGGGAGTTCACAGATTCTTTGATGCTTGATCCATGGATCCCAGTTTAAGAACTCTTTCACTGGAGAAAAAATTAACATGGCACACCAATAGTATTTTCAAGAAAAGGCATATATAAATTATTAATAGAATCCTTCCTTAACTGCATGCAGTTAAACCATCTTTATTTTAATGATTCATGGATTTAATATACCACACTGAAATGCTGCATGTGGAAAATGCATGTCTGGTCATATCATAATGTAACTTCATTATTTTCACTTACCACGTTCATTCACAAGCCATAAACTATACATTGAGCCACATTAATGTGAGCACTTAGAAACAGTTAAAACGTGCATACACAAGTGTGGTTCAGTGTCCAACAGTGCAAAAATTTAACTGAGTCATCTTATATTTACAAATTCGAGAAGTGATTGTAAATTTATAGAAATTTTAAATTTACTGACAAAGTTGGAGGCTTTGGGGTATGGTTCATATTTAAGGTCACTTTCTTTGAATTTTTGTTTTGTTTTTAGAAGGTGTTTTACAAGTTTTGTTTTGTTTTAAATGAAGTTCATCTAAATCTTGGAGGGGTAAGCCTGCTCTGTAAAACTGCCCCAGTAAATAATACTTTTCTTATATTCTTTTTAAAAAACAATTCAAAACACTTATAAATATCCGTATGTGATCTCTGCAAGTTGTATGATCACATAATATTTATGAATTGGTCATTGAATTTGAGGTAATAAAACCATAACCAAAAGGGTCTTCATCTCAGCCCTGTTTATATATAGATGCAGTGAGGAAACGGAGACTGGATAGGTTCTTACAGCAGCAGAAGTGGGCTTGAGCTAAATCTCCTGATTTTTTGTTTGCTGTTCATTATAATTCCTTCTGCCATATTTAATGTAGGTGTTTGCTGTTTCTCTTGATGGCATCTTTGTCTTTACCTAGCACAGTTATATTATCCAAAAACCAGAAATTTTATTTTCTGAATTTTCATTTATACTAAAGGTACCAATTTATTGGCTTAAAAGTCACATCTGATTTTCAGTGGTATATATAGGCATTCTTTAGACATCAGTCGGTGCCTACTATTTGTAAGAAACTAGGCTCTTTTCAAGGAGTTTACATTTGAATACTCAGAGCCTAGATATTTTACTGTGGCTACTAGATATGAATTCACTTTTTTAGCTCTTTTAGTTGAATACCTTAAAGCTATTTTTTTCTGTCAAAAATCAAGATTTTATTACGGTACTATTAAAACATTCTCCTCATGTCACTTCCCCTCCCACACACAAGAAAATTAAGTAGAGTCTTTAGTAAGACTCTTTATTTCATAATTTTGTAGTATTGATATTTTTTCCTTGTAGGATTGGTGGTGATCCTCAGGAAATGGGGGAAGAGGCAGAGCAAATGTTCAAAAGGATTAGCAGATTGTGGAAAAAAAAGGAGGATTTGGACAGAAGGAACCTGTTGCATAAATTCTTAACTACTAAACTTATAGAAAACCGCCAATATTTAAAATTTTAAACAAAGCTATATAGGTAAATACCTTCATAAAAAGAAATCTTATTTTGTACATAAAATGCACATAATTAAAAAAATCAAAGGTACTATACTTCCTCTCTTTTTCTCTGTGGTAGCTACTAAATTTAAAAATACTTTTTGATGCAGTTTGTTTTATTTGATGGTAATGTGGTTGCTGATTTAAAGGAAAGAGGGAAAATAAATTTGAAAGGAGCACAATTATTTTGGATAAATATCAATATCCTTATGTAATTTTTTCTTTTCTAGTGGTAAAAATTTCACCTAGTTTCAGTTTAAAAGGTCTGGTGATAACTTGAGGGTTAGAGTGGGAAAATGAGGACAGCGTATTACAAGATAATTACCGTACTTCTTTTTTTTTATTTTAAAGATAAAGAGTAAGTTACATTGTCTTCTATGTTTGTCTCTAGTCTAGTGGTAGTTTCTAGTTTTTGTTATTTGAGGAAGCTCAAATTTTTAAAATCATAAGTATTTTTGTATTTAAAAAAATCAGAGTTTTCGCTCTCAAAAATAATTTAATCATGCTCCATAAAAATCAAGACAAATTTAGTTAATATGTATGTAATGTTCAGTTTGGTCATGTTAGCAATAACCTGTTAGACTTGTTTGTAAGCCACATTTTTAAGGTGGTTTGTGGCTTGGGGGACCAAAGAGCAATGGATGATGCCCTGGACTTAGTGACATTCATAACAAAGGATTTTATTGATTTATTTATTTCATGCTTATATCAATTGATGTATTTGAGGTTTCTTTTAAATGAAAGCAGATAATTTATTGCCAATAGAATTCACTTTTCTGTTACTGTATTTTTAAGGTTCATCTATGAAAATACTAGACTTACAACATTATTTTTTACCTGTAATATCTATTATAATCCTCCAAATATTTAACTTTAAATTAGTTTCTGTGGCAAGACTAAACTAGGAGTAGTTTCTAAAATCATTTTCAGTTACCTCTTTTTGCCTCTTTTTTGTATGCCACTTTCCTCTGTGATCTCTGATTTTCAATTGGCTTTTATATCTCCATGCTTATGAAGATGCATGTAAATCAAGTGATTTACACAGAGTAACTGATTAATGCAGTTACTTTAAATGAGTCATTTTTATGTTAAATTTATTGGCAGATATCCCTGTTAACAGTGACATTTTTGCCTATTATGTGTAATACATGATTCAATTCACGAGTATGTTGTAAAAACAGGTTGTAAAAGCATTCCAATATAGTTATTAATTCTTTTATTAGCCATTGTTAAAACTCAGTGCCTATCAAATTTTCATTCATAAAGTTTTCAAAGGAATGTAAATATCAGTTCTTTAACCTGATAGGTATGTTTATAGAAAAGTAATATGTATAAATTTCTAATCTTACTACCCTATTTAAAGAAGCCATGTGATTTGCTTTTTAAAAGTCATTTGGTGCATGAATTAGAAATTTTGGTAAATATATTTTGTCTAATTGTTTTCTTAAAAGTTTTTTTACTATATTATTTACTATAACTTTTTCAAGATTAAAATAACATGATATCTAATAATGCTGCATAGTTTTTTTAAAACTGATAAACATATCCTTGTGTATGGAAATTCTTTTCCAAGAGATAAAGTGACATTGGTAGTTTTAAAACTACCAATTTTCAAATTTCAGTTTTCATGTATGCGTATAATCTGTCTTTTGTCCAAATTTTCTCCCACTCTCATGTTTCCCTGATTTTACCGTGGTGCATTGCTTCAGGTTATAAAAACCTCTTGGGCACCAACAAAAGAGAACATTTTGAAATAATGGAGTCAGTGGTATTGATATGTGAATCACTGAAATGACTGGGAACAAGTCCTCTTGTATACCGGGTTGTTTCCACAACCTGATTTCAACAAAATGGAATGCAAAGATCTACACAAGTTGTTAGTTTTTAATAACAGCATTAAGCATAATTTTTGAGGATAGATTACTGTGACTTTTATATGTAATGAGATAGATATGTAAAGTACTGAGTGACATTGCTGTAATAAAATCTTTTCTATTTCCATCTACTCATGGACTCTCAGGAAGATGTCTCAACTCATACATCCATAAAAATTTTAAATAGTAAGAGAATTAAAATTCTAGTAGAAGAAAATATCCACTGATACATGAACTAATTAAAAATCAATTACTATTTCAAAAGGAAAGAAACTATTCTAAAGGAACAATTTTGTAAATTAGCGTGAGAAATTATTAGCAAATAAACATTTTCCTTTAACTGTATATGAGAATTTACAAAAATACACATTAAATAAACAATAGTATAACCAGCCTCTATGTGCCTATTCCTTTTTAGTTTTCACATCTGTTCCTCCACATTGCTGTTCCCCACTTAGATAATGATGGGTTTTTTTACAGTTCATGGTTTTCCTTTTTTGGAGTGGGGGGTATTTTTGTGTTATTTTTTTTTCCCTCTAACATCTTTTCAAATAAACTTTATGCAGTAACTTTTTCAAAATTAAAATAATATGTCTTGTTATTAGATCCCTAGGGTACATAAAATATTTCCAAGAGATACAGGGGCAAATATATTTTATTGACTTAAGGTAAATGCTATTTTCAGGATACATAATAAGAACAAACATTAATCAAATGCTTTTACATTTACATGAGGAACTTTAGGAGAGGCTTTTCTTGAGTCAACACATTTTTTACATTATCTGCCTAGAACATTTCAAGTAGCTTACCCAAATTTTTTATAATGATAGACAAGTGAATATCATTTGTTTCTTAAAAACAGCATAAGAGCAAAACAATCGTACTTGAATTTAGTTAAACTGCAAAGTAAAACAAGAATGTGACCATAATCTAGAGTCGAAACTTTTTTTTAATTCAACATGACAGATAGATAAAGAAAATTTGTATCTTATAGGGCACAGGTTAGGTCAGAGAATGAAAGTTCAATATAGCTTGTTTATTTTATATCGATTATTTGTATAACCAGTAATTATCCATGTAACATCTCAGTTAAAATGCTGACATCCTTTTCCAAAAGAGTTGGGGTTTTTTTTGTGTGCTTTTTCAAAAGGTTTAAAAAAAGGTTTTTGTGGTTTAAATGTTGTTACATATTTTACAGCATTAGGATCTATGGAATATTTTGACAACTGCAACAGTTCAATGAAGTTGGTAATTTCTTCTTTTAATTATTTTTCATTGAACAGCTTTGGAGTTACATTTCTACATTTTGATTTCTGGTGTATTATAAGGAAAGAAAACTTAAAATATGTCAAAGGACACATTAGAGAAAATACATAGTGATTACAATATGGTTGTAGCTAAATTATCCTTATCTTGTTTAAGCTTTGTTAATACTTAATTTTGACGAGATAGTGTCAAGATAGTGTGGTGTTCTTTTCAGCCACTGATTGTATATGTGTGATTGCACATCCTATCTCAAATAAGTTGATTTGTAAGGTTTCACAGATTATCAGCCACATCCTAATTCACTTGTAAAGTGGAGATTGAACCTGGCTTTTTTCAAGTAAAGAATACTCTGATACAGGTTTTGTCCCCATAATAAAATTTTAAAGTGTAATGTTTTGGATTTTTTGAGGAAGAAGTTAAATTTCACTTTTAAAACTTTAGTTGTCAAATTATTTTATTTTAAACCTGTTTTAAGAATTAGAGATGTATTGTTTCTCTTGGGTGCATATCACCAATTAATACGTTTGATTTCAGATCTACAGCTTACTGCTTTGTAAACTTCGCTGAGGTAAAATGAAACCATTTGGCTACTTGAACTGATCTACATTACATAGGTTTTTCCTATTGACATTTGCAGTAGCTAACATGTCAGAAATAGAAGTGATGAAACAATACATCTTCCACGTTCTGAATTGGAATAATGCTAAACACAAATGTAGCTAATTTTTTAGAGACTATGAAATAATATATATATATATATATATTTTAGTTCAAGTTTTGTTATATAACCAGTGAGATACTAAAGGTAGAGCTTTCTCTACACTAGTTAAATCCAGTATGTTTGCATATACTAGTAATTACAAAAGATTAGTTTTGTAACATAACTCATTTTTCTAACTCATATTGATTTAAGGTTATTTTTAAAGTATATGTAGATTTTTCTTAATTAAAAACTATAATTTATATATACTTAGTTCTTTTCTAAGGGTGAAACTTTATTTTAAGTTTTTTTAAAATGCGAAATTAAATAAATAGCATATATTCTAGCAGATTATCTGTGTCATGAAAGATAAGGGGATTTGGGGTAACTTGTATTTAAAATTTTGTAACTTTGGGTTGGGTAAAGATATACTTAAAATAAAGCATTCCCTTTGTAATTCAGATTCATTCTCAACATTTGGGTATTAATGAAAGAATATGTATATAGTTTATGTAAATATTAAATTACTTTAGTAGAAGTATTTCTTAGACTTAAAAGTACTAATGTGCAGTATATTAATTATAATGATAGCAGTTTGAAATTTTGATATTCACTTAAAACTTAACTGCAGTGGTGCCTACATTAACATTTATGTCTCATTTTTTTGCAGCAAGGAGTGAATAATGCTGAAAAATTTGACTATGTAAGTGCAATATAGAATTCAGTTTTCATGCTACATTCTATATATATTTGTTTTTGGATACTGATACTTTTTAATTTTGGTTTATAGGTGATGCAGTTTTTGAATAAGATGGCTGGTAATGAATATGTTGGATTCAGTAATGCAACGTGAGTGATTTATGACTTAGGTTTTTATAATGGTCAGTCCTTTTTAAATTAAAAATCTAGATTATGGAATTTTATTTTAATTTTTAATTTTTTTATTTTTATTTTTTTTATTTTTTGGGCGGGACAACCCTTGGTTGACCTCACAGAATGCAAGGACCTTGTCAAATTACAATCTTTTATTTTTTTATTTTTTTACGCCTTCAGCACCTGGTCTTCCTAGGTGGCTTCCCATCTAAGTACTAACCAGGCCCGACCCTGCTTAGCTTCCGAAATCAGAAGGATCGGGCTTGTTCAGGGTGGTATGGCTGTAGACTAGAATGTTATTTTAAATACTGTTTTGTTACTCCATATATGTATGCACACATTGTGTTTAGAATTAGTCTATTTTTCCTTGTTAGTCGTAGAACTTCAGTGAATAATTACCTAAAATTTCATCAATAGAGGCAAATGAATGATTTTTATATTACCTGAGGTTGGGGGGGGACACTTAAAATGCTTAACGTAGTTTTGATAAACAGCTTATGGTAATCGTGGAATTAGAAAGGACCTCAAATATACCTTAAATTACTGGCACTTAATTTTTGTCTATAATACCTGCCTTACCACTCCTAATTTCTCTGCGCCTGGCTAACCTGATTTTTACCTTAGTTTTTTATTTTGAAATTGGCAAGTCTACAGAAAAGTTGAAAGAATAAATAACTATCTGAATATCTTTCACTTATTTTTTTGATTAATATTTTATGTCATTTGCTTTTTCTTAACCTCTCTCTTTAGAAAGTTAAAAATATGTGTGTATCTCTACATACATGTATATGTACATATTCATGTATGTGGGTTTTTTTTCCTGCAACTGTTTGAAATTAAGTTGTAGACATTATGACATTTCACTCTTAAATAACTCAGCACATGTATCTTAAGAATAAGGGTATTCTACATAACCATAATACCATCAACACTTAAGAACATTAACATTAATTTTTAGATATCATGATATTAATCAGTATGCAAATGTCCCCAAATTTCCCTAAATGCCTCTTATGGCCTTTCCCTTCCCCCCTCCCTCCCCAGGAACCAGTCAAGGTTGATGCATTTCATTTGTTAATGTCTCTTTTGTCTTTTAAAAATAAAACCATCCCCCTGCCCTAGACTCTTGCTTTTTAAAAATTGTATAAAACAGCTTTTTTTTGAAGAGTGCCACCCAGTTGTTTTATAGAGCAGGAATTAACTAACTTTTTCTATGAAGGACCAGATAATAAATATTTTAAACTTATAGTCTGTGTTACAACTACTTAGTTCTACTGTTTTAGTAGGAACATAACCATAGACAATATGAGGCTGTGTTCCAAAAATCTTACTTATAAATCAGGCAGTAGGTTGGATCTAGTCCATGGGCTGTCATAGATAGTCCCTGTTTTGATTAATAGATCTGGTGTTTCCTTGTGATTAGATAAAACTTAAATAGTTTTGGCATAAATACTAAGTGATGCTTTGTATTTCACATTTCAGAGGGCAAAATTTTTCAGATTATTTGCCTTTCCAACTTTTATTCATCAGCTTAAGTATCTTTTCCAGGAAATTTTCATTAATCTCATCTTGCCCCTCTTCTGTGCTTTCATATTAACATGTTTTATTGAACTTATTTTATATCTCTCTTTGTCCGGTCATCACCATTAGGCTCTGACCTGCTTAAGATCTGGATAGTATCTTCCAATTCATTCCTGTATTCCAGTTACCTGTCAGATACAGGCTTTCGATATAGTGTTTGATGACTAGAACTATGTGCTAGGCACTGGTAGGCTCAGTAGTTAGTCCTTTATCCATACTATGTTGATTTTTGTTTTAAAAAAGCATGGCAAATTGACATGTTTATTTTCAAGATCTTTTTCATATCCACATCGTTTTCAGACCATAGAAATACTAACATATACAGTTAGAAGGGGCTGTCCACTGTGATCAGTAATACAAAGAGTTTCATCCATAGTTCCTCTTTTTTCAGCAGTCTTCTGGACACTTGTAGGTTGAGCTCTCAACTATATATCCAGAGTTGTGGAATTAAATCTATCTAAATCAAAACTCATTCTTTTTCTTCCCAAACTGCTCTTTGCTCTAGGGATCCCATGTCAGTTGATACTGCCTTTCTTTCTGTACACTTTGTTAGAATTCTAGACTTTGTAACAGACTTTACACTGTTTCTCTTCTTTCCCATCAATTCTGAAGACTTGCCCAGCCGCTGCCATGTTTGATAATCCCTCTCCTTCCCCTCTTATCACCATTAGCTATGTTCAGGCTTCCTGTATGTATCTCATTACAGTAGTCACCTAATAACATCACTCATCCTTTTTCCTCTTTTCCCAAACTGATGTCAGAGCTCCCTTTCTAAAAGGAGATGTAGATCTGTCAAGGTAACTTATGTGAAAGGCTTCAAGATTTCATTTTGTAGGGAATCAGAAGCTGTTAACATTTTTTAGCATTTATCAGTCGCGATAATTTGGTCCCAGTCTCTTTTGTTAATTTGATATTTCTCCACTTTTCTACATGAATCCCATTTCAGAATATTTGCAGTGAAATCCTGTCTTTTTATTTTTATAACTTTGTTTATACTGCATGATATTTGCTACTGCCTGGGCTTCCCTTTGAAATCTGTTAATCCATGAATGCTGTAGGGCTCATTTCATGTGTCCCTTAGTGAAATTTTCATGGATTCCCTAAATTGGAATTGACTGTTGTACTTTTGAGGGAGCGAGAAGATTCTGTAATTTTCGAGTGTGTTTTAATGGTGGAGTATTTGATAATTTAAAAATTAACTGCTTTATTCACAAAATATGAAGGCTAAGAAGGGCCTACTTAATTTCAGTCCTTTTACAGCTGAGAAAATTACAGTTGAAAGAATTGTCACTTAAACGACTTGCCCAAGGCCACATAGCTAGCAAGTGTATTGATGGAACTGAGACTAGAACCCAGCAGTCTTGACTATTAGGTCACTATTCTTTATATTGAACATTGATATACAAATTATACTACCGGACAACCATACTTTTACAGAAAATAAATAAAGCACATTTTTTCTTTCTTCTAGGTTTCAGTCTGAAAGAGAAAGTGGAGATCGAAATTTTGCAATAGGATATTACTTAAAAGAAAAAAAGGTTTTTAAATTTTATTTTTGTTTCAAATTGTTTTTTTTTTTACTTAAAAAAAGTGAAGAACTCAACAATAGCTTTTAAGCAACTAGCTATTACTATTTAAGGTGCAGGAGTTTTTGCAAAACACTCATGAGTTAATGCTATCAAAGTGTTAATATTTATTTGTTAATAAATTATTTGTATCTGACAGTATTCAAATATTTGGCTAATTATATTAATGCAAATTTTCCTTAAGGTTTCACCCATTTACTCAAAAGTAGAATGCCTGACTGTTGTCGATTTTTTTAAGTGGCTAGTCTAGTAACTTAGTTTATGAATCAGTTTATTTTTGTCAGTTAAACTAGTATTTAGAAATCTATATATGATGTAACTTTGCTTTATTCATTGTTTCATGGTTATACCCTTTTATAAGTTATGCGCTCTTTTGTTTTTGATTAAAATGAAACATTTATGTACATTTTAAATTTAATCCTTAACCTATGTTGCGTATATTTTTTTCCCGTGTTCTTATGTTTTTAATTGCCTTTCTATTTTTTCAGTGTTTTCCAGAAGGTACAGATATGGTTGGTATATTAGACTTCTATTTCCAGGTAATTTACTTTAAGTGTATGAATTTGTGTATAAATGGATGTGTCACATTTTGCAGAATATAGATGTCTCTGAAATCTTGGCTCTAAGCCAGGAGAAAATACATTTCCCATTGACTTTCAAAAAAAAAATATCCTCATGAAAGTCTCATGTCTGTATTTCCTAAAAAGTCAGGACTTAGAATGTAATAGGGAACATTTTTTTTCCTATAAAAACATTATATTTAAGCATGTCAGAAATAACATACAGTTCTCGAATTTGGCTTCTCATTATACGCTGAACTCTGTTTTCTTAGCTTTTAAATTTTGTTTGGAGGAGTTATCAGAGGGTTCATACTCAGTGTTTTAAAGTGGCAGTTTCTCTATTTAGTTCACTTCTACATAGTGGGTATTCTTTGAAGTTAGAATAGCAAACTCCAGCTCTCTCCATATTTATGGAGGAGAGGGGCCACTCACATAATTTGCTGTGGTATAGAATTCAATTTAAGGTAGTGTTCCTGGACATTCCTCTCCTTCCCCCATACTTTCAGTTCATGGGTCTGATGGGTCTGTATTATGAAACTACATAGTAACAAATTATTAATTTCTAATTTATCTTACATTTGCCTGTCATTACTTTTGAAGGTGCTTTAATTTTAACTTTTTAGCTTAAAGACTATATAAGGGAGGTTGTTATAAAGTAGATTTTGATAGAAGTCACAGTTGTCACCTGCCTAAGGTGAAGAACTGTAAATTGGGAATCCAGACTGTCAGTATATAAAATCAAGGTCTGATCTGGCCACTTTTTAGCCACGTGACCTAATTTCAATTACTGAGCCCCAGTTTCATTTTCTGTAGCATATGCTTGACCTAACTTTCTGCATTACATTGAAAATAACATGAGATGATTTCTGTGAGATTTCTTTGAAACTATAAAGTATATGATGTAGTGTTATACTTTTATCCAGTAGCCCTTATTTTTTCCATAGCCCATATGAATTTCTTCTATGTTAAAGTTCTTTTCCTTTGGTATACATATTTAACTTTGGCTATTATAGCTTAGGTACAACTAAATCTGAAATTTCTACACCAGTGCAAAAATCAAGAGACAGCCATAGAATTCTTTCTTTTTTGTAGAAAGGCTGCACCTAATTGAACATTCATCAGGGTATCAGGAAAGTACTCTTAAATTGGGATTTATCAAATTAGGCGTATATCACCTTATGCAAACAAAATTCTGATTAATACTAAGCATAAATTGGGAAGTGCTCATGGAATTTGAATCTTTTAGAAAGCTTTTCATGATTAAATAAACATTACTATAAGCCTTCACTGAGCCTTTTGTGATTAAATCAACTTTCTATGAGTTTTTTGCTATCTGGGTTAATACAGTAAGTAGATTCTATAGTTTTGGGGAATTTGGGAAGACATTTTAATATAAATAGGCAAAAGTGAAAGTCAGTCAAAAAGTGTTTGCCAATCAGTTTTCTAATTCACTGTAGTTAGTTTTGCTTCTAAGCTGTCTTCAAACCCCTTTGTTCCTCTTTATATAGATCTTTGAAGTATGAGTGAGGAAAGTGTGTAACTTTGAGAACTCAGTTTTTTCTTCCTCTTTCCTTTTCCACCTTTTTCTCCTCTAATTTCCCCCCTGTTTTGGTTGCTGTTAATGAAAAATAAAATAGACCATATTTATTGTTTTAGTTTTTTGGGTAAATTTGAGTTAGGTCTGCTAAACTATTTCCATTAGTTTGATTATATTTAAATACAAAAATGTCATTCTGCATTGTACCTGGATTTTGCTTTTTTTAATTCATCATAGTATATCCAGCACCCATAGTCAATATCAAATAAATATTCAAATATTAACAAATGGTTTAACAGATAACGTTTTGCTTTAGGCACACAGAGCATCCAGGCTAGAGCTGTCTAATTAGATTTTTCTTCCCTTAGTCCTTTTCATGTTGCCATCTGGGGATGCTGAGTTTTGTTATAGATGAATTGTCAGGCATTAGATTTTTTTCTAAACTGGCAGTTTCTCATGTAAGTGCTGTTATAATACTGATGTACTATTATTTTATCTTAAAAATATATCATGGCTCCTTTTATCCTGTTGAATTAAAAATAATTATATTTGTGTATCCTATAAAAAGCATTAATATTTAAGCAATTTTGAATATCACATGGGGCAATTACAAATCTTAGTGCTTAGGGCCTAGGTCTTCCTATCCTAGTTCTGCCATTAAAAGACTGAGTAACTGGGAAAATCAGGATTAACCTTAAAGGGGCTAGAATTTTGTTCAAATTAAAATCTTTAGAATGTCATCATGTTGTATTAAAATAATCCCTTTGCAAGAAAAGTTTCACATCTGTATGAAATACCAGATAAAATAGATTATCTTAGAAGTTAACTGTAATACTAAAAATAATGTGAGGCTCAATTTTCAAAATTTAGTTTTGGGTTTTTTTTAGCTGTGCTCCATTGAAGTAACTTGTGAATCAGCTAGTGTGATGGCTGCAACACTGGCTAATGGCGGTTTCTGTCCAATTACTGGTGAAAGAGTGCTGAGCCCTGAAGCAGTTCGAAATACACTGAGTTTGATGCATTCCTGTGGCATGTATGATTTCTCGGGGCAGTTTGCTTTCCACGTAAGTAATTGTTTAATCTTAATTTTCTCTGGCAAAAAACTAGTCTGGACTAGTTCTTTTAAAAATGGCAATTTGAACTTTGCTTCTAAAGCTGTATATTAATTGAGAGAGAGGCTTGTTTTCAAGGTTAATTTGTTACAGAATTGGTAACGAATAAACAGTCCACCAGATGTTCTTAAGAACTTGTTTTATTTCTAGAACTTTATCATGTCTACTTTTAAGGCATTCCAATGTACAAGGTTTGTATAGACTTTCTTTTACTTTTAATATTTAGCCCTATAGAGCATACCTCAAAAATTAGTTCAGAAAGAATGCATAATTGTAATGTTTAACATTTTTGGTTATAACCATAGATGTTTTCAAGGACTTGAAGTATATTAAAGTTAAAACTTCAAAATATGCTGCTTTAAGCTCAGTTATACATTTGCCACTTGTGAAATGTATAGACTTTTCTTATTTCATTCTGCTTATGTCAGTCAGCAAACACCCTGAAAAATGTTTTAATTTTGAAAAATTTTTAAACATAGAAAAATAGATGCATTTACTATTATGCATCTCTCAACTCTAATAATTATCAGTAGATGACCAATCTTGTTTCATCTGTATGTACACCTGCTTCCCCTACCTTTGTCATAGTTCAGTCTATAATTTTAAATAATAAGGGCTCTGAAACCCACAGCACTGTTATTACACATTAAAAAATCCAAAAAAAGTTTAATCTTTAGTATCATCAAAATATTTGGTCAATGCTCAGATTATCTGGATTGTCTTATAAATTATTTTACAATGGGATGCAAATAGGGGCCTTACATTATTTTGATTGATTGAATATCTCTTTATTTTTCTTCTTTAATCTATAATGTTTTAATTTTGAAAAATTTTTAAACATAGAAAAATAGATGCATTTACTATTATGCATTTACTATTATTATAGTCTCCCTCCTTGACCTTTCTCTTTTTTCTTGTTATTTTTGGTTGAAAAAACTGGGTCATTTATCCTATACAATATCTCACAGTCGAGATTTTGTTTATGCCTTCCATTGTCTCATGTATTCCCTGTAAGTTGGAAGATCCCCATTCAGGTGATTTTTGTTTTGCTTAGTTTTGTGTGAAATTACTTCTAGCAAGAGGTACTCAATGTCTGAATGTTATAAGCCATTGATGAATACTACCCTGATGATATTTTGTCTTTTGTCATATTGTTACATTTTGCATAATGTAAACTTAAATGTTTTGAAGAGGATTAGTTTGAATTACCATCTTATCTGTTTCCTCAGAATTTCTGACAGAAGACCACAGAGACTCTTTTAATAAGATAGAATTTCTCATTATGTAATCATAAAATATTTTTCAAAAATAACTTTTTATACTTAAAATACACATTTAAAAAGTAATACGCATTTATTATAGAACAATTAGAAAATATAGTTAAAAAGGATAAAATAAAAACATAGTCCCACAATTTAGATGTAATCTACTTTCATTCCTTAGAGTATATCTTTATTTTAATATATCCCAACTGTTTTATAACTGTCTTTCATTTTGTATATTATAAACACGGACAACTTTTTTTAATGTTGGAATTCTACTGTATTGCTATATACCATAATTTTTTAACCAATTACCTTATTGTTGGACATAACTTTTCTTATTTTAAAAATGTTAACATAAATGTCCCTTTTTTCAAATTATTTTCAGGTTGGTCTTCCTGCAAAATCTGGAGTTGCTGGGGGCATTCTTTTAGTTGTACCCAATGTCATGGGCATGATGTGCTGGTCTCCCCCTCTGGACAAGATGGGCAACAGTGTTAAGGGAATTCACTTCTGTCATGTAAGCATGTTTTCTTAATGAAAATGATGATTGTATAAGTTGAGCCATCTAATGATCTTTTTACTTATTTTCATAATGAATTGATGGCACACTGCCTGCCTATCTGCTAGTTACTAGGTAGCCATGGAAATACTCACAGAAGACTTTGTATTACCTCAGCAAGGCACTTCTCATGTAATCATTCTCACAGAAAATGACATTTTTTTAAAGCTTTTATTTTAATTTTTGTGGTTATAATTAGTTTTCAGTTTCCAAAAGCCCAGCAAAAGATATTAAACCTGAAGTAATTTGAAACTCACATGAATGAAGATTATATATATAGTTTATTGTTTATATATAGTTTATATATAGTTTATTGTTTTTTTTAATCTGCATGGTTGAATGTCTTTATTCATAAACTGCCTTTAAAAGTCTTTTTTTTTAGGATATAAGCACTGCAACTTAAAATTGTTACTACTCTTAACTAATTCAGTATTTTATGTTGTTACCCAACTCTTGCTTCAATTTCAGCTTCTGGTTTATTTACATTTATTATGTCCCAGAGTCTGCACTGAGTGCTGTAATTTTTTCTGCAGACTTTCTTAATTAAAATTCTGATTTATTTTTCAGTTTTTTATATTCTGTAAAACTAGAGAATGACATTGGATTGGTTATAGACTATAATAGATTGTAACCAGAATATTTATATTTTTATATTTTTGTATTTTTTTATGAATATTTGAAAGAATTCTTTATTATAGTGCCAGTTTTACAGACAACGAAAGTTAAACAATTTGAGTGGTCGAGTCCTAGTCATGCTAGTAAGCTGTGTTCTCAAAGGTTATATTCATATCTTCTTATTTTGATATCAGTCTGCTTCTTGATGCATCATGATGCTTTGTTAACATGCAGTAGTGCTTTGAAGGAGATAGTAGTTAAGTTGGACAGTATTCGTATAATTTGTTAGATGATGAAAAATGAATAGCCTGTTTCTTATACCTATTTTGCTTCTTTACAGGATCTTGTTTCTCTGTGTAATTTCCATAACTATGATAATTTGAGACACTTTGCAAAAAAACTTGATCCTCGTAGAGAAGGTGGTGATCAAAGGGTAAGCAAAATTCTTAGATTATTATGTAATATGTAATTCACCAGTTTAAATAAAATTTAGTTTAATTGTTAATGGCCTTCTTACTTTGCTGACCACGAATGGGTATAAGCAAATTGTTGACATTTTCATCCTGGACTAGTAGTAGATAGATATTAAATATTGTTGTTTTACTTAAATTAAAACTGGTTAGCCTAGCAGCAGGGTTCCCTTCTTTTCTCCATTGTTTTGCTATTTTAAGCAATAGTTTAAAGAATTGATTCTGTTAAAAGAAGACACATTGGAAAGTGCTACATACCATAAAAAGAAAACCTGTTTTTACTCTTAGTATTTGTCATTATAGTCTTGAAGTTTATTTTGATGTGGATGGATATGTAAATGGGAAAAGGGGTTATAGTATTAGCAAGAGACCTTACAAAGCCTCATAATAAGTTTTATAAGCCACTGTAGATGAAATATTTTCCTATGAAGTTTTTAATGCAGTATTTTTAATGCAGTAATATAGTTTTTAATAAGATACTCTTATTTTGAAGTAATATTTTGTTATTAGTGTGCTTGGCTTCGTATTTTTACACATATTACTACTTTTTTAGAGCTAGTACTGAGTCAAGACTTAAATTTCAGGAAAGATTTTTTCATCTTTATAGTTGTTCATTGGACCAAGGGACTTATTTTAAGTTTTAAATAAATATCTTTGCATTTCATATGGAAAATGTTTATAGTAAAATTTCCTAATTAAACTTGAAGTTCATACGAAGCCCTTACAAGTAAAAAATATTTTTAATACATAAACTAAGTAAATTTTCCTATCATTAGTTCCAATCAAAGTAACTTCTAATAATATATGAGAATTATTCAGAGCCAACAGAATAGAAACTCTGAGAGTCACCATGAGTAACATGGAGCAGAACATCAAATGGTGGTGGGTGAAAATGTTAGCAGATTTTAATAACATTCATTGAAAAATACCGTTTTATAGCTTGGACCTTTCTTCACTCAAGTGCACTAATAAATTATGTATGTTGCTTGAACAACTAGCATTCCTTTGGACCATTGGACTATGAAAGTCTCCAACAAGAACTTGCTTTAAAAGAGACAGTATGGAAAAAAGTGTCACCTGAGTCAAATGAGGACATCTCTACAACTGTAGTATATAGAATGGAAAGTCTGGGAGAGAAAAGCTAAAAGAAATGAGTTCTAGTTTCAGAACATTCTTCATTTAACCTTTCGAACACCTTTAGCTTTTTTGCATACTATATATATTTATTTGAGTGTTTGTGTTCTTAACCTTGGGTGCTTGAGCCATAAAGCTATTTTTTTTCTTTTAATCTTTGTGTAAAGATAATAGATTAAAAAGTGGAATTGCCAGTTTTTTTTTAAGTAAATAAAGCACATTTGCTTTATTTAAAAAAATGCAAAAAGGAAAAAAAATAAAAAATTTTTTTCTTGGTGTAATGAAAATTTTAACTATAAAGTCAGGTAATCCCATTTAAAAATAGTAACAGAAATTGTGATTTTTTGGTTCTAAAATCCACACATTGAACTCATAAGTTTCATTATATTTTGTTTTTTCTTTTCTAATTTTAAAACTGACCTATCTTTAGTGGCAATAGGAAGTATTTCTATGCTAAATACAAAACTTTAAAAAAGACAAAATAGTGAATTCCAAATTATTTAATATAGCAGTAGACTATAAAATTAGCTTAAGTTTCCATTTTATGCCATTTTTAGAGATTGGCTCGGCTTTAAATTAAAAAAAAATTTTAAAAAATTTTATCAAATACTTTATAAGTTGTGTCTTTGCTTTTTTACTTTGCAGATCCTATGTTCTGTTAGAATTGTCATGTACAGGAGTGTGTTATGTTACTAAAACATTCCAGCCAAAGAATTTCAGATGTAAGATAATGACATGTTTCACTGTTAAGCTATAATGGTTACTTAGAAGGAGCAATAGTGAGTGTCTTCAAGTGAAATGTTTACCTAAACAATTTTATTTTCATATTATCCACATAACTTTTCTGTTATATTTAAGTATGAATAGTGAATCTTGGTTTTTAGCTTTTAATAATTTTATTCTAATAACTTCACAAATGCTAATGAATCTTTTATAATAAATTATAATAACATCTCATAAAGTTTGTTCTATTTGAACTCTTTTAGGGTACTTAGGAAATGAATTCAGTCTAAAGGTAGTAAGTATGCTGATAAAATATAGGTTAGATCTGAATCTTTTTGTTTGGTTATAGAAATGTAATATTAAGAATCAAAACTTGCTTTTAAGAGAAGGACTATAGGTTCTACACAAACTGATTTCAAATAATTTATGATATTTAAAGTCTGTCTTGGCAAAGCGTAAAATTCTGTAGGACCTATTCACACGTCTTCCTTCTTCCATATGCTTCTCTGGTTCTCCCTCCAGTTTCCCACACCTTCAAGGTATTTTATTTTATTTTATTTTTTAATTATTTTTAAGCATGTAAATTTTGGAGGGGTAGGAATGGAGTCTAGAGAAGAACTTGATAGTTTCTTAATATCATGGCACACATGTCGTAAAATTTGTAAAGTAAATAAAGAGTATAGCAAAAAAGATTTCACTGGATAATTTAGATACTAGTACAATTATAGATGTAGAAAATCCTGATCATATGATGTCTTGAGTTTGGGAACTATGATATTAGGAAAAGAAGTTTCCTCCCAAAGGTGTTGATCAAAAGCCTTTTAGGCTAAGTATTAAAGCTGATATATATATGTTAAGTTTTAGAGGGTTTTACCAAATGGTTACTTGAATGTTCCTCTAATGTACAGATGCGTATCCTAACTGGATGCTTCTGGTTTGGCTGTTTACAGGAGAGTGGTGTGTTGGAATGCCTCACTCTGCTATACCTTTAGACAGTGTCATTTGTATTAGTTTCACCAGAGTCATTTGTGGTTTGGGAGCTAAATGCCTTAATTGATAGTTTGCAGAAAAGGCTTTTACCCCCCATATGCTCATTATTGTTGCATTTTACTATTTCATTTGTAGGTTAGTTTTACTTTATAAAATAAAAACTTAATGTTTTATATTCATTTTTGTATAGATTTCAAAATTATATTAATTTGTGGCACTTTAATTATGTTGATAAGTCTGAAATGCACAGTTATTAGTAAAGTAGGGTTATCTAAGCTGCTATGTTTATAGAATCCTGTTAAGGATGAGCATCCGAAAATTTTTGTAGGGAGGTATAAATGGAAGAAGAGGGAAGATATTGTGAATAGGCCCTCAAACTTTACTTAAAAAATAAAGAAAGAAAGAAATCTTTGCCAGATTTAAGGACATTATTTTGATTCCTTTAGTCTTTTTAATACCTTTTCAAATACAGTTCTTGAAAAGTACCAGTATTGTTAGATTTAATGTTTCATGCCATTACTGATTCTTGATATTCAAGCATTTAGAAATTAGCATATTTGTTTTTCTTTTTATTCATCATTAACATTTCATTTGAAATGCATATCCTTCCTGAAATACTTTATTTTTAGCATAAATGTTGTGCATTTTAATCTTCCTGTTTGGATTAAAACATTTGTGTTATTTAGCTTTCTTTCATTTGCTTTGTATATTTAATAATGTACCTTTTATTTTCCAGTATGCCTACTTTTTGTATTGTACAATAAATTTATTTCAAGCTGATTTTATTGTTTTTTTTTGTTTTTGTTTTTGTTTTTCTTTGATGAAAACATCTCCAGTATTTTAAGTACAACAAATAATTGGAATTTTAACTTAAAAAATTCTTTAAGAAGATACTATTAAAGTGTTTTATATTTTTAATTAATACTTGAGGCTGCTGTGAAGAGACCAGAAATACTCAAAAGGGCTTTGATTTTTTTTTTTTTTAATTGCAGCATAGTGTTGGAGTTTTTTGTGGGGAGGACTTTTTTCCTGCTGGTTGTACTAGGAGTATTTGAATAAAGACTTTTCTCCTAATTTTTTTTTTGTTATTTTTCTATTCAACAACTTAAAAAAAAAACAAACACAACCCTGTTTGTAGATTCTTTCTGCTTTCTTAAGATCAATATCACTGATGTTATTGACTATGTAATTGTTTTTTTATCTGTTATTTGGAGTAGGAAAAACATATTGCTAAATCAAATGAAGAGTACCATAATATTGCTTTAGCATACAACTGTCAATCTCAGTAGAATTTATATTGAATGGAGTAACTATAATGTAGAAATTTACCTTAGCTATTTTTAAAGAATTTAATTTTCAGAAGGAACTTAGTATATTTCCACAGCATGGTCCAAATTATAACAAGGCTCCATGCATTTGTAGGTCAATTATAGTACTTAAAATTTTTCTGACGAAATTTGCCATTTCTATCCAGAGGAGATATCCAAAAAATATTGTAGAAGTTTTAAAACCGAAGGAAAACTACTGTTGTTTACAGGAATTTGTATTTCTCTGTGGGATTTTTTCATAAAGTTCTTTAGGGACTAGTAAATAAAGATTTTGTGTTTCGGTATACTTAGTATATAACAGTTTATGATTACATTGGGGGTTTTTTTTGTTTGTTTTTTGATTATTGCTGGTGGTGTTTTAAACCCATTTGAAGCAAAAGGAGAAGTGACTCAAAGAGCTCAGTGATCTTGGTCTGACAGTGTAGAGTTTCATAGGCATGTATGTATGTGGAAAGAACCACTGATAGAGACTGATGTGTCGGTCTATAGCATGATAATTTATATATAATATATGTGTTGTATGTGTTTATGTGTATATCTGTCTGTAAATATCTATCTTTCCATCCATCCATCCATCCATCCATCTACCCATCCAGATTCTGAACATCAGCAGAAGTCCTTTCTACATAAGTATGTTATGTATCATGGTTCATTGATCTATTCTTATTCCTAGTTTTGTCATAAAAGAACTAATATTTTTGCTGCCCCAGAATTTATAAAATATAACATACTTGTTCAATTTAGCTTTAATGATTTGCGGTTTCTGTTGTTGCTCTCATTCACTACCAGCACTATCCAGGGTGAGAGAGTAACAATATTGAGTAACGCCACAGAAGAGTGAGCAAGAACAGCAGATTTCATGTGGAAGTTGACTGCAAAAACAGTTTTTAAAGTTTAGTATATAAAAAGATTGTATTTAACTTGAATAATGTACTTCTTAGTTTGAGCAGTTTTCTTGATAGAATAGTTTATTCTAAAAATTATGCAGAATTTTTTTGTTTTAAGAATCAGTTTTACTGTTCATTTGTAAAAATTTTGGTTTTTCTCCTAGAGGTCTTGAAAAAGCAAGAATGCATTTTTTAAAAAGTAATGTGATTTCTGCTTAGTTTCTTCACTATTTTATATTAAATATAGCATTATCGTATCATATAACCAAAACCAGATGAGTAATGAAATGCAACTTAAATTGCATCATGGCACATCCCTCAGATTTTCAGTTAGGTTTAGTCAGAATAGACTTTAGCTTAGTCCATTTTCTGTCATGGAGTTCAAAGGCAAAATTATACATCAACATACATTCAAGTGTATCAAGTTCAACCACATCTATTTGAAATTTTAACAGTTATAACGTTTTTTACACTACTTAGAAATGGAAGGAATTTCATGGTACTGCGAAAAGTGTTTTTTTTTATCCCTCTTCTCCCTCCTGCTACCATCCCCCAAGTATTTTATTAATGCGAATACCAGGCAATGCACATGACTTGAAGAAATTTAGAAATTATACTGTCTTAGTCTGGATTTCTGTTTTTAAAACTACTACATGGACATCTTGGGCAAAATCTAACATAAACAGAGCTGTCAAAACTTGATGTTTCTCAGAGTCCTTAACTTCTTAAATAGTAATAGAAAAATTACTAATTTTTTAAACAGAAGACGTTAAGTAGATTGCTCATAAATCTTTATATTTATTTAATGAAGTGATTCTGTTACTATGGTCTTTTCTATTTATATTTGTGAGCATATGAAAGGAAGGAAATTTTTTAAGATTGACTTAGTTTACCGTTTCTTTCGAAGATTGCCCTTTCTATAAGCTTTATAAGTTGTACCTGTAGAGGTTTTTAACATATGCAAAATGTCTAAAGCCTATGTTGATTAAAACTTTTATAATGGCTTCCTAATCCCATAACCTTTAATTAAAATGCATAGGATACTAATTAGCACTTAGGCACATTGCTTTTTTGGTAGTATCTGTGATCTTTTTGCATAAATTATAAAACACTCTTTACTGAGAACTGTTAGGTATTGGTTAAATTTAAAACTGAACAAATTTATGATCCTTGAGGCCAAGTGCTACAATGAACTATATAAGCAGTTCAGGTTGGAGGCTCATGGGAAAGAGTAATGAAAAGACAAATCCTGGCACTTGATCTCATATAACACTGTTGCTACATTATTTGACTATAAATCACATTTACCAATTTGGAAACTTTTTAGTTAAAATCTCAATGGTAAGAATAATTTTTAAGCCAGATTTTAATATCTGAGGACATAATTTCTCTGGAAACTTTATTATTAAAAATAGTGATTTTTCTTAAAATTAAATAATTTA
This sequence comes from Pteropus medius, assembly GCF_902729225.1. NCBI lineage: Eukaryota > Metazoa > Chordata > Mammalia > Chiroptera > Pteropodidae > Pteropus > Pteropus medius. The sequence continues at coordinate 2,387,332 of NW_024351729.1, forward strand.
CCTACTGAAATACTTTAAACCCTAGTACTTCAGTTGATTGAAATTGTCTGGAAGGCTTAGCTTGTGAAAGGAAAAATTCTTAGCTGACACAGTTTTAAATTTCTGTTTTCATGTTACATTTCTGGTGATTTTTGTTTATATTACAAAAATCTCTTTCCAGCAATTCCACTTGGAACCCCGAATTATAATTCATATTCTGTAGACAGCTGAAGAATTTGTTTTATTTTTAGTACATAGTTCAACCTTTCCAGATCTTTGATGTTCTTTCATTTGCTATAATCTTGTAATTTATTAGAATCAAATAATTGAGCTCGAAAGTAATCTTAAAGGTTATCTGGTGCGAGCTGCCACTCCACCCAACCCCCTTTTCCAGGTTTCTTAGCACCTTGCTTTCTCAATTAATATACTTACTTTTTTTTCCTCCTCTTTTTTGACAGTGTTGGTCTGTTTTGTGTTTTGTTGGGAGAGACTTTCTTTGTTTTTCATTTTTAACGAGAGTAATTGGCAGTAGTTAATATAAGTTATTTGGCAGACTGATAACATCAGTGTTTATTAAAACTACTTAATTGTATTTTTCTATTAAACAGTTATATACCACAGTTTGTAAAGACTGATAAAATTAGAAGTGAATGGTACAATTATACAGTAGTTCTAAAAATAAAACATTACCCCGGAACCTTTGAAAGTGTAGCAGAAATGTGACTCTAAAAATAAATGTTGTACCATTGGCTTTTTAAAATAAATTCCTTTGGGGAAATATATAAATAACAAGATTTTAAATAAGAAAAGATTATTAAAGTGCTAAACAAATGTTTTCTAAAAAGAATTTTTTTTTCTTTGCAGGTTAGCTTTTATCACCACATACCATGCAAAACATATAGCTACTTCCCTTGTTTTTATTTTAGATATTGGATCTCTGAGTGGGTTCACATCAAGGGTCCTCATTTGTTTCATTATTTATTGTGTATGTTGTCCTCAGTACCCATCTCTATTTCATAATTCTGGGATTTTTATTTTTTACTTATGAAGGAAATGTATATTCTTGAAATGCATTAATTTTTTAAAAAACCTTTGTTGACTTATAAATGTTAAAACAAATATTGTTACTCTGAAAAAGTACTGGCTTCTTAATTCTCAAAATTTAAACTTGTCTAGATAAGCTCTGCTCCCCACAAGTTTATGTGGGTAAGAACATGAACTTTTAAGAGACTGGTTCTCATTCAGTATAAACTCTGCTTGCTTTCACATTATACCTATTAGAATGATGCTGAAATATTAGCATTAATTATGAAAGTGTAACTACTGTTTGGACCATTCCATTGTAAACTCAAAATTAAAATCAGGATCTTTAGCCTCTTAAACTTTTCTTTAGGTTAGAATTAGTAGTTTTCATTGTTTTACGTGTACCTTTCATGAATCATCACTAAGGGGCAATAACAAATTGTCCTCTGAGGGGATAGCATAAAACTTAAGAAGTCTTGACTTTCTTCCATTAAATGAAATTAATGATGTATAAAACCATGGTACTCCATCCAAGGTCTATTGTTCTGTTTCTCACAGTCACTCAGAATTAAAGATCTTAATATTTTGAAATACTCAGAATATATTAATTTTAAGTATTTGTTTTCATCCTTTCCTATCATAATTCACTTTTGGCTGAAAATCGGGTATTTAAAAAAGTATATCAAAGTTCTCATAAAGTGGGTTTTCATTTTCAAATCTTTATATTGCCGATATGTTCATTACCAAATCTTTTAATATTGACATTCACCATCTAGTTTTATTTTCTTTCAAAAGTAAAAAAAATAATAAAATCTCAACTTTTTTTCAATATAATACAGCTTATTGTTGGTCATTTATTCACATTCAACCCCCAGTACATGCATCCATGGGTCCAATTTTATGCACAAGATTTATAACTCAAAGACATGAACTAAATATTGTTTCTACTTGGAATTGAGGTGAATAAATGTTACATTTTCTGCACAAGGAAACTTTATTGACATCTCGTCAGGAAATGACAGTACAAGTGATTTTAAAATTATATGATGACCAATACTAATATTCTGATCAAACCAATAAAATATTTCTGCCTTAATGTCTCTCTTTTTTTTTTTTTTTAACCTTAAAGAGAAGCTTTAGAGAATGGTTTTAAGGAGATTAACTTCCTATTTACCTATTTGTGAAGTGTTTCAATTAAAACAAGCTATTACAACAGAACTTAGAGTATGTATGACTTTTTGCTTTTTCACCTTGAGAAACAAAGGAGAAAGAAAACTAATTTGCTATGTTTTTAACCAAGAAATAAAAACTTGAGAAGTTTTCATTTTTATTTCGTCACTGTTGTGCAGTTTATTTTACATCCACCATATATGTCTGCCGCAGAATCAGCACTTGTTTATTGGTATCCCTTACATGTTAGATTTTGTTATGTAATAGTCTACTTACTCATATGTGTTAGTGCCTTTACCTTGTACTTAGGGGCTCTGGATAAAAGGCTGCTGCTCTGTTTGCGTGTTGAATTTTGTAGTTTTTGCTTTGCAAAAATTCTTTAGTGCCATTGTGAGGCTTAGAATTTTGTGTTAAGAATTTGGTATCTTCTGCAAAAGTTCTTAATAGATCGAAACTTTGGTTTATCCAGTGCGTTTTGGATTTAAATAGCATCAATGTGTATTAGGTGGTTGGGCATGAGGTAGGTAGCCCAATGTGATATACCATATACATGAACTTCTGAAGTTAATTTTTGCCTTACAAGTCTATGTAATACGTTCATAATATGTTTCAATGTTTTTAAAACATAGTGTTTACCAGTTCTATGACTAAACTGTTCCTTCTCCAGAGAAAGAGTAAAATTAGCTACAGAAAGATGTGCCATTCTAATTCATTCTGACATATGACAGTAAACCATAACAGTTGATCCCTTGAAAATCTTAATCATAGGTTTGAAGTTACCATACATACCTAAAATTGGCGATGATTTAAAATGGAAAAGAATGTCCATCCATGCCTATTGCCTGTGCCCAAAAACCTTGGAAGTCTAGAAGAGTACCTTTGTCAGTTCCTTATCACAGAAAGCTTAGCAGTGTGCAAACTAGAACTGAGTGCATAGTGATCAGTCCTTAAAAGTGTGGGCCTAAGCCCAGGTAACCTGGGTTTGTCCAGGCATTCCAGTTTGCTAACAGAAAAATCCTGTTGTTTCTATAGATTTCCACTTTTGCTTCCAATGTCAACAGTTTCAGTCAACTCTAGCAACAAGGCATGCACAATACGCCATCAGCAGACACATAACATAGTAACATCAAAATTTTGAATAGCATGGCTTTTAGGATAATTGGTAATAACTAGTACTTATTGTGACTAACTGTGGGTCAGCCATCAGTGCAAAGCATGTTCTGAGAGTTTTAATCCTCATAAAGTCTATGAAGTAGGTACTGTTATTACCTCTATAGAGTTATGTAAATCAGATTCTAAGTTCCCTAAGGTCACATAGCTTTAAGGTGTATAGAACCAGGATTTGCACCCAGGCAGTTCTGGTTCCAGAGCCCATTCTCTTGACTATAGACTACTGTTTTCCATTGCAAAATGTAACTGGAGCAAACTATGTGTCCTTATTAATAAAAGCGAGATATTCTATGAAAATTTAAGGACAGTAACAACTTCAAAGTACCTTGAGAGATCAAGAATTTATCCTATATTAAACAAGGTTCTGTGATGATTTCATTTTTCACTATAACTTACATAATGCAGGCTTACTTAATTTACATAATGATATCTTCATCCCATATCACTAATATTCTGTGATTTTAATATATGCATTTATGTATTTCACTCATAGAAAAGAAATTCCTATCACCAAAGATCCTTTCACTGAAAACTAGTTGTGATGGGAGACCACTGGAGAACTTTGAGCAGACACAATTTGACATGATCACATTTATCGTCTAAAGTATTTATCAAAGTGGGGAAATTAACTCCAATATTACTTGACTCTATAGAGGATAAAGTTAATCCTATATCTTACCATTAAAATCATTCTTTAGCCTGGCTCTATTGTAGATATAAATGCTTTTCATTACTTAAAAAATGTCCTTATTGTATATTCCTACAGCATTAAGTATAAATTAGTATGTTAGCACTAAAAGCTGATGTTTATTGTAATGCCTTATTTATTTTAGAAGATACATTTTTAAATCCTTTTGTTTGTTTCCTCTAAATATCTATCAGCTAAACTCAATTTATTAAAACCTTTATAAACTCTGACTCTAGAGCTTTTCAGGGCTCAAAGGAGGCGTTTTCATTAATTGTATTTATATGTAACAGTTCTATGATGTAGAACATCCAAAAATGAATTTCTTTGTTCACATCTGCACTTGTTTTTAAAACGGGTTTTTTTTTTTTTGGAAACCAACAAAATTAAAATGATTCAGTGTTGAAAAGATGGAATTTTCTATCATCATCTGGAGCCATTTACAGTTATCTTTTGTATATGTGTTTTATTTTTAATTTAATGACTTAAATATAAGCAAAATTGCAAAAAAAGTGCCTTGTATACTGAACTGTGAAGAAACACAATTCTGCTATTAAAGTATATCTAAAAAATCATTTCTTCCTCCCCAACGCCCTTATTCTGGCAAGTTGGCAGTGCATGTGCCCATTTTCCTATTAAGTTCCCCGTCAGTATTGTTTTTGTACTCATGTTATGGTATGAGTGGCCAAATAGCTTGTTCTTTTTATGAAGTTGCTTTCCCACTTAGGTAGCTTGTAAGAAAGTGGCCAGGGCTCTTCCGGTTTCTAAGTTTCCATTTCAATGTCCCTGTCGTTACCAAACAATTTTTCATCTCTTCTATATACTAGAGATTTTGTTTTCCCATTGTGTGCGTTTTCTCCTCTTCATTTCTGGTACTATATGTAGGTCCCTCAGTAATGTTCAAGATCACATCAAGGAAATTATATAGCAAGAAAATTGATATATAACATTTAAAATGTTTTCTTTCTATTAAGAACCAGTTATCCCCTAGTATTTCATTTTCGTTTAAACAGCACACAAACAGTTCGAGATACCTAGCCAATTTAATTTGATGGAGTAGTTCAGATTTTATATGAATTAACCTTAGCATTACCCTGTTCATTATTCATTCACTAATTCATTCAACTGATATTTACTTCTTGCCTTTTATGGGCCAGAAATTTCAAAGTGCTTAGGATATTCAGTGGTTAATGAGACAAGTATGACCCAGTTCTTGGTGTTTACAATCTAGAAGAAGATGCAGACATTGAATATGTAATTACTAAATTGAAGCGGTGATAAGTGATTTGTCCATGCAGATACATGTTAATCTAGTTCATTTTAACTGTTCTAAAGGAAATGAAATGGTATATACCATATGACATCATTTTTATGCGCCCATAACAGATTTTGTGAGACAATACACAACGTAGTTAAAGAACATATACACCAGTCATCAGTGAAGCTTACCTTGGGGAGGAAGGGGAATGGATGCAGGGGGAGTAGTTAGCTGTCTATAACATTTTATTCCAGGCAGGGGATTTTAGAGCATTTACCAGAAACTATTAACAGTAGGCTTTGGAATCTACTTTAGACTCAACCTATGTGGAAGACATTCGTTTAGAATTTGGTTCTACTTAAAGAATTTTCAACTTGGATACATAGATTACAAGTGAGTCCTATGTATAATTTTGCTATGTCCATCAATACAATAAAATATTACTGATAAGAATTATAAATGTTAAAGATAGGTGCTAAGCAGTACTATGATAAGGCCCTAAGAATAGTGCTGGAGTGATTTTTTTTTTTTTTTTGGCATATACATGGGTTTTTTTCCCCCTTGAATGTTACATTATTTTTAAGGGTCTTAAAAATATCCTATTCTCCAGCAGCTTCTTTGTACTATATGCTGGAGGAACATGTTATATTGAACAGTAATCGAATTAGAATGTCTGTGGAAGCACTTTGAAAAGTACGTAGTACTAGAGAAACATATCATTAATACAGCACTTCTGTGTGTGTTGTCCATAAAGAACACATGTTGGGCTTTTCACAAAACAACTGAAATAAACATTAAAGAATGGACAGAATTAAGTATGGTTCTCTGGAGACCACTGGAAATAAGGAGTTTTCTTTATAAAATCAAAGCAGTTGGTAGGGATAGATTGTGGTTGGAATAACTATAAAACCTCATGTATACATTCCGTGCTTTGTTATATTTAGGGCATGCAGAGGAGAGAGACGTCCTTTAGGTTGAAACCGTAATTCTGCCTCTATCACTATGAAAACTTGTTAAATGTTTCCTGGCAGAAAGAGAACCCTATCTCTCTTCAGGTACCTTATTTGTATGTATTTAAACTTTTTATCAGACTGTAAGAATCTATTGATTCCAGTGGCCCTGATTTTCTTTTCTTTTGTAATATGTCTAAGAATTGGTGACCAATTCTCTTCGATATGCTTTGCTTTTAGTTTCTTTGATTCTCGGGTTTTATGTACTTTTTTAAAATTAATAATTATAAATAAACATGACACTTTATCATGCCAGAGGTGTGGTACCTCATCCTCATCTGAACACTAACGTGCTATTAACAAATCTTCATGAAGCATTACAAATATTTGTATAAGAGAGGAGCAAACCAGGAAGGTAGTGAATAAGAAACTTTGATAGTTGTCTGTGCAGTACCAGTACTCAGGTCTGCCACAGAAAGTGCACGTCTGTCCTTCAGAGGAAGAGCTGCCTTTGCCCTCACTTATTTCTGTTTTTCTCCCATTTCCTGCTGCTTAATTGGGAGTGCTGTTTGTTAGACCACACAGAGATATATTGTTAGGTACTTTTATACTCATATGAAAGGAGAGTTGCTTATGAGCCCATTGGTATCTTTTTAGGCCATTCATTGGCATTTACCAGAATAATATGAGCCACTGAGATAAGAAGCTATTTATTTGCTGCCAATGTTGTAGCAGTCATGTCTGCTCTATTCACATGAACTCAAAACTCACATTTCATTTTAGAGACTTAAACTCAAAGAATAAAGATACCTTTAACATTTTTTTTCATTGTGGCATCAGTATACCAAATTGAATAAATTGTTTTGTTCTCTTATTTTCTCTTCAATTAAAAACAAACAAAAAACAAAAAACCTTTGGTTAGCATCTCAGTAGAAAATTAGTTTCTATGATTTTTGTATAAATTGTTTCTTAATTGCAATTTTCTGATTTCCCATCAACATATTTTAGTTTTAATATTATATTGGTGAGGAAATCTCATCTCAGGTTTTCTTAGGAAATCTCTTGTCCTTCTAGATAGTACTGGTGGAGAGCACGGACCCCAGCACCAGGCCAGCTATGCTCGAGCCTTCTTTCTGCCACTTACCAACATTATTACCTTGCTCAAGTTTTAAACATGCTAGGCTTCAGTTCCCTATCCTTTGAATAATAGTAACAGGGATAATAATAAAGTACTTAGCTGAGTCCCGGAAGATTAGGTGTTTCAAATGTGCTATTTTGTTGTAAATAAAATCTGAATTTTTTGTTTTTGTGGATTGTCAGATTTTTTTTTTTGATAACAACACTTAGTTTAAGAAAAAGTAAAATTTCATTGAGAAATTTTGAAAGTGGTATGCTTAGATTTATTAGCTAATCAAGAGCAGAATACAGTGATTGGAGCTCACGTTTTTAAGACTGTATTTTAGAAATGAAACTTTCCCATTCAACTTATCTTTCTTTATTAAAATTACCGTATGAGAACCTCCTGCATTTGTGTAAACATTTGGAAATATGGTCATGAAATTGCTGAACTGTTATTCCCATAAAGGACTTTCTCTAATCCTCTAATCATGCCAGTTTGGATTAGTTTTGTCTATATATAGTATATTAATAATCGTGTCTGAATAAATCACTAGAAAGCTTAGGAACATGTGGCCTCATACTCAGTCTAATCATAAAAGTACTGTAATTTTGTTTTACACAGCCATATGAATATTAAATCAGCTCAATAGTAAGGGGAAAAGGAAATACCATTGATCACATACATATTGTACAGGTTTATATTTCTACCGTGTCAGCAAGTGGTTGATTTACATTTGGTGGTGACTTAAAAATTCTTTAGCTGTACTATAATGGGTTTGTATTTTTAAACCAGACCTTAAGAAAAATATTTATAAAAGAAGGCTAAAAACGTATTTTTATTTAAAGGCTATAAAAGGCCAGGTCGGAGTGAAGCTTTTAAAACAAAATTGGATCTGGAGTGATGATGGTTTATTTAACAGATGACGAAGAGTATCTGTGCTGGGGCAACAGATACTGTAGTGACCTGGAAATGCGAGAGCAGCTTACGTCAAACTGAAAGTGCTAGAAACAGAAGGATGGTTTTTCAGTTACCTACTTTTTAAAAAAAATTTTTTATTAAAGTCTTTTCAAAAGAACTGAATTAGTCTTTGTATGAGTGAAGGCAGAAACTAAAAATGAAAACCAAGGAAAGCCACAGTTTTGCAGTGCGTAACAGACTTGGAAGTAAAATACGACAACTGCAAAGCCAATGACTCAGTCTTTCCTCCCTCCCACTCTCCTTCCCTCCCTCCTCAGTATCACCTCCTCTCCCTTCTCTGCTCCTTCCCTCCCGTGTTCCCTTCCTTCCTCTCGATGTTTAGCAGAGAGAGAACCTTTATGGCTTAGAGCTAAATTGCTATTTAATCCTTTGGTTTCCTTCTATCCTTTGGATAACAGTTTGAGATCTATTAAGGGCTCACGTCATCACGAGGGAAGTGGGAATGTGTCTCAGCTGCATCAGTAATTCACATGCTATATGATCTTGAACTGAGGGCATTAACCTCAGTGGTAATAATAAATAAAATATATCTATTTTATAAACTGTCAGAGATGTTTAAAAACAATAAATTAAATTTGAATTTAAACTTGAATTTTTCAAGGTCATTCACTATGTAAACAAAGTGATATAACAATTGCTACTTGTACAGAATTAGGGTCTTTGGGAGGAGACAAAAGTCACACAATTCAACTTTTAAATAGGCTCAAAATGAATAGGAGACTGATAGGATTGGAGAGGTAGGAATGTCATGTTTTAGACTTGTAAAATTGATAAAATCTGCAACTGCTTCTAGCTATTTTGGAAAAAAGTGTGATTTCGATATTCCATGCATGCCAGTGTTAAATGAACTCATGAACTGTAACATTTTTGTCCTACTGTTGTCATGACTTTGTACAAATAAACTAAGATAAGGTTGTCTGGTTCTGGCAGGTTCTGATAAAGAGATCTGATAAGGAAAAATGTAGCAGTACTGGAAAATCTGCAGTATGAAAGGAAAACTATTAACATTTCCTTTATTAATTTTTAGTGACTCACCTGCCCAAGTGAAGTTTCTCTTTACTATGGGGAAGCGTATATTAAACATCAGAACACTTAACTCATATAGGCTACTGTTCGGCAGTATATGTTCTTTTCTTTGTACTGAGGAATGATTCATCAAAACACAGGTTCCATACTTCTGGCAGCTCCTTTTAACTCATTGTTTTCCGGACCTTGGCCTTCTTGACAGGTATTTTTAAATGAACATAAGTCAGGTATGCATTGGGGAAATAGGGGACTGAACCTCGATCAATTTTTAGCATACCTACATTCTTTTCAAAGAGTTGGCTTGGAGCTGGATGAGTCATCTGATAGGGTGGCTTCCTCCTTTAGTTTGGTTTGCCATGGTGGTCATTCCAGAGGGTGTGGTAGTTCAGTTGGGAATATTTGTGTAACTCTTCTAACAGACCAGTAACTGGTCTGTCCCTAAATAAGATAGCACTACATCTGCTGTCTCAAAACTATCAGACTATTCCATTTTCTTAACATTCTACTCAGCTCATTTCATGATGTATGCAAACCTAGGGATATAGGTGGCTATTTGTTGGAGTAAAGAGGCATTTGTGGTTTTAATTTTAAATGGTTATATGCATGCTACCTCCTCGTGTTTGTCTGTCTTGGAGTAAATGACACTCCCATCTTCTGAGTTGGACTGAATTCAGCCCCACAGCTATCCTTTTGTTTTCATGAGAAGAATACTAAGCCCTCTGTGTTACCTTTTAATAGTTTTTTTTTTTTTAAGGCAAGCTAATAGGTTCTCCCTCTGACCTCATCTGTCAGCAAAGCCTTTTGTACATTAAAGTTATATGATTTATTCTCATTTTATATATATCTCTGAATGTGCTTGTGAATAAAGTATTAATATACTCTCAATAGTTGTTATAGTTATTCTAAAATCAGCCTTTCTTGGGCCTTATTAATAAAGAATTTATTGTTAGAACTTTGTGATACATAGTAAGTGATAACATACTATATATAATACAGTATCTTCAAACTAGCTTGGTCTAAATTCAGAATTGGAAATAAAAGATGTAGTTCATGCATACAGTCACTGAAATAGGTCAAGGACTTATTGTTTAGGACTAATACACTTAAAGAATAAGAACTGTAGGTAGCTACTGTATTAATGCTATGCACATCAGAGTTCTGGATTTCTCTTGAGTAGTAGGGAAATAAGATACAGAAGTAAACATACCATGTGTGATAGTGCCGAATGTATGAGAAAGAGATGACTTCTGATTTAAGAGATTGGAGTGGAGTTCACAGGAGAAGGGTTAAGAATATATTGCATTGAGACGTGGGTGGAGAGAAGATGCTTTCAGGCAATAAATGGTATGGACTGTAGCTTATAGGAAGAGAAATTACCTTCAGGATGGTAGTGGGAAAGAAGACACCTAACCGATGACTCCTTGGCACATGCCGTCACGAAACATTGTGTAGGCAATGGGCAACCAGCTACATGGGTGATGAATGCTGGGATACCTAGGGAAGTGTGGCAGCAAAGAAGGGGCTTTCAGTATTTGAAGCTACCCCTTGAGGGAAGGGAAAGATTTGATTATGAATCTAGGTGTTCCCAAAAGGAGAGGAAGAAGAATAGACACTAAGATGAAAATAAGAACTTAGTAAGATCCATTTTGCTCTGTTGAGGTTGAGAGAAAATTAAGACTGAAGAATCTTGAATGTGAGACTAAGGAATTTATCAGAAATGATTTGGGGATTTTTTAACACTCCCCAAATGACTCCCTTGCCGAGAAACCTTTAGTGGTTAGAGCAATGTTTTGTGAAGATGAGTAGAAGTATGTGGAAAAGGTCTGGTGAGTGGAAGAAGGACTGGAAGCAGAGGCACCAGTTAGGAGGACTGAATAAATTTGCTAGTGCCATTCAAAGAAGTAAAGTTAAGGGAGGTAGAAGAATTAATAATGATTATAACTTAATCCCCAAATGGTGCCAATAATTTGAATATTTGATGCCTTGGGAGAAAATATTCTTTTAGTCAATCAACACTTTTTTAAAAATTGGAATAGTGAGATGTAATTGACATTTAATTAAGTTTAAGGTATACAATGTATTGATTTGAGTCGACATCTATTTAATGAACCACCTATTATGTGTGGTAGGCATGGGGTTATAGTGGGGAAAAGAAAAAACAGTCTCTGCCCACATGGAGCTTACATTTAATGGGGGAAAGAGACAAATTGTGTGTGCGTGAGCGTGAGCATGCATCAGATAATGATAAGTGCTCTGAAGAGAAAAAGTAAGCAAGGTAGGGGATAAGGAGTGATGAAAAAAGAGGGCAGTGTTTTAAGAGTCTGTGAGATAACATCTGAGTAGAGACTGAATGAAATGAAGGAGGCAGTGTCCTCACTACCTGGAGAAAGAGCATCCCCAGCAGCAGCGCAGCAGGTGTAGCCTGGAGTGCCTGGAGACCAACAGAAAGACCACCTAAGGTAGAGCTGCAAGGGGCAGAATGGTCAGGAATGAGATATACAGTGTAACCAGGGAGTAGAGCATTTAGTGTCCCGAAAGCCATGGTTAAGAGTTTGAATCTTATTCTAGATATGATGGAAAGTCACTGGAAGTGTCACGATCTGTTTTTAAAAGATCCTTGTGGCAGCAGATTTGAACAGGAGGAAACGCAGTCATGCTCCACTTAACGAGGGGGATGCATTCTGAGAAATGTATTGTTGGGCGATTTCGTCATTGTGCTAACATCGTAGAGTGCACTTACACAAACCTAGATGGCATAGCCTAACACGCACCTAGGCTCTATGGCATATTGCTGTCGTATATGTGGTCCATTGGTTGACCCAAACGTCGTTATGTAGTGCATGTAGTTTGGAGGTTATTGCAATCCTCTTGGTGAGATAAAGTGGTGGCTCACAGCTTAGGACAATAGTAATGGAGGCGGTGAGAAGTGGTGGGATTCCAAATATGTTTTGGAGGCAGAATGTATTTGTTGACAAGCTGGATGTGGGTTATGAGAAATAGAATCAAGTAATACCTCCAGGGTCTATATGGTGGGTTTGTGTGAATTAGAAAAAGCTAGTTCTGTCTCTTGGCATACACAGACTCTCTCAGCACATATGTGAGAAGACTCCCTTTCTCCCGTACTTGGGTGCTGGACACCACAGTGGGGTGAGAGGAGCAAGGGCTACGTACACACATACTTGGCTGGGCATCCTTGCGGAGGGCTCAACCTGTGCGATCAAATGCAGCAGCCCTGGATGATGACTTGATTTTTGACCTGAGTAACTGGGTGAATTCTAGTGTCACCCTAAAATGAGGGAGACTGGAAGAGTAGCTAACTGGGGCAGGAGAAAAGGGAGGTGATTGAAATCAAGTTCTGTTTGGGGCATAAGTCTGAGATGCCTCAGTAGGCAGATGGATGTGGACTTCTGTAGCCCAGGTGGGAAGCCATCAGGGCTGTAGAGAGGCTTGCTGTTTTTGAATTTGAAATGACAGCATGACAAGCGAGTGGAGTTGTCGGTTTAAGGATTAGGAACAAAGATTAAAGATGTAGATTGCAAAGTCATTTTTCCCAAAGGAAGGTAAAAAACCTTTGAGGGAAATTATGTTGAAAAACAAGGGTCTGAAGGAGGGAGACTACTTTTGGAGAAGTATTAGGCAGTGGAAAGTGGGAAATGACTCTACAAAGCAACAAACAGGAGGAAGATCCAGAAAATCCGCATCACAGAAGGAATGAGAGGGTGGGGTGTTTTGGAGAGGTCAGAAATAATCAGGGCTTAAGAAGGCTGCTGGACATTTTGAGAATACTATTTAGAAGTAATAGTGGGTATGAAGTTAATTTGCAGGGAATTAAAAATACACACTCCTTTCAGAATATGTGCACTGAAGGCGATAATAGGATTATGTGTTGGTTTTTTAAAATAAGATGAAGTTGTGTTTGTATTAAGGGAGAGATAAGGGAACCAGTGAAGGAGGGAAAAGTTGAAGGTGCTAGAAAAAGAGATAAATGAGGGGAGCACGGTGAGAGGATCTGGAGGACATATGGTTGATAGAATAAGGAAAGAAGTCTCAGAAAAGAAGAAAGATACTTTTTGCTTTGAGGTTTGGAAGGAAGGAAGGGAGAATAGATATTAGAAGCAGGTATTTTGCATAACAGAGGAAGGAGAGTTGAGAACAGTTTATTGTCCTGGTAATTGTGATCGGGATCATCTGTTTTAGGGGTCCCCACTGGTATTAAAGGTCTGAAGAAAGTGTGAAAGGGAAACAAGAAGAAAAAAATGTCAAGCAGTTAGAAACATGGAGAATTAGTGATAGCTCAAGAACATAAGGGGAATTGACGGCTTCGAATTGATCCAATTTAAAAAGAAAGAAGAGCACTTTGAACAGTGGTCCATAATTCAGAAGAGTACATATCAAAATCACCTGGAGACTTTTTCAAAAGACTGTTTTCCCCAAAATGTAGAAATGGGAGGAGAGATGTTTATATATACTTTTAGAACATTCTGAGTGATTCCATACCCATTGAGATAACTGTTCTGGACTTAGGGTTAGCAGGAGATTGACTACAGAGTACAGGCTAGGCAGGGATAGTAAGGGGTAGCCAGAAAGGAAGCTAATGGACTGAAGGAGTAAGAGTAAGGTTTGTTTTTTTGTTTGTTTGGTTTTTTTTTTTTGTGATATCAATAGTAATAGTAACTATTAGTAAAATTTTAGTGCTAGTTAGGTTCCTATGCTGCAGAACTTTAGAGAGCCTTTCATATGTTCATGAATCCCCCAGAAGGAGTTTAATATTTTAAGAAAATATCTGACCACAGGAACTTTCACTGAGCATGGTTCCTGCAGAACACATTTTGAAAATGCCAAATTAGAGAAGTCCAGTAATGATTGGTTCCAGTGTGATTTAAAAGTTCACAGGTAGTGGGAAAGGGAAGCCATAGTAAAAAGGATGAATGTCCAACTTAAGATCTTGAAAGTAGCTCCCAGGGCTGTGTCTTTGTGGATAGCTGGGTTACTTTCCATCCCTCCAATAAACTTCTCTTTTCTACCATGGAGTCCAGGATCAGTTGGATCATTGATATTGAAGTTGCGAAGTATGAGACAAAAGTGGGAATTTATGAAGTGTTTACAGAGTATGTTCAATAGCTTAGTTTCTCAAAAATAGGGCTGGATAAAGTCTTTATGAAAGCAGACCAAAATCCAGTGGCCATTAGGATAACTAACCTTTTCCTTATAAGGACGAGAAAGTAGATAGTTGTCAAAAGGAAATACACTGTGAAGTCTTGGAGCACTAAAAGATCGGTGACTTAATATTTTGGGAGTTCACCCACCTTTTGAGCAGATGCAAGGTCATGGGCTTTGAGAATGCCCCAATCTGTACTGCCTGGTGAAGTACAAATTGCCCTTTCCTTAAGATGATTAATACTAAATATTGTCCCTTAAGATTTCCAAAGGAGCCAGTGATTGGTGAGGACAGGGATTACTGGCAGGGATTAGACATTTATACAGCATGACTTAGTTTTTAATGGTATGAGTTTTGTGAGTATACAGGTCAGCCCACAGTACTGAGATATAGTAAATGAGAAAGGTTCTAAACAATTTTCAATGGCCCCCCAACTGTGTGTTTCACAGGTCACGAGTTTCCACTCTTTTGCACTAATTGATATCATTGTTCTATTCCTTCCCTCATATGTCTTATCTTTATTGTTGAATTGCCCCTCATAATCCTTGATTTAAAAAGAAGATCACATGTGTGCATCCTTTTGGTTATAGAAGTGTAATAACTGTTTGCATAGGACTGAGCTAAAGCGTTCAGAGCACGGGGAAATCACTTACCAGTGACAATCGTACATTCTACGTATTTATTTTCCCTTGTGGATGCTTGAACTTTCTTTTCTTCACAGGTAAAGTCAGTGATAAACCTTTTGTTTGCTGCATATACTGGAGATGTATCTGCACTTCGAAGGTATGTTAACAGAGTGAATTAGCATATGGTTTACAGATGTTTATGAAGTGCTTCTGGGCAAATGGCCATTTTAAGACTAAAATCTCATTTCCATTTCCCTCTAATAAAAATGACTGAAACAAATGTATACTAAATCCCTACTTCCAGCACTTAGGCTTGCTGTGCAGTCCTGTCCTTTATCAACCTGTCAGAGCCCAGGTCTCTGTTTTCCCAAGAAGTAACTGTTCAGTAATTTACTATTAGTGTTAATTAGTATTTAGTGCTTTACTGGAATTGGATAACGCCTTCTCAGCCCCCATCTACCCTCCGTTCCTCATCTCTGGAGGTGAGGGGGTGGGCAAATAGGGGTATTTGGTGTTCTGTGGATCACTAGGGTTAGAAAGATCACAGAGTACTGTTTGTTTAACATAAGGTCTCTTGTAGAGTTGCAACTGCACTTTAACGTGGAAAAATGTCTTATGCTTAATTTCCACCTTTGCTTTAAAGTCTTATTAGTACTTGTATCAACAACAGTGTATTATACACTTCAGTTATTAAGAGACTAGATCTAATGTTCTCACCACAAAAAAAATGATAATTATGTGACATGATGGAGATGTTAGCTAACGCTTCATCGCTTGCAACATATAAATGTGTCAAATGAACACATTGTACACCTTAAACTTACATGTCATGTCGATTATATCAAAAAATGCTAAAAAATTTTTTAAATAAAATCTGACTAGTACTTGTAAACTACAGACTGTAAAATGTTAAAGAATGGGGAATCTTAGTGAAAACATTTAAATTTAGGTATTAGTTTCTTGCCTTTCAGAGGCACAAACTTTGGTACAGTTGTGCTATTATTTCGGAGTTTTGAACAATAATGTAAAGAAGCTAAATTGTGTGAGAGTTGAACGTTTCCTCTTACCCCTAAAGAGCAAAGCTAAGGAAGAGCGGTCAAGTGGCATCTGCCCAAGGTGCTTGTGTGCCGGTTCCCATTAATGAGTCTGCTGAGGGATGGCACCTGTCTCACAGAGCCTTAGACTGAACTGCTGGAGTCAATGTTATGACTGTGAATTAAATTTTACATTTATATATATAAAATGAATAGCTGTGCTTCCAAATTTTCAGATTTGCTTTGTCAGCCATGGATATGGAACAGCGAGACTACGATTCTAGAACAGCACTCCATGTAGCTGCTGCAGAGGGTAATTCTGTGAACCTCTTGTCTATTTCTTTTTTCACTTAATTTCTACTCAATACTAAAATCCACTTGTTTTGTTTTGGATATAGGTCACGTTGAAGTTGTCAAATTCTTGCTGGAAGCCTGCAAAGTAAACCCTTTCCCCAAGGATAGGTGAGCACCAATGTTACCTTCTAACGTATAACTGGCAAGTCAGTGTTTTATTATGCAGGGGCATAATGGTTGCGATGATAAAATCACTGGGTATATATTGGAGACATTCTAGAACTTGGTATGGTGCCTTATAAAGGCAACAACAAAACCTTGTTTCTGCTAGGAAGATCGTTTTCCTTCCCATATCCAATTTCTTCTCTAGGAATAGTCTCTTATTTAGACTTTTTTCAGGTTGGTTTGACTGTCAGTCAATACACTGTATGACGAGAACAAGTCATTGTGTTTGGAAAGAGAAAAATAGGAATTTTGTCCTCACGGGGTTTTTAACTTCACAGGATAGACAAGATAGACGTTTACAGGAGCATATTTTAAATGTATAAGAAAATTACTGTTGTAGAACTCTAAAGTGAATATATTGGAGTTTGTTGAAACTCCGGGATTTGGTTGGAGTCAGTTTTAGAAGGCTTTGTGGAAACTGGATTTTAATCAGTGCTTTGGGGAAGAGATAAGGTTTGATGGCACAGAAGGAAGAGAAGGGCCCTCTATCTACAGTGGGCAAAATCTGCCTGGAATATATTGTTCCTGTCCCTTTTGCTCCAGATAGTGAACTGCAGTTCATCCTGCAGTTTAAGTGCTGTCCACCAACTGGACAGTCAAGGGCAGGATAAGACTGCAGCTTATGTATATTCAAATATTCTTAAAGTCTGTATTCACATACTTGCACATTGTGTAACTGGACTTATATAAATGGACGAGCCAGTGAGTGATGAGAAAAAAGGTTTAGAAGAATAGAAGGAAAAAATAGTTGATGGAGAGATTTGATATTATTGAGGTTAGCTTGGATAATTGAGGACTGTATTAATTTTGGAGCATGATTATCCTGTAGTTATTAGATCTATTTGGTAAGGTTTTACTATTTTTAAATGAGGGGGTTGGCTTTTATTAGTTCAGCTTGCAAGAAATGCAGAAAAGTTATGATGTCAGTGTCTGAAATTGTTAGCAATTTTCTAAGTGTGGTAACACTTTGGTTATCTAAGATCATTCCCTTCATTGGCAGTATTCTAAAACCTCATGTTACGGTGACAGTCCTCCCTTTTGTCCCTAAATATAATGCCCATACCAGCTCTTTCTAGAGCAAGAAACTGAAAAGTGTTTCCCTCCACACCCGTGTTTATAATCCCACCTAAAATACTATTTAACACATGCTGGAAATATTTACTTTGCTTTGTATATTTAAGGACTGAAGTATTTGTGTTTTGCCCTGACCTCTAGGAATGTGGAAGTACTCATCTGATAGGCAAAAGTTAGCTAAGTCAGAAACTTGGTAATGTAAGTTAGACCAAGACAACTCTCTTCGCTATTTCATGAAATTAGTTTCACCTCAAATTGCAAAATAGGCTTGAGCGAATTTAGTGTATTCTCTAAAGTTGATACGTTTCATTATTTCATGGAAGAAGAGTTATAAAAAAGATAACTTGCAGTTAACATTGTTTTTTTCCAGAAAGACATAATTATATGCTGTAGAAGACTGAAAAGTACCCCCCAACTCCCGGTTTAAGGCCATTCTCTAAATAAAGGCTGAGATAGAAGTAAAAGGCAACCTTAAGTCAGCTTTTTTTTGTTGTTTTTTTTTTGAGGGGAAAAAAAAGATACACGTAAAATGTTACTTACCTGATTTTAAAAAACTAAGAACAGGTTACCAAACTATCCAAAAATATTTTTAACATGAGACTATTTAAAAAACTTTTCATATCCATATATTATGACCTCCTTAGGATGGTAAAGGTTAAGGACAAAGATGGAAAAGAAAGAATAAGAAAGGAAAACCGGAATCTGGTGAGAGCGGCTCACGAAAAACTGGAGTCAGAGAGTCTGCTAGCCATGGAGAAGGGACATGAGTAGAGAGAGATGATGAGAGAGAGGCTTGACAATCTGTGAAGCATTAGGGAACTAATTATCATACTGTCATTTACTTAGGGTGTGTTTCATAGTTTTGTCTCTTTTTTCAAAAGACTAATTAGCTGATTTACTACTGCTGACAACCCTTCATTTCTTCTTCAGTCCTCATCTGTTTCCCTCTAAAGAGCACAGCCCCAGAAACACACTGTGGAAAGGGTATTCTTCCTGTTGGGTAGTGGTCCAGGAGAGCCCCTGGGTTCCCGTTCTTACCAGAGATGATGAAAATTCTTCTGGGGTCAGTCTTGCTCCCACAGTGTATGTTTGAGTCCTAATGAGGCCATGGTTATTTCTAGACCTCTGAGATTTATTGTGATTTTCAACTGACAGGAACACAAATTTTCTATCAAAGTTAAGATGATGAACGTTATTTATCTGAATTTTCTTTCACATTTTATTTAAAGAGAAGTCCTTTGAGTTTTTCATGAAGTTAAAATTCCAGAATCTAGAGAAGTCTACGGAATCTGTCAACACTAGAACTTCCCCTCCATAAAGCCCTGAGATGTGTGAACAAGATCTTTTTGTAGAACACATTTTTCTCTTCCTTCTCATATCCCAAAGTTGTCTCTGAGGCCACTCTTTGAATTATAAATCCCTTTCTGTATTTCAATTAATTTTTACTTTTAATATTATTAAAATGGCTAAATCTGAATGGTCCTTCAACCTGTATTTAAAATCTAAGAATACTGGATTATCGTGTTTGTACAGAAATTAGCTAATGACCCGGCCCATGCTGCGCTACTTCTTTAGGTGGAATAACACTCCCATGGATGAAGCACTGCACTTCGGGCACCACGATGTGTTTAAAATCCTCCAGGAATACCAAGTCCAGTACACGCCTCAAGGAGATTCCGACAATGGGAAGGAAAATCAAACCGTCCATAAGAATCTTGATGGACTCTTGTAACGGTCTGAAGCCCAAGATTTAAATCACTTACCTATGTAATTGTGGAGAATGATTATGAAGAACATGTGCATTTCTATCTGGTAGTGATGTATATTTTACAATATTTGTCATTTCAGTGTTACTGGAGTTTTCTTCATTGTACACACAGGACAAAACTGATCTCTTTGGGAAAAAAATAGAAATAAAACAATCTCCCTCCATAATGTGAGCAATATTTACCTCGTGCAATGTATAATTTGATGTAAAAGAAATGTTACCAATGCTAGCTTAACTGTGTGGTCTTCATGATTTATTTTTGTTTTTTGTGAATTTTCAGTTTATGGTGATAATCTGCTGATATGCATTTATAAATTAAGCTCTGTTATGCAGCTTGTCCAAATGGGTCAAGGCTGCCTTTAGAAGCAAAATAAGTGTGATTTTCATGACTTCAAATATAGATTTAGTTTGAGTGTTTGGACAACTATATGCACTTATGGTTGTGTGTGTTTAAAATGTCTCCCATCACCCTAGCTTCATGACATGACTTTAAAAATTACAATAGTTAACAAACTATTAGTAGGATAGACCAATTCTGATTAGACTTTATCAGGGAATCTGTTTAAGGTATGTTTGGTGACCAAAACTTATGTGTGAATGTAGTTATAATACTTTTGAAAAAACTTCCTTTTTCTATATCTCCTTTGTCCAGCTTTTCTTCCCAGACATTTAGCTATTTTGCCTCTTTCCTTTAGCTGGGAAAGTAGGTGCTGACATACTATGCAGTTTTCATTTTTCCACAGTAAGTCAGAAAATGCTTCATTTTTTGGCATCTGAGCTATAAGTATGCCATCTGTCTATAGGAAATGAACTAGAGACAAATTATTAAGCTTAGTACAAATTAGTAAAATCTATCAGCCTAAAGAAGAGATGTGCTACTTCAGCTCTTTCAAGAAGATATTTTTCAGCTTCCAGGATAAAGATAAATCAGAAGTGCTGTAAGTTACCAAAGTTATTGTGATGGTATAGGAACCGCTACAGATAACATTTGTTTTTAAACCTGTCAGTAAAAGTCTGCATCAAGATATTTGTTCTATTTGGGGGACCACTAGATCACTCCAGTTTTTTCCTGAATCTCTCTTATATAATTTTTGATGGACGTTACAGTTTAATAATAAGAACAGGCGATTTCACCTTCAATGGAGGCCCATCTCTTTTTTTGGTGAGGAACTGCACACATACTTTATCGTATTGTACCTCAGAGGTAAAGAGTTATGTTAATGAGGATTTCTGATGTTAGGCACACATACAGGCGCAGGCACACAAACACAGAAATGGACTTCTTTGAAGCTGAGTTTAGTGAAATGAGCAGAAACCTCAACCACACAAACGCTAGTTGTTAATATAGCAATTCCTCCCCCCGCCCCTTTTTTATGAGCACACACAGCTGCTTTCAAGCTTTATCATGCCTAATGGCCCCTTCCCCACTCTAGCAAGCCTCCAGGTGTTTCAATTTTTGCTTCCAGTCTAAGTCAGTGGCTTCCGCCATCATCCTCCTATTCCCTAGTAGGTGCCTCCTTTAGTAGAACCATGGCCAGTGTTCCTTAACTGAGCTCCATCAGGCACGAAGCCATCCCATGTGTGTGCTTCTGTGAAGAATAAGGTGGGTGGGCACCCAGCCCTGCTGCTGTCTGTGTTCCTGCCCGCAAAACCTATCAAGCCATGTAGACAGGTAGTATTTGCAAAACAATACAGAGGAACAGCATTATCCCCAAAGATATTATGGGTAGATCCTTTTGAATTAACATCAATTAAAATAACTGCTCCAACAGCAGCTTGCTTTGTGTGATTAGAATGACACATTAAGATGGTTCAATTGTGTGGCTTAAAGATTACCAATGATTTTGAGGCTTTCTTTAATAAAAAGAGGTTCTATCTATTATTTGGGAACAAAGATAGTTTTCATCTTTTCTCAGATCAAAACTACTTGGTAAAATTTTTGTGGTTTAAATTGTGAACTTCTTTACCCATAAGGTTATTGATGACTGTCTACTGGTTCCTGCTCTGGCTGTTTGCTGGTGGCTGATAATAATGAGTATATTTAAATGCTTTTGACTGTGCTGTTCACTGCTGCCATCAGTATACTCCAAAGATCTTTTTGTTTTGGCTTTAGGATCATATGTGCTTTTTTCTGTATCATGAGAGCTCTATATGATCATGTTTATTTAAAGCTTTGTATACCTTGTTGTTTTTGCTGGTCTCAGTTCTAATGATCTCATCTTTGGGTGTGATGTGCTGTACCCCATGCTGCCCCCACTGCCCTTTAACTGCAGAGCTGGATTAGCTATTGACCATTTGATGCTCTTGTCTGTCTGGCAGAGACTGAATGACCAGATGTTGGATTTAGATTCTTTCTGGGGATTGTACAGCTATGAATGTAATGTATTTGCCGCCAGAACCTCCCAAAGTGAATCTAATCTTAAAATTATAAGTTGTAAGTATTCTGAAATTGGGAAATATTTATTTTAAATGAAATCAGGTAGTGTTGCTTTTTACAGCATAATAAATACGTGTATCAAAAAAAAAACTGAATTTTTTTTTTTTTTTTTAACAACTAAGATTTTCTCTTACATCACTGGGTTAGGAACTCTACTGAACACAGGGACTGTGTCTAGTTGGTTCAAATCCATTTCTAATGCTTACTGTGAGCCAGGTACTATGCAAGGTGTCAGGTGGGGTTACCTGACACCTGGTTAGGATGAGAATCCTGTATGGAGTTAATCCTTGAAGGTGAGAAGATGGGCAGGCACATGTCTAGTCCCCTAGAAGCTAACACTATCCTTTTACAGTTAGGAAGTGCTCAGTAAATATTTGTTGACTTGAATCATGAAACATGTCCTTTGCTGGGAGGGATTCTTAACCTCCTTTAAAGGGGACAGGGATCATTTTCACAAAGCCTTGACATCTCTTTGGGGAGCTAAGCCTACTGCTACTGCCACACCAGGGTCTAAGCAGATCCAGCTGAACTGGTAAACTGCAGCTCCAGACTGGGTATGTGGAATGGCATTCGCTTCCAATGCAGGAAACCCCTGATCCCCAGGTTTAGAGTTAGCGTATGGTTTCCCAACCATAAAGTACACAAACACCATGGCTGTCCAGTGTCAATGATCAAAGCTGTTGGTCACAAAGTAATTTGCTTTGTTATAGCAGTCAGTGTTAATCTGTCTGCATTATTAACATTTTGAAACTGGAAGAGACACCAGAAATTTCTAAGTGAATCCCACTCCTTTACAGATGAAGCTGAGACCAAAGAGTGGGCTGTAACACAGAACTTAGTCCCACGTTCTTTCCCTGCACCCTACCACACTGTGGAAGGAATATCTAGCTACTGGCGTTATTAGCTCAAATCTCGCCTCTGTGGAGTCTTGAGGAGAATCATAAACGCTACAAAGTTAAGTCTTACAGCACGTGGTGAACTTGAGCTATGCACATGCACATCCGCAGATAGGAGCATAACATCAATGCAGAGGAAAAACATGAATGAATAATCCCAAATATAGAAACATTAAGAAATACTTATTCTTGATATAACATGATTTTATTTTTGTGCGATTTGTTTTAGGGACTGGGGTAATCTTCCTAATTTTACTTGCTAACCCTCATAGAAAACTGAGTAAATTTGTAAATCATAAACCAGATAGCACAGGGAAGTCGCCCAAGAATGTATCAGGTGGTATTTAAAAAAAAAGGCTTTTGGAGGAAGGGGTAATTTATAGTTATATATGGAAAGGATGTGATTTACTAGAAGACTAGGGAAGGTATGTGTTTTGGGATGGGAAGGATTAGAAAATTAAGTCAATTATTAAAAAGGGGCAAAGATTGGATGTTTCATTTCTGTTCCAGAGCCTGAACCTGACTCCAGGCCTCTGTGTGCCCCAGGCTTGCCCCTGCTCCCTCTCCAAATAGTCAATGAAGAGTACTAGGCAGTGAGTCCGCCAAGCAGTCATTATAGCCAAAGAATATCAAGACTGCTTCAGTCCTGTACAAGAAATGGAGAAAGGCTGCAAACAGACACCAACACTAGGGTGTTAAAGTGGTATGATAGCCTTAAGAAATATAGAATTTACATAGTTTGATAATAGGTATTTGACAGCTTTCTGTCAAAGGTACCTTTTAGGAACCTTATATTCTTTGTATAACCAATATAAATTTAATAAGGAAGTTTAAAACTGCTTAAGTATGGTTCTTTTTTCCAATTGGTCAAACAAGATATTTAATTTGTCAGTATAGCAAACACATAACTTGGTTAGTTCACCAAAACTGAGAAGCTGAGTATTATTAAGTCAGTATTATTTAAGAACTATACAAACTCATCTCAGAAGGATCCAAAAACAATATTGATTATCTTATCTTTAGCCTTACTAAAACTGCTTAAAAACTGCCAGTTATTTGAAATTATTTATATTTTTATATAACATTTAAATTTGTATAGCTTTTGGCTATATTTGCTTCACAAAATCTTAAGTTTTAATAAGCTGATTGTACTAGAACATATGATCCAGTATCTCAGAACATATTAAGCCCCACAAAAGCAGGGATCTTTGTCCATTTTTGTTTACCAATGTTTCCCAAACAACTAGAATAGTGTCTGGCTCATGGCAGGTGCTCAATATAAATATATCTGATGAACTAATAAAGGGATAACCAAAAGAAGCCATTCAAGTAATGCTATTCCCTTACTTTGGGAATAGCATCCCAGTTCAAAAAGTACGTACCAGATTTTCAAAACAATTTCCAGTTTTTTTTTCCTGTTTTCCCTCGGATAGTCAAACGTGAAAGGAGCACTATATTCCTTAAGACTTGATATTCCACTTTAGCTTATAGTAAATAAACAGATTTTACTCACTGAATGCCAGGTAAATAGTAAAATCTATTTCTTGCTATCTCAGAAAACTCCCTTTCCCCAGGTATTACATATAAGCTCTATGCTTATGAAACATCCTACAAACATCATATAAGAAATACTCTTAAAACAATAAATACTCCTAAAACAAAGAAACATCCCTAAGCCAGAATCTACTTAGTGACTTCTTATAATGATTAATTATGTAAGAATACAAATTTATACTGGCAAGCCAGAGCATTATCTACTTTACTCCTTGGAGAAATACAGCTCTCAATCATTATGAAGAAACTTTTACACTTCCTAGATGTAAATACTGCAGATATGGAGATGAGAATGATCATATTTATCAAGCTGTCTACCACTATTCTTCGATAACTCTTCAAACAATAGTTACGTCTAACTTGCCAGATTTATGTCTAACTTGGTGATTATGTCTCACACTATTTTTTTTCTAGCACACAGTGACTTTTGCTTTGAGAAGGTCACAGCTTTTTGGCTTATGACATTTTAGGAGAAAAAAATGGCACCTTTTGTGTGGTTGCAGTAACTTCTCAGTAATGACTCATCTAATCATGGAGGTATGGATTACAGATGGCTGCATATGTTAAATTTTAACATATACGTTAAAATTTAAAACTTACATTAGCAGTACTGAAAATTCATTTTAAAATAGGTGCCAAATTATTTGTGTATTTGGAGGCTGCTGGAGTTACCAAGCAAGACCAAAGTACCTTTTTGTGTTTGTTTGCTTTTTATGGCACCCATTACAGCTTGCTCCAACAATGTTTCCTCTCTGATCTCTTCCACTGACCTATCTTAATCTGCCATAGCAATTCTGGTGACAAGCAGGATAGGAAAGGGCAACACTTAGGAATTTTGTTGTTTAGAATAAAGGCAGACATATTTTTATGTTTAATCGTAAGTAAAAAAAAAAAAAAAAAAAAAAAAAGAATGAGGAAAGCATCAAACTTATACATACTGCCAGTAACCTTTAAAATCCTTACACCAAGTGCTATTAAGAAGAGACTAACACTAGCATTTTAATACTTCTGAAAAGTAAACAAAGTCTCTCGCTAGTGCAGTAAAATGAAACATGCCAAATCACTCTTAAGGGCAAAAATATACCAAATAAACACCAGCAATTAGAATAGTATTTTCTTAATGTTGTCTTCTTTGTTCTTTCATCATTTCAATTTAAAAAGTCAATGCAAAACCCGGTCAGGTTCATGACATCTTATGTAAAAACTGAGAGGAAGCCTTAATTTGTGTTCAGTACAAAGTACATGTGCATATATTTAATGCAATACATATACTTTAGCTTTAATTTTAAAATAGACTTCAAGAAAACTTTATCTCCACCAGAAAAATACAGCATTTACATAGTATTATCATTACGGTGGTGACAGTCAGAAAAGAAGATGCAGCTACAGAGGCAGCAGTCTATGAAAGTTATTTGAAAAACACTGGCAAATCCATACCCCAAACCACTTTTTTTGCGTTAGTACCAAGTGAAGGAAGAAGGTAACTAATGTCACACACTTTGCAAAACATCACCCACTCAAAAAGGGGTATAGAAAAAGCACAGGAGAGATAATGGAACCATTTGCAAATGTATTTGTCAGAGAAACACATTTATCAGTGAAAAATATGCAATTTTCAATGCAGTTACACAGGACGAGTTTTCAAATTATTTGAATTTCATTATCTCTGGTTAATGATTTGTCAGTTACTATTTTTTCTTCTCAGTTTGGAAATGTTCTGACTAATAGACTAAATTCCAGCTAATGACAATAAAAACGAATTAACCCATTTAGGAAACATGAATTAAATTTCCAAGTTTGTCTACATCTATGATTTCAACTTTTTGAAAAATAATAAGATTTACCTTGAGAGCGCTGTCGTTAATACCCTGGCTCCCTTGATAAAACTGTGAAGACAATTCATTTACTAGTGACCATAATGAAGGCAGAATATATTTAGCTTTGGATATTCAAGTTTAAGCAGAAATTACTACTCCTAAATTTGGAAAATGTATTTCCTTCTATTGATATTAGCCAGTATCATAAAGCCATAACAAATAGAGGAGCTACTTCGCTCAAGAGAGAGAATTTATCTTTTGCTCTAGATTAGAAGGAAGATACAATAAAATACAGAACACAACCTTTATCCCCTGCCCAGTTATGGGATGGCTACCTTTGAAAAAGAGTTGATGTAATTCTAGATAAACTTAGCTTTGAACTATTTCATAGGTAAACCAATGGAAAACTTCCAGCCATATTCAAAACAGAACAAATAAAAATTCTCCAGAACAGAAATTTGCCAATCCTATACCCAGAAGTTCCCCCAAAGAACCATGTGATCTCTCCAATAACCTGTAACAGTTGGGCACTGACTTCATGCATAGTGTTTGCTAGATGCTGCTTAACTTCTCACCTTTCCCAAAGCACTCTCATTCTAGTAGTCCTGTTGCTTTGGGTGTATCTGGATGTTTTTCTTTTGTAAAATCCACTCTGTGGAGAAGGCCTTTCACTTTTACCTTTAATTAGATGCATGAAGCCCTGCAGAGTAACAGATGTTTCTGAATTAGGCAAAACTCCACTTGCTATCAACAGGCTGCAGCAAATTTGTTGGCCTTTCTTTCATTTCCCTAGAAACACAGGATGTGAAGAAACAGAATAGCAGGGGGAAATCACAGGTGGGAAGGAAAGATGTCGCCAGAGAAGATGAGAAAAATTCATGCTCTATACTGCGTTCATCTGTAAAAAGATAAAATGTGGTTAAGTTTATTACACTGATCTTATAAAATGCAGATTCATATATTTGTCATTGCTTGTCTGTTTGACAGTGGAGTGGAAGACAGTTTCAACAGCAAATAACCACCGTGTTATTAGAGGGCTTTCAGCATGGGCTGTCATTCTTCCTGGACTCATTGAGACCTTTTATATCCTCTAAGCTCACGGATTATTACTCTGCGGCCTGCTGGCTTAGTTCCGTCAACTCATCAGGCTACATAAAGCTTTTTGCTGTTATGCAAGTCTGGGGACAGAGCAATGTGGCAAATCTGCTCATGTAAAACAGGGGTGAGGCAATGCCCAGCTGTACGCCAGACATGCAGACGGGTATGGGGGAAATGACGAATTGTCCTTAAAGGCCACTCAGGAGGAGTAACAAATCATCTTTCAGGTACAGTCTGAGAAGCAAAATCATTAGGAACCCCTCCAGAGCCTCCCGCAGTGCCTCCTGCCCAGCTACCTTGAACCGGGCACCCTGTAGGCAAGAACACCCACCTGCACTGACTCCCCATCTCACTGCCATGCTGGGCACTCCCTTTAGACCAGGTGCTCTCAACCAGGGGTGACTCTGTCCCCCAGCAGTGTCTGAAGACATGTTTGATTGTCATGACTGAGTATGGGGATGTGGGAACCACTGG
Source organism: Pteropus medius (assembly GCF_902729225.1). NCBI lineage: Eukaryota > Metazoa > Chordata > Mammalia > Chiroptera > Pteropodidae > Pteropus > Pteropus medius. The sequence goes on from NW_024351729.1 coordinate 2,415,146, forward strand.
CATCTAGTGAGTAGAGGCCAGAGATGCTGGTAAACATTCTACAATGCACAGGACGGCTCCCCCACAACAGGGAATCATTCAACCCAAAATACCAACAAAAACACAGCACTGGACTGTAGGCATCTTGAGAACCGAGTCAATTTTTTTTTTTTTTAATCCCAAGTGGCTGGTACACAGTGGGCTCTTAGGAAAATTATTTTGGATTAAAAGCATAATAAAGGTTTGCCGTCATGTTTCAGTGTGGCTGACACTGAAAATGTGTAGTGAAGACTTTGGAGAGAGAGAGGGAGAGAGAAGGCCTGGATTCAAATCCTGTCACTGTCCCTTACAGCTGTGTGATATGGTGTGTTAACCAATCTCTGTAAATCTCACAGTCCTCATGTATTTAAAGGAGGCAATAATACCTAGCAGATAGATCTGTTGAAAGGATTAAATTAGATAGCATATGTAGAGTGTCTAGCATGATAGGCGGAAAATAGTACATTAATAAATGTTCCTATTATTATTATCAGTTTTAACCACAGGCCTCTAGGAGAATAGACTGGTTTTCCTGTCGTCCCAGAGGAAAAAAGTTTATTGTCCAGGAAATCCAGACTAAACAAATACTCAAGTCTTGCTGCAGAAAACACTGGTGCTCTGTCTCTCTTGGACAATTTCCTCAGGAGCCTGTGATCCTCCCACTCCTGAGGGTGGCCCCAGGCGTCAACCCGTGGCCACCCTAGTCCAGAGCTGCAAGCTCCAGACGCGGCTGAAACCAGCCACCTCTACAAGAGGTTATTCTATTTCAGAGCATACGCCCTAATTACAAGGGTGGATGCTGAATGGAAATCATGACCAAGGTTGAGGACAGACTATTTGAGACAGACAAGGTAAAGTCCAGCCAGTTTGGACAATTCAACTTTTATTTTATCTAACCAGTGTTGTGCCCATATTTATAGCCTCTTTTAGCTCTTTAAATCATCTATGGCTTTAATCTGGAGAGGGGTGTGTGTGTGTAAAATAGGTTTATTTTACTCTACAAATGAAATAAATTAAATCATCTAGAATGGAATGGGATGGCTACAGGAGGCATCTAGAGACCAAAAAACCACTTTTTGGCATTTATTAAGACTATTTAAATTGCTCTCAGAGTATCATTCTGAGAGCACAGAGAAAGCAATCACACTGCTTGCACAGATGGAGGGAATTAATCCATCTTATTTTCTCAAGGTCACAGGGAATAATGGTGATGACAGAGTTAGACTCTGATGTCCAAATCCCAAACACAGGCCTCTCACTCAAAGGCCACACTGCCTTTGTCATAATAAATCGGAATAAAACATAACTCAGTCCTGTGCAAACAGCTTATCTAGGGTTCATGTTCTGAATGAAGTAGCTTTTTGTAGGAGGTATTCCAGGATAGTGGACAAGACCAGGCACTCTAGAGACACACCAGGTGGATTCAAATATTCGTTCTGTTACTTGCTGTTTGATCTTAGACAAGTTTTGAAATTGTGGGGGATGGAGGGTTCTTTCTCCACACTTGTAAAAATAAGAATAACAACAATACCTAACAGAAGGTTGTTGTGAAGACTGAACAAATTACTACCTGTGGAGTGCCTGGTACACCGTAAGTGCTTAATAAGTGTCACCGATTAATGGTGGTGATAATGTGATGAAAATTGCTCAGGAACAACAAAGGAGTTACAAAAGATCAGCCTGTATTTTTGGTTCTGTCAATCTATCTTACATATTCTCAGTAGGCTTTATATTTATGCCATTTTTGTGTCAGATTTATAAAGCATTCTGCAGCAGAGTTGAGATCTAAATTCTAACAGAGGATGCGACCTTACAGCTATAAGAGATCCGTTTTACGCTTGTCGATAGGAACAGGACTATTTCGCTAGGACACTATAAAAGTATTTTCTTAAGTGATTTCTTTCATCCTCAGCAATCAGGAAGGTGTAAGAAAGGACAATCTCTAAAGATTTTAGCCTGTGCTTCTTCAAGTGAGGAAAAAGGATGAAGAAAAAGTTACATACCAGAAACCTGACTATAAGCAGATATTGCTAATATCATGTAAACGCATTCTGTGAACACATGGGTGTGTGACCTGAAGGTTCCAAGAGCAGCGCCCCTCCCCCACTCTCCTTTCCCCTCCCTGCCTTCCTCTCTCATTATGAGCGCCTAGTCTGTGCTAGGCAACGGGTACAGAGAGATGAAGAAAGGCCAGTAATAACTCCGAAAGGATTTAAGTATGAAATTTTTAAAAATGAACTGGAATAGTTTCATGCAGAAAAGAGCTGAAAATTAAATAGCATCAGCAAAAATTGAGCCAACCAAGAAAAAAATCTTTAACGATTTCAGGCTGACAGGTAAATAATACGATTTGATATACTGAAAAACATTCTCCCAAAGGAAGATTCGCTCTTCTGCGGACAACCCTGTTCCTATCCCTAGCATGAACTCGTTAACTGTTTCACTCCTGGAACCTTTTACCCCTGGCAAGTCCTTCGAGCACACATGCTATCAGTACAAATTAGTTCTCAAATATAAAGCAGGTGAAGCTATTTCACTGCTGCTAGCTGAGTCTCTATAATTATTGTCATTACCAAGCATTAGTCCCCTCCTTCCCTAAAAATAACACTACTTCATCCAGACACAGCACTGATATAACAGGCCAAAAGAAAACATTTCCTTATCAGAGAAATCTTAGTTCCTTAATTTTGTGACATCTCTACATGGACAACTTCAAAGTGCAGAGGGGGAACTTTTAAATGTTTGAAATGTCACTTATTTTTTGGAAGGTGCTGAATGCCAGGAATAAATATCCTGGTGATGATGTAGCTTGTCTGGGCATGAAAGCCGCCAACTCGTCATGGCTAATCTAAAAACCCCCTTCTTGGCTCTGCCAGAGGCTTCTTCCATTATCTTGCAGACAGGCCCAGGGCCTGTTGGGGTGGCCTCCCTGCCGCAGAGAGCACAGAGCACAAGTCAAAGACATGCCTGTATGGTACTCACCATATTGTCGAATTCTACAGAGCCCACGATCCGAGACACCTCATCGAATTCCTCAGGAGACATGGGGAGAAGGTTGTCTGTGGTCTGAAGCAGAGAAGGGTGACTAAAATAGGGAGAAAGGAAAAGGAACCATCAACATCCAGGTTAGGAAAGCAGTAGCGTAAACTCAGATTTCATCTTTGGCCTGTGATTGAATTGTCACATTATATTTTTATTTCAAGTAAGTGGGTGCATTGTAAAATACATTTTAAAAAAGTACATAAGATCACGGGAGGTTCCTGTCCCCAGCCCAGCCCCTTGGGAAATGCATCGGATTCTAGAGACGTGAGTGAGAAACAGTCAGACTGGAACCTGTGCCGCCTCTGCCTGGTTAACATTGTGCGAGCATGTGCAATGTGTCACCCTGAGATGCCAATGCCTCGGGGCTCGCCCTGGCCCGATGAGCACCAGAGAAGTGTCTGGGGAGTCCCTCATCCCTACCTTGAGGTGTGTATGCAGATAAAGCTGCTCCAGAGTGTTTTTACATGAAGGCTACATCCATTCACCCCAAGACAGTGCTGCAGGCCAAATAACTGACAATGACTTTTCCAAAATTTTTTCTACCTTTTACAAAATGAAACAACAAAATAAAAGCAAGTGGAAAAAATGTAAATCATTACTTTGGCCTTTTCTAGATTGAAAAGAACTACTCTGATTGATTTTTGTTCATTTTATTCACACTTTTTCAAAGTATCAGTTTGGGGAGAACGTATATACCTTAAATACAACTTCGTGAGGTTTTTTTTGTTGTTGTTGTTGTTATTTTTTTTTTTTATAAAGGCAGTAAATCGCTGGTAGGTAGTGACACCAGGATCTCTAATTAGGATTTTTCCAAGTCCAACTGAGATGGCGGTGGCAGCAATTACAATGGAAAAGCAAAGTACAAGTATCTTCCACAGGCCCCAGCCCGGAGCAGGGCTGGCTTGAGGTTTTTAAACATGGCACTCTTCCGTGTTCACTTACACTTCAGACACAGAAATCAATTCAGTCTTGATGTATCCAGTTCCTTTAGGGCCATCGAGTTCCATCGGTTCTGGGGCTAGAAGCAAACACATCATGTACACTTACCATTGGCAGAAGTTACACAAGAACAATCAACTTTCTCTTTGATCAAAATTTTACTCTTTTTCTTGATAGCCAGGGTAGAGCCCGTAACTTTATGGGGTTATCACCTCCCTCCCTGGGTCACCTGAAATTCTGGTGAGAACGCAGAAATAACTAGAAGAAACGGGGAGGAGAGTTGAGTATAGATGTCAAGCTGTGCGGTTTCTCGTTCCAAGGCTTAAAACCCTACAGAAGTTGGAGCCCGAAACACGTGAAGTTAAATCTGGCTTCGTGGTCCTAGTCCGGTTTGTGTAGTTACACAACAGCTGTCAGGGTAAGCTGGGGCATCTTCTCCCCAAAGTGACTGTGCTAATGTGGAGATTTCTGATTCTGAAAAATAGTTAGCTTTGTTGGCATGTTCCAAATCAGATTAGTCTAACTTGCACTTTCTAAAAAGAAGTTCAGTGAAGACTGAGAAGCAGAAGACCTGTGTTCTAAGCCTGGGTCTGCTCTTAACGATAATCACCAGTAATAACATAATCTAATAACTTAACTGGTTCACCCAGAATGAACCACTATGTTTCTCCTGGGCCTCAGTTTTCTCAGTTCTAATAGGAGCAGGCTGGCATAAATCAGCTGGCCATGGTGGTCCTACCTTTCCATGTGGAAAAAGTAATAATGTAACAAATACACAGACCAGAAATAAACTTTTCTAATACCCCTAAAATAAGAAATCATATACTCATTTCCTACAGGCCAAATAATGCATTATGTTTCAACTGCTCTGTGTTCATACCCTGTTTTCAAAGCGTGCTTTTACCAATTCAAAAAAAAGTGGTGGGCTGATGACACAGTTGGGTGGGGTTTGTGCTGGCACCTTGCACTGATAGGAAGGCAAGGGCAGTGTGTGTGATTACACCCTGTCTCTAGCAAACCTTTGGACAATGATAAGGTGAGGACACAAGCACCACTTACCTTCCTTTGGCCGGGAGTAATATTTTCCAAAGGCATGGTCTTTATCAATATTTGGATACAGATACTTCAGGGGGTTCTCTGGAATGTTTTCGGCGGCCATGACTTTGTAATTGCGAATAATATCAGGGAAAGTAACAGCAGAAAGTTCTTTCTTTGTGTAAGGTTCAACCGCATGGAAGTAAGGTTCTGAAAAAAAGAAAAGTGAAGTGAGTGCTATGGAATATCCCAAAACAATAGAGGAGAGAAACGAAACACTGCAGTTTATGGATCTGAGAGAACCTCGTAAGAACTAATCACAATCTAGGAGTTACAACACAGTATGGCTCTGTTTGTAAGTAAATTAAAATCTTTTCTTAAAAACAGAAAAAATTATAAAGGCAGACTCTACCATCAATAACATTGCATTGTCACTATTTGTCAGATATGTAAATCTAGCCAAAAAAGGTTTATTAACACCTTTAAAAGCATGCATCTTCAGTGATATGCCACCCACAAGATCAACAACGACTTACTAATTGGATCATCTTGGTCCAAGCCATAGATTGTTACTAAAAGATAAGTTTATTTTCTGTTTGTTTTTCTTTTCATATTGAAAAGTAAGTATAATTCTTTTATTAAAACAAACAATGACCATACATAGAAAACAACTTTTAAATAAACAAAAAGATCCTATTTGCTAGCTATTTCTCTAATCCTTACATTAAGAAACCACAGTTTAAGTCACTCCTGGTCCTACTCCCGGACTTAATTAGAATTGTGCTTTTCCTAAATGATCCAGGATCTCACTTTCGGGTGCACACTTCCCAGAGGCTACTATCCAGGTGCCCTGGTGACTGTGACCTAGACATCTTAAAGTTCTGTAGCTGGCAATGCCCTGCTTAATCTTTCTGGTTGCTGATGGTTTTACAAAAGGACAGTCTCTAGCTTCTATCGTCTACACTGGGCTCTAATCCCAGCTGTTTTTTTTTAACCAGAAGAAAAAAATGAAAAGAATAAGAGAAGTATCCCATCTTTTTGCATCTTCCTACTGAACGCATAAATGTCACTGGAACATATCAGTTTTTCTTCTAGTCCTTCACACAGAGTAACACCAAAAAGTAACCAGTGTTTGTCTTTTTCATTCTCATCTCCGCTGTTCAACCTCATCTCCAGAAAACTGTGTCATAATGCTAAGGGTTTCAGAATTTTTTAGCCGTGGGTTCATTCAGTTAGATAGAAACCCAAGATATAACAAAAGATAAACTTGCAACTGCTCTGGACCTCTCTCACAAAACCTGCCACATCTGTGCCCTCCCATGTGGGATTTCCCCAGTAACACTGGAATCTTATGCCTGTGGAAAAGGGCCTTCCTCTCAAGGACTGGTCGTCAGTCACATTGACTCACATCTTTCCTCTACAGATAACAAACTAGAAAAAGGAAAGAATTTGGCCTTGTCATTTAAAAACCACCATTTGCACCATATATTCCAGGCAATGAATCACAAATATTCATGTTGATATAGTAAATCCTATTGGAGAGGCTCAGATGTGAGTAAATATAGCGCCTGTGATCTTAGGTCAAAAGCTCGTTTATTTGCACGAGTTGGTTCGTAGTGATGAAGAAGGATTTCACACACATGTATGAATTGGTATGTGGGCAGGAGCCTTCGCTTACCGCCGCCGTTCTGGGACCGCTCCACCCACGTGAACGTGATGGCCCCTTCCCGGCAGCTCTCACTGAACCGCAGCAGGAACGTCCCAGGCTGCTGGTCCTTTAACAGAGCACGTTCTCGCTCCTTGCTGATGAAGCCCACGATACAGCTGGATGTATAAAGGGACAGATGGAGGTATTCTGAGGTTCAGTCATAATTTTAATTTTCACGTTAACGTACAAATCAAGATGACAAGAACTTGACAGAAGGGATAAAAATCGATAGACTATTTTAGATGCTTTAAAATCTATTCAACTGACACTTCGGGAAGCATTTCACTTACCTATATATATACATACACACACACACACACACACACAACATTGTATTATACACACACACACACACACACGCACACACACATATATATTTCCACTATCATTATATGTATGCTGAAGTCCAAAAAAAAAATCATTAACATGGTACCAGTAGGATGCTACAGATGATCAATGAATACTTGCTGGATTAATGAGCCTTTTATTTCATTTGATGATTTTGAAGTCCAGGAAAATGTCTGAATTTATGCATCTTTTACACTGGAGAGGAAGGCTCAGACAACACATTTTCACATTCTAACACTTCTGGTCAAGTTAAAGCCTTTGTTGAAATATCAACTAACCCAGGGAATAGAGTACATAGAAACGGTTTACTGAGTTAAAAAAGTTTTTTCTTCCTTCCTTGGAGCAAAAGATAGGTGCTCAAGAAATTTTTGTGGACTGTATGAATGGCACTCAGAGTTTTTCAAATTTAACTCTGAAAACACACATACATACACCACGAAAGAGTAAGTTTAATCTGATGAGGTTCCACTATCATGAAGCTTGGAAGGGACAACCTATAAGCCTCCATTTCTACGAGATGCACATGAGTCTTAGCAAATAATGAAGTCTGTCTGGGTCAGGCCTGTCTCAGCCATGCAATAAGAGAGTGTGTACTAAAAGTACGTTTCAAAATTTTATCTATCAATGGCCCTTACCCATCATTCCAGAGGGAGAGCAGGTGTTTTTTAATGAGTTCAAGGATGCTTTCAATCCAAAGCCAGAAAGGAAAATTTTTATCATTTATATTTTCCTGCAAAGTAAACAAGCGCACACATAAAGAACAAGAAAATCCAAAATACTAGTGACTTACCATGCCTCCTCCCACCATCAGATTTTAATTTGCAAAGACTGCCCAGCTGCCAGAGCTAGAGCTATCCTGTACAGAGCAGTCCCCTCCGCCTTCTTGGCATCCAGACATCAAGCTCTGTTTCCTCTGCCGCCTCTGCTTCCCTCTCCAAACAGTAGCGAGGCAGCCAGGGAATGACCTCCAGGGTGAGTCACAGAACAAAGCTGCCCTCGCACTAGTAAATTCCAGTAACCTGTAGCTCATCGGCACTGTCTGGTGCCCCTGGCGGGGTCTCATTTTTCCTTCTAACTGGTCAGCTTGAGCTGGCTGGGGGAGCTCTCATCTGGCGGCCAGGCCATCCACGCCGGCACAGAGCACACGTTTCTCATGGACAGGGCTAAAATGCTGCCAAAAGGGGCTGGTGTGAGTGAACAGAAGACTCATTTTGGATATGAAAGAATGTTATCACCCAGGCAGGCACTTCCTGTCAGACTCACACTTGGAGACCAACCTTCTGTGCTGAAGGAAAGTAAACAACTTGCCCTAGGGGTCCTTCGGAGGCGAGCATGCCAAAATAAGCACAGTTGAGAAATGGGGAACTACCACAGTGAAAAATACGAGAACCTCAACAGAGAGCAAAAAGGACTTAAAGAGTATAAAAACCAGATAATGCCTACCTTACAGAACCTTGTCCATGGAATAAGACCATCGGGGCCAGCATTAGGACCTAAACAAATAAAAATAAGCTTTTCAGGAAACAGAAATCATTTCTGAAGATTTGGCTGGACTGATGGCTCCTGTATTTGAGTCAACACCCATCAAAGGAAGGTTGTATGTACATGGCTTATATTCTCAGATATACTAATACTAATTAATTGCATTTTCTAGAGAAGTCTCTTATTTGGTCCCTCCCTGTGCAACATCCTTTCCCACCACCTTCCTCTCCTTCCTCAGCAGTCTTCTCTGCCAGTGATCTTAGAGTTGTTTTTTGTTTTTTTTTTTAATTCAAACTAAGACCAAGATCACTCTCAGATGATCTATTTAATTGACATGACTTTATAAACTTATTTTAGATATTACTTAGGCATTTCCCTCAGCCCTCCTCCAAACAGGACATGGACTCAGGAAGGTCAAGAGAAATGAGAGAGGGGAAAGAAGGCTAGGGATTATTAGCTACACAATTAAAGCAACCCGGGCCATAAGAAGTGGTGAGCCCATCATCTCTCCTCAGAACCACAAATAAGCCATTAAAGGTAGAAAATATATCTTTTTCAATTCTTACCAAATAAAGAGATGAAATATGATGATTTTTTTACTTTTTATTACATATCATAAGACCTCCATGGTGACAGAGAAGGCACTGCAGTGAGCCATTTGGTTAGGGAGAGTCCACTAGTGTCTGCAATCAATGCATGCGTTTCGATTGCACAAAAAGCAAATTTGAAGAAAAGTCACCCATGGATTTTCATAGAAATAGTGCAGATACTCCTACTCATTGGAGATCTGACCTTGACACCAGTAGCCTTTAACTGCTGAGGTAGAAGACTGATAAATCTACAGCATTAGCTACTAAAAGGGAATTATCTTCCATGGCCAGGACTCTGCCCAGTTAGGCAAGACTGCTAGTTGAGAGGTGTCCTGATGTGGACAGTGTCTCCTTCTACCTGGCCACCTGAGGCAAGAGCTCAGGTGTGTGCTGTGCAGTGGGTGGCCGCAGGACCTTATTCTTACCATCCTGGGGACTTACATTTTTCTCCTCAAGGTTAAAAAGACTTTATCTTTCTCATCAAGGGATTTATTTTAGTCACAAGTAATATATTTTACCTAATTCAAATGCCTTTCTCTTAGGAACTCTGCTCAAAAATACTGATATGAGATAATGGGGAAATGTTTCATTTAAGTCTTTTATCAGGTCTCTATCTCTTTCCAAGGTGAGGTATAATGCCCACTTAAGTATAATAAGATGCAGCTGGAAAAGCCAACAGAGTTGAGCATTCTTCGTCCGTGAACAAATAGAGAGCAAAGAGGGGAAAAAAGCAAGTAGAGATATTTTCATGAATTTCCATTTTCATATACATAAAAAGTGAATATGCTCGTACCAAGAAGTTTCTCTCCCAGCATGCTCAGCTGGTCCACATTGAGACCTCTCTTGGTGACAGAAGAAAACTGCCAACTCAGCACTTCTGAAAGCTGAGCCCATCGTGCACAAGGGGGGTTCAAGAAGAAGGACAGATTCTAGAGAGAAAACACCCAAAAAGGTTAAGGCTACTGAAAAACCATCAGTCACAAGCTAGGCACTAAAACATGGGCCTGTCCCAAAGTTCAGTTCCAGTTTCTGTGACAAACACAAGTTTTCTCGGTAGAAGAGAAACACAGTCGATTCTCATTAGCTGCAGGTTCACATTCGTCTATTCACTAAAATTTTCTTGTAACTCCAAAATCCATACTCTGGGCACTTTTACACTCATTTGCCGTTGTGCCAAGGCACAAAGCAGTGAAAAATCTGAGCTGCCCAACATATATATTTTTAGTCGAGGTCAAATCAAGTGGTGTTCTGCCTCCTTGTTTCACCTTTCACACAATAAACAAATGTCTTTTTTGAGATCTACTTAAATAGTATTGTTTTTCTGCATTTTTGTGTTGTTTCATTGGTGATTTCATTGTTTAAAATGGTCCCTAAGAGCGGCGTTGAAGGGCTGTCTAAAGTCCCTAAGTACAAGCAGGCCATGATGTGCCTTAGGAAGAAAATGCCTGTGTTAGATAAGCTTTTTTCAGGCATGAGCTACAGTGATGATGGTCATGAGTTCAATGTTAATGGATCAACAAATGTATTAGATCAGTTATCTTTAAACAAGCACTCACATAAACAAGGTTATGTATTGACTGGTTGAGGAAAGGTTGTGACCTGAGGCTTGCAGGAACCTAATCCCTTATTTGGGGTTCAGTATTTGCTAAATCAGTGTTCATTATGACTAATGGACTTAAGTACAGTGAATAATGAGAATCGACTGTAATTAATCAATAGCTTGTATCCACACTCTAAAAATGAAGCATGCTTATTTAGCCGATGTATTATGTTTTAAAAAAATAACAATAAAGGACCTTGTCCACAATAAAAGTTATATTAAATCATCTAATTCTTGAGCTTATTCAGATAAAAGGAACATCATAATTCTCACATCTAACACATATACATGCTTCACTCTTCCAGAATCATACAAGATCCTTGGCAATGCCACTTGAGTTATGTCACTTGTCCTTCAATATCTGGCCTTCAGGGGCTCTTTCAGATATGCAGTGTTCCAGTGTGATTATCTACCAGAAGGGCTGATTTGCATAACACTAGCAGGTCTTTGGCTACCCCTTAGTATGAAACAGATATGTTTTCCATACCCTGGGTTCTGTCACCAGCATGTTGTACCACAGGATGGAGGCCCAACCACTTGGGAGCTGGCTGACGTTGGAGATCACCACGACAGGCAGAGAGGTAGTCTGAAAGATGACAAAGACCTTGAAAGCATCTGAATCACAGAAACATCACCTTCAGACCACTGCGCAGCCTCAAAAACAAGCAAGGGATTACTTGTAAATTTGCATATATTTTATACTTGCAAATCTTAAAGTTATGTTCTTTTGTTCAAAGTTTATTTTTGATATATCTTTCAGTTAAGAAATAAGTCTCAATGCTTCATATAAAAACCAATAGGATATCTCAACTGAAATAAATGCTCAGCTTATAGAATTTGAAAGTTAATTAAATTATCTACCTTTGTGAATTGCTAAATTAAGATAGTATTAGCTGGAAAATTTCATCTTTTTTAGAAATTAGGTAAAAATCTCTAAAACAAAAATTGAGAAATAAAAAATAAATGTAACAGTCAAAATAAATAAAGTTTTCCATATCTAAATCATGAAAGTCTTACCTCGAGGTCAATGACCAAACCAGGCTGGCACAACTGGGTTTCAAAACTAAGGGAGTGAAGCTCTTCAGTAACGATGAGAGGGCCCTTAAAAAAGAAAAAGGGGGGAAAAGATTATAGGGATTCACTCACAGATTGTTCAAGAACCTGATATGTGCTACACACGCTGTAGAAAGCCTGAGCCCAACCATCTGCAATTGAGAAGATTCTAATTTTTAATAATCTATCCCAGATTTATTTACTATAAGTATCTCAGTATTATCTCAACGACAAGATTTCTGAAATTGTGGCAAAGGTTATGGATTAAGGGAAAGAAATGCTGATAGGGAAACAGCGACCTCTAATGGGTTTACTCGTAAGACCTTCTGGCCCTCAGCCCCACTCTGCCTGGTATGGGCTGCACACTTCTGGCCCACAGGTAGGTGAGAAGTGCACACGTGGTCCAGTGTTATTATCTACCAGAAGGGCTGATTTGCATAACCCTGGCAGATCATAAAGTGCTTTGGTTTGGATAGAAATGTTACAGTTTTCAAAGTGCCTCCTACATATTGTCTCATCACACAACTTAGAACCAGAGAGGTGCAGCCACTATCTCTGCTGACAGGAGAGGAAACTAAATGAGGTCACAACCCTCGTAAAGGTCAAAGCTGAACCAGGCAGCAGGGAGTCTTTACACTGCCCAGAACAGGGCTGTCCCGCGATTCGAAACGACCTCTACCGGCTGTGGTGTGGAAGGACTGCACGCGATGCGGGCAGAAGGGACGAAAAGTCCCAGACCAAAACAACTGCGGATATTTTGTCCTCTGTCCCTAGCTTGTTTTGGAATGCATCATAGACATAAATCCTCAAGGATCTGGTTCTAAAAAGGAAACCGATGGAAAGATGATGCCAGAGTGGGGAATGCAAGGGCAGGAAAACCTACTCGGCACACTTGGTTTTTGGCATGGCAGTCACAAAACTGGCCTCTAGTTCTAGCTCTGACAGAGATTCCCTGTTCACCCTTAGCTAAATCCTGCAAACTTTCTGTGATTCAATTTCTTCACGTGTGAAATATGAATAACACAGAACCCCATCATACCATACCCACTCCACTGGGTGGTCTGTGAGAGTCCAGTAAATTCGTGTGCAAAAACATTTGTAAACCATTAAGCATGAATGCAGAGTATTTTTACTGTTATCACAGATACACCAAGTCCCCAAGCTCATTCACTGCTCTTCCCTGCTGAGTCTGAACGCCTCTACAAGGTGTCCCCAGGGCACAGAGCCAACCTCACTGGACAGACCTAATTAGAGACCATTCACAACAGAGACAGACTCTTACCTCGTTAGTTCTGTTGCCGGCATTTTTCTGTTCCTTTAGTTGCTATAAAACAAGAAATCACCTTAGTAAATCACACAATAATGGTCAAAGTTGCTATCTGCATTTACAACTCAAACCAAAGTCAGGACTTAGAAAGAATGAGGATGTGAAGTTATTTTCAGAATGCAGAACTAAGTGATGAAACCACCCGTGAGCGTGGGTTCACGAGCAGGAGTGCCTTTCCCCAGCAGCCTGACAACATGAGCAGCACGGAGTTTGAAAGATCCCAGGGCGCTGAACCCTGCTCTCTTCCCCGTGCAACCTTTCCCTGAATGATCCCCCATCTCTTCCATTAGCTGTTCCATGTTCCCCAGGATCACGGCACAGCTTCTCTCACCCTCCACAACCCAACAGAGTCTCTCACGCTGGGCCCAGCAACTCCAGGCCCAACTGGTTTCCCTCAAACACTTCAATCCTTGAAGCTTCGAAGGAGCAACTGAGGATTTGAGAGCAGCTATGGACACCCTCAGAATCCTGGGTTTGGACCAAGGCTCTTACAGAAGGTCTAGCTTCCTGGCTTCGAGCTGGCTGGTTTGAAAGATGGTTGTCAGTGAAAAGGGAGCCTTGAACCTCCCTGCAGGCTCCGAGCCAGAGTGTGCAGAGCTCAGCACCAACACATCCTCAGAACAACTCGCATCCAGGATTTTCCAGAGGTAGGCAAGAAGGCACTGCCCACCTCAACACCTCCTGCTGGATGTCTACTGACTGGTGGAACAGGCCCTAGTCCCCTGGAGATTAAGTGGTAGAGGCAGTAGTTGTGTAAGACCACCAGGAAGGAGAATGTGAAGAGGCTGAGGACAGACTCCTGGGGTTTGCCACACTCAGAGGGGGGAGAAGAAACAGCCAGGATGTGGGAGCAATAATAACCTTTGAGAAAATTGCAAGTCTAGAGTGAGTGATCACTGAGGTTGTGGAGGCACCAAGTACAGATGATTTATGTGTGCACTGGTTTATAGAATGTTTTACTGAGACTGCTGCAGCCCAGAAGAGGTATCTCTAGGAGAGAGACTGCAGGAAACAGAGTGAACAGTCCTGGGATAAGGAGGAGGAACTGAGATTCCCCAAGTGCTGGTGAAGTCACCAGGCACAAACCCTGGGACGTCTCCTCTCGGGGGGTTGCCTCCACATCCCACAGTGCACAAAGTACCACTCTACTGTCCAAAGTCCTAATAACCAGGCACAACGTAAAAGAGGGGAAAACTGGTCTCCCTACCAGGTGTCGAAATTCTGCCGCCAGACTTCCATTGGTGGACTCCTCCATGTTCATCACTTTTGTATGAGTGCCCAAGATGTTGAATTTTCTGAATCTAGACAACACGGGGTAGAAATACTTAAAAGGCTTGGAATCATTAAACAAAGAAGACAGTAAAATATAGTGCGAAGTACTTTACATACCCTTTTACTGTATTTCTCTCATTCACATCTCTGCCAAAAAAAAAAAATATATAGATATATATATAAAATCGTGTATTTAAATTTTGAAATGAGCTTAAAAAATATAAAAGTATATGTATAAATAAAAGAGCAATAAAAAATAAATCTGTGTCTATAGTTTTTCTGCCCCTTCATTCACTCACTCATTCTAGCACCAGCTCTGCCAAGTATCACTGGGTAATAGATCATCCAGACTGTACCGGTTTCAAGTCTAGCCCCAGCAGATCTAACACACTGCTATTCTTAGCCACTTGGAATGTGTTACCATGTGAAAATGCCCAGGCTAGCGTCTCTGAGAGATGACTGGAGAAGGGCCCAGTTATCCTAGCTAAGACCTCAGACATGTAACTAGACCACCCAGCGACAACTAAGCTGGCCCAGACCAGAAGGACCACCTACAGCCCACAGAATAAGAAAAATAATAAGTTACTGAGTTTTAAGTCACTAAGTTTTGTGACAGTTTGTTATGCAGCAAAAGCTAACTGATAAACATCGAGAACCAAATGCAATGGCAGGAAAGACAAAAGCATGGACTGTGCTATAAGGAAGAATACTGTTACAGGAGTGGAAAGAGAAAAAAGCCAGAGAAAAATTATTTAGATTATAATAAATGGTCTTAAAACTTGCAAAACCAGTGTGTCATACATATCAACAAAAGCATTCAATATGTCAAGGACAGGGGAAGCGACCTTGTTTCTTAACATACATGCATGGTCAGCTCAGTGTTAGTCCAGGGTCTACGGGAAAAACGGGGTGGCCTGCTCCATTCAGACCCCTGTGAGAGATTCTGCCCATTCCTGGGTTCCTATTGCCCAGAAGAGAGAAGGGAGAATCCAGCAGGCTCTACACAGGTCCTCCCAAAATGCTGTCAACTTCACTCCAGAAACAACCCCATAACTGGCTGCAGAATCACTGCAGCCTAGAGGATCGTCTGTCTTGTGTTTGACCAAGAGCCCCTCCTTTGGGGCTGGCCCGAGAGGAAGGTGGTGAGCCACATCCAGAGGCTTTGAGACTTGATCAATACAAGCTCAAATACATAAAACATACTCATTCTTTTGTTCATTTATAGTCTAAAAAGGCACAGGCATGTTAATACCAGCTATATAGGGGAAGTTCCAAACATCAAGAATGGGAACTATCACTTTAAATCTGCTAGGATCACCTAACGAATGACCCCAGTGCATAAGACTGTATTTGGTTAACAAAACCAGCATTTCAATAGTACATGCATCTTAGATAATATTAAATATATCTTACTTATCAAATAAGACTTTGACTTTCAAATTGTAATTCAGCTCTTGCAATTTCACCAACAGTCTAGAAAGAAAAATAAAAGTCATTACTTTAAAAATTATCTATTTCAATTTATAGTAGGCCAATTGCCTACTGACAAACATTTCAATAACCCCCACCCTGTCCAGCTTTTTTGGTTATTAAAAACAATGGAACTGACATTCTTATATATCTACTTGGGTTCTTTTTTTTTTTTAAGAATATCTGTAGGATAAATTCCTACTTGTGTAACTGTCAGGGCAAAACAGGAACATTAAATCCAGAGAGAGAGCAGCACTGATTTTACACTCCCCGCAGACGTTAGTGAGGGTACCTGCTTCCCTACACAGCCTCACTGACACTGGGTTTCAGCAAAACTTCTATTTTTGGCCAATTAGATGGGTAAAAAATAGCAAATAGTACTTTTACTAAAATTTGTATCTCCTGTTTTTCCTGTTGGGAGAAAATAAAAACTATCATCCATAACCAGGAATGGGAGTCACATCCGTAATCACTCCAGGGCGGTGTGGAAAGCCGGGCTCGGGCGTGGCTCTGCTCCACAAGGCTGGAGGCCTTGGGGACGAGCCCCTCAAGTCTCTGGTCTGCTCTCCTTAGTGCGGCAGGTGGATGGCATCGGATTTCTAGTGTCCCTTCCAGCTGTGAGTTCTAGGACCCCATGCATGCTTGAATGTGGCACTGTAACACCAGTGGACTTAACTGGGGAGCACCCCAGAAAATGGGACTAGGACAGTTCTGAAGGCAAGTGCAACTTTCAGAGTCCAGCTGCTCATCCTTAGAGGAACAGCTAAATGAATGTTGCCGATCAGAACAAAGTAAAGCCCTATGTTCTCACGTGGAAACATTTCCACAGTTTACTACCAAGGAGAAAAAGAGACTAAAAACAATATACACAGTAAAAGCCTAGTTTTTTAAAATGAAATACTTTATGTCACATAAATTTGTGTGTGTATATGTGTGTGTGTGTGTCTATGTTTAAATATAGGTGTACTCAAATATATATGCACAAATAAATATACAAATATATTTATTTTTATATTTGTGTAGACATGGACAAAATTCTGAGAGACGTGACACTAGGCTGTGATGGTCTACAGATATTTAGATCACAGACAACTTGGAAAGTCTGATGAAAGCTATGATACCACCCACCAGAAAAATATACGTCGATATTCACATACACTGCATATAGTTTTGGGGCTATATAAAGCTCAGGTCACGAGCTTATGCTCAAAAAGAGATGAGTCTACTGGAAACTTTTATTCTCTACCATATGATTTCTGCAATTCTGATTCCTTTTTACAATGAACATGCATTACATTTACAGCTGGAAAAAATTAAGGTGTGTTTCTGTATCTGTTTCTGCATATGTATCTGTTTTAGTTCTATTTTGAATATGGAAGAGACTCATATTCTAAATAAGAATTCATATTAAGATGGCTACTGCAAAATTATCCCCTTTAAAACACATAATAGTGCTATGAAGGTGTGAACTATGTGATAGGAAGTGGAAGGGGTTACATGTTTTCTTTATTACCTCAACTTCACAGTGAATTGTACCCCAGTCTTCAAAACCAATGGCCTCTGAGGATGAGTTGGCATGCAAGGCTGTCTTTCCACCACAAATGAGCTGTAAATATCCAGCAAAGTGTAGATAGATTAGCATTTCCATTAAGGTTGAGGCAGCAAAAATGTATTTTTCCTTATGAGGAAAGTGGGTAGGAGGGTACAACCTAGATAGTTGGAAAGATTCTAACAAGCTGAATGAATAAAGTGAGGTCTTCTAGTTTGTCAGTAAAGAAATATTCTAATCTAATTTGCAATCAACAAAAACAGAGTAATTACAGTGATTTGTGACACTCTTCAACAATGAAAATCCTGAATGGGATCACAGTCATTTATAATTCTGCATGAAGAATCAAATTTGCTCTCTAAAACACAAGTAAATGTCTTTCATTATTTCAAACTCTAATATCTAGGCAATTTTGTTTGGACATTAGCCACAGGGAACCAAAAACAATTTTATGTCAAGTTAGCATTAAAAAAACTCTTGCAATAAAAACTCTAGTCTTCTGCTCAGTGTCATATTTGGAACACTTATCATGTGGACAAGACACTGTACAAGGAGAGAGGACAACAGAAGCATGTCGTCTTTCCAATTTATAACAAAGGTAACAGAAATATGAAGACAGCTATATAATAAAGTCCAGAATGGGAGAGGACTACAGGATGAATCATGCAGATCTGGAAAGGAGATAACATCTGTTTGGGAACTCTGGGACGATTTCATGATGAGATATAAGCTGAAACTTTCAGGATGATATAATTTGGAAAACGGGTACAAGAAAAGAAGGCTCTGAGGGGTAGGAAATATTGCTAGGAGAGGCATGGAAAAGTAAATGTATAGGATGGGCACAAGGTCAAGTCTGCCTGAATATGGAGCATGTGTGGAAGCTACCTCTGCGACAGCCAGCTATGGCCAAGCAGTGGGGGCAGGACAGGAGTGTCCAGCTGAGGAGGCTCCACCTGGATTAGCAAATGACAAAGAACCAGACAGAACTCTGCTCTGGGACAGCGCCAGGACATAGGGACTAGGGGCTGAGAAGGGGACCATGTGGAGGCTACTTGGTAAGACTTCAGGAGACCAGATTTGAAAGGCTGAAATGAGATGAGGTCACAGAAAGAGAGGATCAATATCATGAGGTTAAATGTGACAGGTCTCAGCACAGCCTAGCTACAAGGAAAGAGAAGGAGTACAATGTACCAGTACCCAGCCACAAGAATGAAGGGCCATTGGCATCAACGAGACATTCAGAAACTGCTGATTCGCTATAAAAAAGTATACATAACCCATCAAAACCTCCTAAATTATTTGAATTACCACAAAATTTTCCTCTGGGTAAAATACTACAACAGGTGCAAATAAATCTCCCTCAAGTTACCTCTGAATGAGCTGCTGGAAAAGGCTGAAGGTGCGGTCCCATAAGGCTTGTTTGTTTTTTGTGATGGGGTCGAGATCATAGGTGAATTTCTGTTCCAATTCCTCAAGCTTTTTAAGCTGCTGACGAACCTGCTGCAGACTCTCTGCAACTATGGTGAACCTAGAAAGGTACAAAGCGCAGGGGTCTCAATCAGCAACAGTCTCAAAGCAGCCTGGATTAAAGGGAATCACGGAAACCAACATGGCATTATCTATGTGGTTGCACTGCTTACTGCAGGAAGAAATGGGGAACAAGGCTCGTCTTGGTGTTAAGAAGTTGTTATCTGGGGAGAAAAAACTCACTGACCGATTATAGCCCAGTTCAAAGTCCTCTGCATACTACTAAAATGGCTTAAGGAGAGATTGACTGGTAGGGGTAGAGGCTTCTAGGAGATCTGTGACTTCGACTGACCTGTAAGGTAACTGGGATTTAAAGGGACAAGGTGAAGAGGAGGGCAGAGGCAGGGGACAAACCGCAAGGCAGACACCATCAGAGGTGATGCAGGAGGCAGTGAGGAGCCGCTTAAAATTTTATATCAGGACAGCAAGTAGTGAGCAGCCCAGAGGCTGCGGAAGTGATGCAGAGACGGTGCTAGGCCTGGCTAGGAGAAGCGGTGGAAACGAAGGCTACTGTTTCACTGATCTGAAAAAAGACAATATGCTCAATCTAGACACTCAAATTATAAGCCAAGGAGGAAACCTAGCGACTGCTTTCAGGTTCCTCCTTCCCCACCGTAAATTGCCAACGGTGATGCAGCCTCTGAAACAAGTCAGGCTATGAAAGTATCATTTTATTTGCATCTCCCCAATGAAAGACATCTCTTACTTTGTGTTTGTTTTATTCTTTGAATCCAGTTCCAAACACAGAGGGAGCAGCCCTTGGCCATGAAATGAGAAGGCAGGATGATGGTGGGGTAGGCATGTTCCTGAGAAGTTCCCACCCAATGCTTCCCAGCTTTGTTTCAGTCATGGACACCAGAAAATGACACTATGGGTACAGCACAGTAGGGGATGGGGGATGGCATTTGTGCCTCTGGCAGAGGGTCCTTGTGGCCTAAAGCGACCACTATGGGGCTACAGGCAGCCCAGGCCCTTCCTGGGCCTGGAAGGTCTGGGGGCCAGTGCCTTTCAAAGCACACTGGGTACACTGGGCTGGGAAGCTCTATTCTGACCCACAAGAAATCTGGGATACAGGCAGGCAGTTCCCAGAACAAAAACAAATGGCTACAAATAAACTGTGAGTTCTTTTTAAAAAAAACTAGCAATTCGGAAAATCATCTCAGGAGATCTCTTGTCCTTGGGCCCTTGGGAATTGTTCCAGGTCACATTCCTTCACATCCCCTCTGATTCTACCTCTTCCGTCTGGGTCTCCCCCGCCCTGCAACTTGATCCCCAGTCAGCCCGCCCCTAGATTACACCTATATGCTCATTGTAGCCCAGCTGGTGACCTTTCTACCTCTATTCCATCCTCCAGACTGCTGCCAGAGTGACCTTTCTGAATAAAAAATCAGAGAAATAAACCTTTACTTAAATAAAAAGCCTACCTGGCTCACCAGGGCCCAGTGAATAAAGTCCCCTTCCCCGCATGATGTGCGAACCTCCACGACCGGGCCCCAGTCTCTTGCCAGTTCTGCTTTTCCTGCCCTCCCTAGCACCCCACTCTCCAGCCTCCAATATGCAGTACTGCTGGCCCGGCTCGTACCCAGCCTCCCCTCACCTCTGCGCCTCCATCTGCGCTGTTCTCCTCACTGGTCTACATGAAGCACTCCTATTCACTCAAGAGTCGGTGCAAGCGTAATTCCTCTTGGAAACTTTTCCTGGTGGCTCCTGCCTTTGCCCTCCACAGAACTTGGGAGGGACCTTTGTTAAGAGCACCAGCAACATTTTGCTGCACAGAATCACTACCACAGCTATCTTCTGCCTCCACACTGAGAGCTCCCTCTATGGGAGAGGACCAAGATTGACTCATCCTTTTGCCCCTCAGATCCTAGCCCAATACCCGGCATACAGCATTTAATAAATATTTACTGGGCGGATGGCTAAATGACTGGCCCACGACAAACTATTATTTCAATGTAATCCTGGTTTTGCCCCCCAGATCCTAACTAACCCAATTCCTGGCATACAGCATTTAATAAGTGTTTACTAGGTGGATGGCTGAATGACTGGCCCATGACAAACTATTATTTCATGTAATCCTAGAAAATGCCTCAAGCTATTTTGTTTTTAATAAAACATTAGGATTCAATTTGTTAAATGTATCACGTGATAACCACGTCACTGGCGTTTTGGCACAGTCAAATGATGCATCCTACGGTACATGTATAGCAGGGAGAAGAGTGCTTCAACCTAAGCAGAACACGGCTGAACACAGCCATGGGTGTGAATAACGCTGTGCTTTCCAAGTGAGTGTTTCTGGGGCAAGAAGAAGCTGGACTATGTCAAACTCTAAACCAGAGTTTTGACAGGTCCATTCAACTAATGCAGCTCGAATGTACACTTTATGAGTTTAAATGGTTAACCTGTCAGCTCCCAATTTTCCGCTTTGGAGAATCTTACCAGTTCTGCAACTGATCAAGGCAAGCGTTGGGAGGTCCTCCAATACAAGCACTCTGCTGTCTTTGCTTCCATTCCACCAGTTCATCGTTAATCAGGGCTTTCTGGGTAAGTTCAGTGATATTCAACAACTCTATTATTTTGTGAACTACTTCCTAAAGGGAGAGGAAGAAACAAAGTGAAATAAATTCATCTTCAATCACTGAATTTTAACACATTATTTTTCAAGCAAAGCAAATATTCTTTCATCTCAACTATGGCTCTAAGCCGAGTGTTTATAAAAATAATTTTTCCTCTATTCTAAACTTCAAGTCCATTATTTACAATCTGTGACAAAAGTGACAGGTTTTTCTGGAAAGTGAATCACTACCTTTCTCTTATTGTCGAGCATTAAATACATCTTGTGGAGTAACATCTGTTCCTGTTTCTGGTCATTCTTTGCCACACCATTGGTTTCGTGTTCTGTGAAAGACAGCACATTACATAAATGTAAAAGAAGACAAGACCAACTAAAGCCAGGATTCACATACATTTAGGAGAAATATGATCCAAATGCTGTCTAGTGATAAGTCAAAGTTGGGTCTTCTTCAATCTTTATTGAAAAAGAAAAATATTCTAAGTATAAAAACTAGACACACTGGAACAAAGTACTTATTTTCAATGACCTATCTAAATTGGAAATAGTACCGTCTGGTTCTTAAGTCACTGTCAGAATATGACCTAAATTAATATAAGTGACAAAATAAAAAACTTCAGATAAAAAAACAAAGCATACCTGTAGCTTTAAAAGAGAAGTAGATGATAGAAAATAATAAGACTTTCTCTCATTCCTTTCACCCAAATTATACTAATCATCTCTCCAATATTAACCATGTTATCCTCCAAATGACTGCTAGGGTTACAGCAGTACCTTATATGTTCCACACAATGCACACTTTTGGGTTATTTTCAGTTGCCATCATCATTAAAAACAAACAACAACAAAATAGAGTGATACATGCTTTAATACATGAGAAAAATGGTGAGAGTTATCTGTATACACATGGAGCTAGAATGTTTTAAGCAGCTGTAGGTATTACGGCAGGGGAACTCCACATATCTATTAGTCTCTGTCAATCAGTGGGCTTGGCACCATAAATAAAATAACAAATAACTAGTAGTCATCAGTGATTTTGTCCTCCAGGGAACACCTGGCAATGTCTAGGGGCAGTTTCAATTGTCATCACTAGGGATGAAGGGATAGTTTTATTGCCATCTAGTGGGCAGAAGTCAGAGATGCTGCTAAACACCCTATAATACACAGGATGGACGGACACACACACACACACACACACACACACACACACACACACACGAATTCATCTATTGTTCTGAGGCTAAGAAATCTTGGCTTGGGTCATCAAGAAGCCAAGACTAGCAATTCAGAGTCATAAAATATCTGGCAATTATGAAGGAATATTTGTCTTTGTTACCTAGTGTAGACAGAAAAAATTACAGCCAATGAGCACTGCTTTAAGTGTTAACTCTTACCTCTGTTTTGTGAGGTTTTGCATTTAAAGTCATATTCATCTTGTAAATCTTCTAGGGTCTTGATTTCATGCTCTATACACTACAAATAAAGATATAACCAGGTTATCTACTGATCAGCCTCCAAAGAGTTTAGGAAAGATTTTCCAGAAAACCATAGAAACAATCCTGCTCCAAGACAGACTAGACTTGCAAAATCCTAATCGCATACATTAAACAATTTCTGTATTGTTAATAAGTATATATAACAAACATTTTAGCAAAAAAAATATATGGCTATTTCCAGACTGGGCCCACTGACATCTACTTTAACAAAGTGTTTCCCTAAAAGGCTGCGAGATAAAAGTTGCTTCAAAGAATGCAGAGTTTTGTCTGCGTCCCTGAACAAGCCCGATCCCGTCTGATTTCGGAAGCTAAGTAGGGTCAGGCCTGGTTAGTACTTGGATGCGAGACCACCTACGAAGACCAGGTGCTGCAGGCATAAAAAATAAAAAATAAGGGATTGTAAGCTGACAAGGTCCTTGCAATCTGTGAGGTCAACCAAAGGTTGCCTCGCCTAAAAAAAAAAAAAATTGCGGAGTTTGGAAAGATGCTGTCTGAAGTCCATAAGTCACGGCCACTGGCCCAGAGACCCATGGGAGATCACTCGCCTCAACTGGAAGGCCTTTTCCACAGATACAGGTGTGGCATAAAGTAGGCTTCCTCACCTTTTCCTCCCAAATAGCCCTCACAATAGAGGGGAGTGACCATGTACCACCAAGGGCACTAAAGCAGCCTTCTGTTTCCATAAATGTCTTGCAAGTTTATATAAAAATTGTTCTGGATGTTTTATCCTAATCAGAAATGTATCAGAACTTCTTTCAATGAAATGTTTTTGCTCCCTTTCCAAGTCTTAGAATAAAACCAATGCTTGAGGAGGATGGGCCATGTTTTTTCTGGGGTAATGTGTAACCCCAGGAATCCATTTGAGAGGTACAGATAAAAAAAGGCTATTTAGAGCAGCAACGTCTAGTTTATTGGGTGATGGGGCAAAGTCGACAGAGCACAACACTACAAGGAAGAATAAGATAAGCTCAATGTTTGGAAGTCACGAGAGAGGCCATATTTGCTCATTGATTTTACCAATTTGTTTAGTTAAGGTTTGGAACTTCAGCAAAACTTTTCTTCTCAACTACTTAAAGAACTGAAATCAGTTACTTTTACATCAGAGCAAGTGAAACCTTTTTTTCTCTGCAAAAAGTTATACAATACATGTATATATTTAGTCAGTACTCACCATAACTTTATCCTTCACATTTCTGACTTTGCTGTCAAGCTCCTTCTGTTTGTCTAACATCACAGTGCTCTGAATATTCCCTGACTGAGCCTGTAACAGGAAGTGTATGGTTAACAGCCATCATTTCCTCTGGTGTATTTACCTACTGGTTACACTTCAAAGTCAAGTCGATAGACTGTGTATCTCCCCCTACCTACCAGACCTTCCAAAACTTCCCTACAGGCTTTCCACTTGAGAATCTATAAAGAATAGCTCAGTTCCCAAAGCTCTGGAAAATGCTAACAAATTGTTAACACTATAGAAAAACTATACTCAGTTCTTGCCTAAAATAAACAAACAGCATTTCTGAAATTTTCCATTAATTCATAGAGTTGCATTGAGCCACAAGGGAATTTCAGGGTTTCTCAAATTCTGTAGACAAGATTCTTCTTATTAGCCCTGTACTTATTTGTCTTAAAGCCTTGTGATTCACAGTGTGGTCCCTGGACTAGCAGCACCCTGCCACTTGGGAGCTTGTTGAAAATGCAAAATTTCAGGTCCTAATCTGATGATAACTGAATCAGAAACCCCATTTACATAAGATCCCAGGTGAGAGACATCAAATGAACAGAAGTGCTGTTAAGGACTTTAATGAATATCTGCTATTCTAAAGTAATAATGGATATCAATCCAGACTCACTGGGAGTATTAGTCCTTATCCCTGTTAATCAGAAGACTCAGACACAGTAGCATTATTTATTCATTACATATAGTGTTCCCTGATTTATTCATGTAGCATACACTTATGAGGCACTAAGTCAAGGTGAGACAATGTCCTAGGCCCAAGTATTAGAGTGGAAAACAAGATGGACCTGTTCTCAGAGGTCACACTCCAGAAAGATTCCATTTTTGTTTAGAGTTAAAGCCCCGCAGGCAAAAACTATGCCTGTCAACCTATCTCACATAATGCTCAGCACAGATTCTACAAAGGCGTTTTATATATTCAGATTTATCAGTCCTTTCTCTTTTTATTCCTGGATTTCCCCTCATATTAGAAAGCCTTTCCTTACTGACAGATTATAAAGGAGCTCACCCACTTTTTTCCCCTAGCTCTCACATGGTTTCATTGTTTTTACTTTTAAATCTCTAAAACATCTGAAGTTTATTCTTATGTTTAATGTGAAGTATGGGTCCAATTTTAACTTTTTTCCAAGGCTACCCTGGAAAAACAACATTTAATAAAAGTTCATATTTTCCTCAGTACTTTGAGTTGCCATCATATAAATTTCCATATGCATCTGGGTTTACTTCTAGATCTTTCTCTTCTTTCTCATTGGTCTTTCTCTTCATAAGCCTGAACCCTTGAACAAAGTTTAATTTTGGAAGGCTTGTAGTTTATCTAGTAGGGATAGTCCCATCTCATTGCTCTACTTTTTTATGAGTTTCCTTACAATTCTTGCATGTTTATTTTTCATGTGAATTTCAGAATCAATTTGTAGAACTCCAGAAAACAAATTTTGATTTTATTGGGATCACATTAAAATTCAGGAAAAGTCGATTATCTTTATGATATTGTTTTTAATTCTTAGGCTTCTGATGATTTTCTTTTGTCTAAAATGGCCAATATCACCAATACAATGCTATATAGCAATGGCGATAATGGACATCCTTGCCATGGTTCTGACTTACTGATGTTTTCCCAATGAAGTAAGATACTATCCCTAGAACTAAGAGATGTATATTTTAATATGTTAGGGAGGTATCCATCACTGCCTATTTTATTGAATTTTTTTTTTTTTTAATCAGGGATGGGTGTTGGATTTTTTTCAGACCTGTTCAGCATGGAGATAAGCATATGTTTTTTCTCCTTATATCTATTTACATATTGAATTATATTAATCGATTACCTAGTCATGATCTACTCTTGTAATCTAGAATAAATCCTACTTGGTCATAGGAAATAGGAAAATAAATCCTATTTTCTTAATGTAGTATTTAATTCTGATCCCTAATATTTTATTTAGTATTTTTATATTTATATTCATCAGTGAAATTGGTCCATAATTTTCTTTTTTGTTCTATCTTTGTTAGGTTTAGGTAATCAAAGTTATTATTTGTTCAGAGAAAACATTTGGAAGTTTTTTTCACTTTATATACTCTGCAATAGCAGAGATTCAAAGCAACTGAATTATATCAGTGTAAACTGTATTAGAAATACATGAAAATGGTTGGTATCCCCAGGTGCCACATGTCACAAAGTGATAACCTGGACTGCTCTGGCCACTCAGAATGAGCCATCACCTGAGCAGTTCCATAAACTTCCTGCAGGGAAATCTCTGCTGTTGTCCATTTCTAAGCCAGCTGGATGTGACTCCATGTCCCGTGGGCTCTGCTAACAGCTGGGATATTTCACCCACTGGAGGATCCTGAGTTCCCGGTCCTTTCCATAAACTATCAAGGGTTAGCTTAGTGAACAGGGGTATAAACAATCATGGTTCTAAGAATGCAGCTGCACTCCCACTACTATATTCCCTCACCACTGTTATACTGGCAGCTGCTTGGTGGAAAAAATCTGGTGATTGTGGCAGAGGCGTATGAAACCTCCAGCTTTGAACTTAAGCCGTTATTAAAACCCTTGGTATTCTTACTCCTTCCTCTCGCTCCCGCTCCATCCCTCTATCCCATCTGTTAAGCAGCTGCTTAGCTGGTAGCTTACTATCATATACTTAAAAAATAAAAATGTGACTACTGTACACTTTTGACTCTGATACTACTTCCAGGATGAGTCTTTAACTTTTTAATTTTCTGACAAACCAGGAAACATGAGGAAACCACAGGAACATCAAACATTAAAGCTGGAAGGGACCTTAGCTGTCATCTACCCCTATTTTCTCATTTCACACCTGCACCTCTGAAGACCTTATCTGGAGGGTTTTATTTAGAACTTGGCTACTTACACACCTAGACCTAAGAAAAATCTTCTGCTTAGGGAGGCTGTTCTTTACAACTGAATGAGCAGCTGTCCAGGCAAGGGGATATATGACAGGCACTCAAAGGGTGTTGAAAGTCCCAGTCGGAATGCCCTCATATCCTATTTCACAGATCAGAAAACTCAAAAGAGTGAAGTGACTTCTATAATGAATGGGTTTTTAGAGTCAGACAATTCTAGATTTAAATTCCAAACCTCATTTTCTCTGTGGCCTTGAACAAAGTACTTGACTTCTAAACCTTGGTTTTCTCAACTGTAAAATGGAGATAAGAATATTTACCTTCAAAAATCATGTTGAAACTATTTATTCAAATAAAATGATGTTTATAAGGTGCTTAGCACAGGGCCTGAAATATATGCACTCAGCACATGGTAATTCTATTATTACTCAAGACTGCAAAGATGGAAGAGCAAAGGGAAGCCTAGATCCCCTTCATGTCTTTCTCTCCAACCTGAAAGAAATCAGCACCACCCCCGGTGGTGAACCCTATGGACATAAATTTAAATACATATAATTAGCTGAAAGAAAGACAGACAGAAAGAAAGAGAGATGGAGAAAGAAAGAAGGTAAGGAAGGAAGAAAAAAAGGAAAAAAGAAAAAAGCTTAGTGTGTTATAATGGCAGCAGACAAACATTTATAGTCTACTAAGAATATCTATATATAATATAATATTCTCTTAAACATATTTCCCAAAAGCTCTCTATTAAAACAAAAAATAATGGGAACAATACTTCCTATTCCAGTATTTATACACAATTCTGTACTCTTTAAATACTCTAAACTGGCTCTGAATTTTGCATGTTTTTAACTTGAACTTCTTGAATCCTCATGTACCTGTCACAGTTTTAATAATGATCTATTCATGAATACTCTTATTTCATCTATATTCTCCCTACTCCTCTGGCCCCCAAACTAAGTTATTTTGAAGAAAATACATCACATCATTCTATAAATACATATATCAGTATAAATAGAAGATATATTATTAAAACATAATTACTTCAAAAGGGGGAAAATGGTGAAGAAATGTTTCTTAATTTCCCAGCCAGCAGTCAGCTGGATAAGGAGGCATCTACTATACTTTTCGTCTTTCCCTGACATCCCCAGACATCCAGGAGC
The DNA here is from genome assembly GCF_902729225.1 of Pteropus medius. Taxonomy (NCBI): domain Eukaryota; kingdom Metazoa; phylum Chordata; class Mammalia; order Chiroptera; family Pteropodidae; genus Pteropus; species Pteropus medius. The sequence continues at coordinate 2,443,433 of NW_024351729.1, forward strand.
CTCAAATCCCAAGAAGGCCTCGCTTCTCTTGCTCTGAGCTGGGAAGTCAACTAAACTTCCTTAAGTGTTCACTAATAACTCAGGTGTCCTTGAGAGGCTTAAAATCAGTCTCCCCACAAGTTACCTACATTTGTAAAGGGGAACTCAAAAGCTGACAAGTCCTCAAGACCCAAAGCACACTCAGGAAATGGGGTTGATCCGAGGGAGAAGAAGTCATCTCCTCTGTCTCCCAGTGCCAACTCTGGGCCTTGGGGCCAAATACGAGGAAAGTAACACTTGAGTGCCAAGGTAGACAGTTCATTCTTCTGCCATTCTCTGTGCTTGGCCATCCCCTCAAGTCTTTTTGAGATACAGGACTGTCCCATCACATAATGCTATTAAGATGAAAATTCCACATAATCAAAATTCCCTGCTTAAAACCTCCTAGGTATGTGCCATGCTGAAGACAGACACACCTCTCTCAGAGGAGACAATATGGCCAGCTTTTCTTCCAATGTTGATATACACTTTTATCAGGCTGGGTACCAGATGAACTTGTCAGCTTGAGTTTAGAACAAATAATATGTATCTTTAAATGCTTAGTGCATCAAGGGGCTTTCAGTGTGACAGAGAGACAGGAAAAACATGCCTGGGGAAGCAGCAAATCCATAAGGACTGGGCAAATGCTCAGGATGTGCATGGAGGATGGCATTTACCACCACTATTTAAATTCTCTCTCTCCCTCCCCAAATTTTCACAGTTCACTTTGTCAGTTATTTGTTAGGAAAATGCACACAGGATGCATTCCATTGTGTACTCTGGCATTCTCCCCCTCATACTGGAATGGTCTCAGCCAGAACAACTCACGCCACAGTGGTTTCACTACTTTCTGCCTGCTAGGTTGTTCCCACCAGCCCAACTCTCAAGAAAGGAACGAGTAAATGACATGGCAACTTCAAAAATCTGCTGAACCCTGATCGCCAAGAAGGTATATATGAGGATTAGCAAAATCATGATTAAAAATCTTGTACCAGTCCAACTCTGACTCATTCACTGTTTGGCTGTCTTAGAAATTTAACAGGTATCTCAATCTTTTTTAAACCAAAGCTCTTGATTTTCCCATCGACCTGTTCTTCTCCTCCAAAACCCACTGGTCCCTGCAAAAAACTCTACCCTCCTCCCTTCCCTGTCTTTCTCAACTCAGTAAATGGTAGTTCCAAGTGTCTCAAGTCACAAATCAGGTCATCCTCAATTTTTTCATATCTTCTTACATCTATGTCTGATCCTTCAGTATAAGTACCACCGTATCATGTCCAAAACATAACCTGAATCTTTCCACTTCTTCTCACTTCTACTGCGTGTACTCCCAGCTCGTCTCCCTTAGACTTCTGCAAGAGCTCACTGTCTCCCTGCTTCCTTTCCTGCCTGAGCACCTCAGAGAAGTCTTCTGATCCCGATCTAAACAAACAATCCCCAGACACTCCAGTACTATCTAGGCAGTATCCTACTTTATCATCTTCACAGCAATTTTCACTTCCTGGAAGGACTGTGTATATGTGTTGTCTCCCTCCCTCACTAGAATGACTTTAACTAAATTAGGGTCCTTTCTTGAAGGCTGGGTCCACAAAATCTCTATTTCCGATTTTCCCCACTTTTGGGGGCTATAAAATCAGAAGGCTGTTCACCACTGCTTTGAACAGGGCCTCAATACTGTTTGTTGGATGGATGAATGAATGGTTATTTTATTATTATTTTTAGTGTTCAATTCATGAAAAAAAAGTACCTGATTGAATCTCTGGGCATTTTCCAGGATTTTTCTTTCCTCCTTCAGACAGTTACAGATGATCATAGACATCAGTATTGGGTCTTCCTGAAAATTATCCTACATACAGGTTGTTAGAACAAAAATAAAATAAATTTCAGAATGTTTATTTGCTGAATGAAAAAAAACCTCTTTTATGTAAATATGGGATTATTCCAACTAAAACACAAAAACTAGGTCATACCTGAAGATTACGCTTGCTTTTCCTTATGTTATGCTGCAACAAAAAATTATTCTCCAAAGAAAAGCGACTGTATTGATCATCCAGCTGTGACAGGAGGTCATGAAAACGGATGGTGGCAAAGGAAACATCATTGGCGGCATGGTCCCTGGGAGATTTAAAATTTACACATTTCATTTAGATACTACTTTAAACAGACAAAATAAACACTGCTTTCCATACTGAAATTATTAAAAATAATCTCAAGTGTTTTCTTAGGTTTTATTTCCTTCTTTTGAAATTGTCATTGCTTTTAGCAGCAGTTCGTACAATATTTCTATTATACACAACTAGCATGAAAAATTCTAGAACTCCAAGATTGTGCACAAAACTGATAATGGAGATTATCTCTGGAGAGGGAAAAATCAACGGGACTTCACTTTCTATGTCAAATACCTTCAGAACATCTGAAATATCTGCAATGAGCAAACAATAAAATTTAAAATATAACACATCAGTTTTAAGAAATATTCCCTTGATTTTAATAACTTCTTCATATTTCTAATCAATGTTTTACCATAATTTAGCTTTAATTATTTCACTTACTTCTTTCTATAGCCTGGATCCTAACTTGGGAAAATAATTAATGTCAGCATTAACCTACCTTATTCAAAACATTTAGGAGTATGTGTCATAATTAAATTGACAAAACTATATAAAAGTACTTAATGACTTGAATTTAGCATTATAAAGACACATGCCATTTTTCAAATCGTTACACATTTCTGTAACCGATAATCCCAATGGCTGCTGATGAGATTCATCTTCCAGTCAATGTGGCTCCAAGTCAACGAGCTATTTTAAAAGCATAGAAAAACTTCTTCCTCTGTCAAGGGAGTTTTCCTTACCAGTCTTGCTTTTCTAGCCACTGTGCCAGGTACTGTCTGATTTCCATGGGAAAACTGTCGTCATAGAGCTGGTGAACCTGCTCCAAAAATTTGGAGTCAAGCTGCTGAAGCTCATACCACTGGGACATTCTGTAGGAAACAGAACATAGATCATGAATGGAAGTCCACAGCTGCAAAGAAAGCAAGCATATTTAGCATTGTGCTTCTTTTAAATATCTTGCTTAATTCAAAACATAATTTGTACCTGAGTTATATTATTTAAATAGTGTCTATATTCTAAAGCCTGTTTTTTAATTGAGTTTTGGGGTCGATACTTCTTTCTTTTGCAGTAAATACACCTTCAGGTCTTTGCTTAAACGTCAGCATATCAGGGAAGCCTTACTGGTCACCTTATTTAAGTTGACACCACCTCTTACCCTGAAAAATACTGTCCCTCTTCCTGATGGACTTTTCTCCATAGCACTTACCACCATCTAACCTACCACATATTTCTTTCTTTATTTTGATTACTGTATGTTTTCCCCACAGGAAGGAAATGATTTTGGAGGGTTTTGTTCACTGTTGTATCTATAGAACAGTAATAGGGCACATAATAGGTGTTCAATAAATATGCCTTTCAAATGAATTTGCCCTTTTATCAAACAAATGAAAACATTTAACCAGATTTACTTTCGGGCAAATTGTAAGAACTCTCCCAAAATTGTTCTCTTACAAATTACAGTACATTTGTAATTTGACTCAAAGAACTTTAAACTGGTATTTTATATTTTGTGATTCATAGGGTATAATGAATTATTTTTGTTATATACCTTTTAAAAGAGATATATTTTCTATTCTGTCAACTGCAAACAACAAATCTGGCACAAAAAGTGTAATAATTTTTAAAGATTGAAACAGCATTGTTAAATGTAATTTGAAAGGATAAAGTAACATTATCTCTTTAGATAATTATGTCAATTTTTACACAGCAATTCTAAAAATGAAAAATAAAAACAAAAGCCTGACTTAAGGAAGTCCTAACATCCTTTAGGAAAACGAAGAGTATCCATCGCCATAGTGTAATTTAGGATTTACATCAGGCAAGTCTGTCAATATTCAGAGTGAATATACGCGATTCTTGTCTTATGAGGCCCGTGAGGAAGAGGTCTGGATTTTGAAGCAGGAAAAAATGGAAGAATGTATGCATGCCTGCTGGCAAACAAACGTGTGCAGGCATGGTCATACCTACTCCACAAATTTCATTCCAAAGGAAGGTCAGGATGCGGTAGGACTAGAAAGCTAGTTACCATCACAAATACCAGTAGAAATGGGCTCAAGCCCATCCTTTTGACACCCTTTCTGTAGCAATTTAGTTTTCATTTCAAATTTATTTTACCTGAGCAGAAGACTACAAATCTGTGGCTCCCTCCCTCGTTGTAATGTATCTAATAAGGAGGTGCCTAAAATGAATATGCTGGCCAGAGTGTCTGCCAGCAGAGGCTGCAATTGCTCTTATTAAGCAAATGACCTCAGGCAACTCATTCATTCCCTATCAACAAGGTGATTGTTAGGACTGGATGAACTAATTCAGACACAGCACCTGGCACAGAGTAGGCAATCAATAAATTCATGTTAACAAAACCAGAATCCATCTCATTTTTTCGCAAAATGGGTTACTAACACAGGGACTGGCATGACCATCCCCCAAGCACCTGGCTCAAATCCCAACTTTCAGGCTGACTCCTCCAGTTCCAGGACCTCCTACCTCCTTGCCTCCCATACTATTTCTCACTCCAGCCTTCTGCTGCATACTGGTTGGATCACATCACTCTCTTGCTCAAAACTGCTACAGTTTACCCATTCCTAGGCTAATTTCCACCCTGGCTTTATGTTCATCTATTAACAAAGCAACCTAGCCATCATATTATCTATGGCAGTGATCCCCAACCTTTTTGGCACCAGAGACCGGTGCTCCTATTAGAATCTAATGCCTGATGATCTGAGGTGGAGCCGAGGCGGGTATGCTAGCGCTGGGGAACAGCTGCAAATACAGATGAAGCTTCACTTGCTCACCTGCCACTCACCTCCTGCAGTACGGCCCAGTTCCTAACAGGCCACAGATCAATACTGGTCCATGGCCCAGGGGTTGGGTACCTCTGATCTAGGGGCTTTTGGCTATGCCCAACATTTCTGCTTTGCTCCAGCTGTCACTTACTCTTGAAAACAGCCTCCCTACAATTTCTACCTCTCTAAATCCTATCGGTATCCAAAGGTAGATACAAATGCCCTTTCTTCCATGCCATCTAAGCCTTATCCAGAGACAATTAAGTTTTCTCTGACTTATACCTCATTGCATTCTATGCCTCTATTAGAGCATCAGTCCCTGTCTTCCTTATAAAGCTCTGTGATTGTCTCCCCTGCATGATATAATCTCCAGAGTTGCAAAGGCTATGCCTTCTTTTGTTAAAAAAAAAAAAAAAATCCTTTGCACCTTGGACAGTGTCCTGCATATATAATGAAATCAATAATAATTTGTTGAATTGAAATCTAGTATATTTCAGGCTGCAGCAGAAAGTAAAAGACAAAGCATATTATGGTCCAACAAGTTTGAGCCCTGCATCCTCATTAGGCAATAGTTGCATACTGTATTATGTTGCAAGTTTAAGTCTTATTTCTGTTCTATAAAAACAACCTCTCCAACCTATACAAACAATATCTAAAGCACAATCAACCACATACCTATGTACCTACCCCTAAACTCTTCTGTACTAGTTAGAATTTTTAAATTAAGATTAACTGTATTACTTGAGGGTTTGCAGGAACGAAACATGACTTTCATATTCTAGGAAGACATTAAGCTGCTTCATCCTTAAACATAAATATATAATTAAGTTCCAAAGTCATGTATTTATTCATTCATTTCCATGAACATTTACTAACCTATCGCCTTATGCACCCGCGAAAGGCTGGTGATGCAACCCAAGCGGCAGCTACACACAGTACTTCAGGTGCCAAGACTGCTGGGTCTGCATGCCCAGGATGCGAGCTTCTAACTTACACAGCTTTTCAGGGCTGGCATACAGCAAATGAAAACTTTCTACAAAATCTAACGGTAGTGGAAAGGGGAGGGAAGGAGGGAGTAGTGAGGGTAAAAGGGGAGATGCAGTGTTTTCCGGGGGATCATTGTATTTCACAAGACATCTTTACTGCTAGAGCACGACTGGCAGGGGCAACCGTGCCATCACCGAGAACAGCACCTGGGAATACCCTGGACGCGCGTTCTTTCCTGGGTGATGGATTCACTTCTCAGCACTGCAAAGCTCGTCCTCGCCCTGCGTCCCGCTGCCCTGCTCAATGGCGCCGATCTTGGGCGAATTCCCACCCCGGCACCCGGAACCTCACGCCCACTCACTCTGCGCGCCGGGTGGAGCAGGGAAGGGCGAAGGCACGGTGGTGCTGCCTCTCTCGGGCGCACCGGGTTGCCTCAGCTGGGTCTGGGGCCTGAAGGGCGTCGTCCCGGGTGAGGCCGGGGCCTTCCGCAGACTCTTGAGCAGGAAAACGAAAGTACCAGGCTGTTGAAAAGGCAGAGCCGACCGCCCCGCCTCCTCCGCCTCCACCAATCACCGGGGGCTTCCGCGCTCCGCCAATGGGACGCGGCTGTTCCGCGGGCGCGCCGCCTCCCCTGGGAGCCCGCAGTTCTGCCAAACCGCTGGATCCTCCTTAGCAAGGGCCTCGGCGTGAATGACGTGAAGCTTTGTTCTGTGTTGCAACTTGCCTTCCTGGCCGTTAGGTTTACACATTCTACAGAGCAACTAAGGAAGTTCTGTATTTGCAGAGGCCCAAACTTGGAGATCTCTGCGTTAGCCATATATCTGAGAACCTGAGGCAGAGGACATTGTCATTCTAGAAGCTCAGCAGCTGACCTCCGTGTAGCTAAACGCAGGGGATGCTTTTCTGTCCTCACCTACTCGATTGCTCAGAAACCTTTGGCACAGTTGATGCCTCCATTCTTTAACACTGTTTTCTTGGTCATGATGACGACACATCCTCCTTTTGTCTTCCTACCTCTCTGGCATTCTTTCTCCATCTCTGCTCCACCTGTACTACCAAATGGGTCAATGTTAAGTGTTAGAATTCAGATTTTGGTCTGCTTTATCCACATTTCTCTTCTCGCTGCCCTGCGATGTCCTCACCAACAGCATCCCAATTTTCTTCTAGATGTGGAAGGCTTCTATATGTGTTTCCTGTCCACGCTTGGCCTCTGAGCTCCAAATCCACGTGTATATCCGCAACTGGATCCCCTACTTGGAGGTCCAGTAAGCTCTGCAAACTAGTTATGTTCAGAACCAACTCATCATCGTTCTCTTCAAACCTGCCCTTTTCCTAGAAATGGCACACGCCAGCGTGGACTCATTTTTGACATTGCCTCTCCCTCACTTGGCACACCTCCTGAAACCTTGTTTGATTCTTCCAAATATTTCTCAATTCTCATCACTTTTCTCCATCTCTTATGCCATCCTCCCTTTTCTCTCATTTGAGTTATTGCCATAGATTCCCAAATGGCAGCCTCATCTCAGCTCTTAACTTTCTTTTAATCCATTCTCCCTATGGTAGTTTGAATGATTTTTTTAAAATTGCAAAGCAGATTATGTGTTTGTCAACCTGAAAAGTCCTCTAATGGTCTTTCTTATAAAATCCAAATTACTTAATATACTCTACGAAGCAATGCCCTGGTTCCTCTATTGCTTTCTCTAACCCCATCTTGTGCCATTCTTTTTTTACTTCAGCATTTTTGTTCTTCAAACAAGTCAAGCTCTTTCCCCAAACTCAGGGCCTTCTTACCAACGGTTCTCCATTTGGAAAGCCCCTTGCATCAATATCCCCCTCCCCCAACTTCTTTGCTGGCTAACTTATCATTTCTATCTCAGCCGAAATCTCAGCCTAAATGTCACTTCCCAAGTAGGCATCCCTGAGGCCAGCCTAGATTAGATTTTCTTGGAATGTACACTCATAAACTCCTTCAAGCAGATGGACCATGAATCAATCCTTGAATAATAAGGCAACTTCCGGTAGAAAAAGGATCTAAATAATTTCCCAGGGATATGCTTATATCTGTGTCTATTACAGTTTTTTCTTTTCCCACATCTATATACTCCTTCTTGTCACATGTTCACCCTCACAAAGCCAGTACTGAATTCGGGATAGCAATGACCATTAGCATCAAGTGGCAGTCTTCTGTTAAAAGAGATGCCAAACCACTAAATTGCCTGCACTAAGAGCGCAGACGATATTTGAGAAAAGCCAACTCCAGGAAGGGTAAATAATATGTTTAAAATATTTTTTTCTGATACTGTAAAACCTGCACATAGACTAGCTTCAATATTGATGGGGGAATTAAATAATCTTAGTATTTGCAAACAGGATGTCTCTCTTTGGCTCGCCACATTTTAACTGTCATCAAGTTCTATGAATGCTTTCTTCCCTATGACTTTATTCTTCTTAGTCTTACCATCTCTGACAATATCCTATTGTAGGCCTTTATCACTTCAGAACTGGAATGCTACAACAGACATCAAACTTCTGTCCCTTTCCCCTTCATTATATTTTCCAAATTAAATTCTCTTTTTATACAGTCATTTATACAGTCATTCTCTGCTCAAAAGCCTCGACAACTCTCATTACATTTATGATAAACACAAACTGGTCTAGCTCCTCCATAGACAGTCCCTCCCTTTCTTTCCAGCCTTGTCTCCCATTGTCCCATTACCCAACTAAACTCTATCCCCTGCTCTCCTCTCATCCTTTTACTTTTCCTGTTCTTGCCCATTTGAACATATTACTGGTAAGTATTGCACATACTAAATGGCGAGTCCTGCCCTTTACTCCCTTCACTTATTAACTCCTTACACAACTTTTAAAACTGAGCCCAAATTCTACATTCTCCTTTTGGAATCACATCAACCTGTGGTGATCAATCTGGTCTTTGCAAAAATATGATATATAGTGTGTCTATTTATGTTGGCAATCATCACACGGTCTCTTATATTGTGGTTTTTGAAGTGTCCAAGTCTTATCCATCCAAGATTCTAAGTTGCTGAAGGGCAAACAATATGTATTTTGTAGGTGTGACTATATAACATAGTGACTGCTTAAAAAGCAACCCAAACAAAAAACAAATCAAACAAAAAACTAGAGATCCAAAAATGACAGACTGAAATGTGTGATGGCCCTCTTAGAACAGTCAGCTTGGGGAGCTGTATCTTTATACCTACAATGTCAACTTTGCAAAAGGCACAAACCTAGAAAAAATAGCTAATACTATGTCTGGTAGGTTGCATTATTTTTCAGATTTTTTCCTTCCCTTCTCACTCTTGGCCATGGTTCACTAAGAGTGGAGTGCACCTTCCTGTGCACTGACTGTGGCCTTGGCTCTGTGACTTGCTCTGACTAATGGAATGTGAGCGAATATGATACTTGCTCCAACTAGTCTGAGACTTTTCATGTTCTGTGTGACCAACTTGTTTTCATGAGTTCCTTTTCTGCACTAGGAGACAGCAGGCTCAAGCACCTGCTGCTCTTCCAGTTGGAACACTGGAAGGAGAGATGTGTGGAGCCTTGCAGCAGAACTGCTGCAGCCTATCCACATAGCTTAAGTGCCAGTGGGGACCGGTGGTATGTGTTAGTTTCTTGTCATTGTTGTAAATCAGAGGTATTTTTGTTTGTTTGTTTGTTTTGCCACTGAGATAGCTGACTAATTCATAGATGATAGAATCAAAATTCTTAATTATCTTAACAGGATAGAATGCTGCTGGGTTGAAAACAACTGGATAAAACTTAAAACAGACTTAAAACACAGATCTGTATTATTGTTTGTTTTTTTTTTTAAAAAAGCAACAAATGACAGGGTATCTTTTGCTGCCCGTGCCCAGCTTCTAAATAGTTCTAAACGGTGCATCTAGTTGGTCATTAGCAATTGATCAGAAATGGCAGATAAGAAACTTACTATTTGCTATCCCTCAAAGGAGAGTCAAAGATGATGAGGAGTCTAGAAACCACATTTTTTGATGAGGAATTGAAAGCACTGGATAAACTCATAAATTCACATGATGTTATAGTGGAAACACTCTTAGAAACCATGCCAGACCTCCCATTTGGAACAAATTTATTTTGCTTGGAGAAAAGAAGACAGTGTTATTCCTATTCTTCATTCATTTATTCCTAATCACCCAGCTGTATTTATTTAATTATATTTTCCATAATTATAAACATAAAGAATACAAATTCAGCCTACAAGCCAAGGCAAAAAGATATATATTATCAATTACACATTCTCATTATAAGAAATTACGAAGGATCTACTGGTAGATTCTTTTCAATAATGGCTCCATTATTCCTTTCCCTGTACCCACATTCCTTTGCAACATGACTGTAGCTCCTTCCAGCAAGAAGTGGGGACTATTTCTCCTCCACTTGAATCTGGGCTGACTTGTGACTTGCTTCGAGCAATATTATGAAGCAGGCATGACACCTTGTTATTTTGAGCATGGGCCTCAATGGGCCTCATACTCTCCATTCCCAGAACGCTGCCCTGTCTCCATGGCAAGTCAGACTAGCCTGCTGCAGAATGAGAGAGTGCACAGATCACAGAGGAATCCTGCAGCTGTCAGGGCTTAGGCCTCAGGAGGGTGAGAGAGCCCAGGCAAGATCAGAGGGCTTGACCCTGATGAGCAGATCTGCCCAGCTTGCCATAGATTCACAAACAATGATAAATGGTTTTTTTTTACCTTACTGAGTTTTGGTGGTAGTTTGGTTTGTTATGTAGCAATAGATCACTATGTGTCTTATGGGAGGAAGCCCAGCATCCAACTACTGAATTCTAGAACAAAATTTCTCAGGTGGTGCAGGCCCACTGCCCTTTCCTCACCACGAATATCTTCCTTGGGGTCTCTCATCCCCCAGTAGTCCACTATCCCGAGTGTCCTTACCACATTTGGGTTAAAGACTTACTAGCTCTGTGTTCTGTCTTTATGGTCTTGGTCTGTTTCAAATCTGATGAAAAAAAAAAAACCTATAGTAATATGTTTAAATATGCTCCCTATCCTTCCAGCAACCAATATTGCATTTTAGATATGTTTTTTCTTATGTTGGTAACCTAAATATCTAATAGTACGAATTAAACTTAATCAGTGTAAGCCATATATGTTAATCTGTAACATAACAGAACTGAAAAGAAGGGTTTCTAAAATTCTCTGCAGTTCTCTCGATTTTTGATATTCATAATAGAATATTAAACTTAGGCTTTCAAAGACTATTTACACTGGAAAATACCTACGTATAAAATTAAAATGCAGGATAGAACACATAGTATTATCCTAGTACTGTAAAAACATATAGAAATGTAAATACATGGAAACGCACTGAGACAGAGGGAGAGGGAGAAACGGAGAGGGGAATATTTTAAATACTAATGTTTCTGGGTGGTGGATTACTTTTTTATAATTTTCTTTTTCTTTTCAAAAATGTCTTAACAAGTACTATTAAATTTATAGTCCAAACACCCTCACGAACACCTTTTAAAGTCCTGTGCTTTCAGGAGAGTGGCCCGTGCCTGCAGAACCAGGTACACTCGGGCACGCGCCTGTGGTCCCCCTCCCGGAAGTTTCTAAAACAGCTGGCCAGAAACGCGGTGGGAGGGACGGGGCTGCTCAGAAGAGCCTCCCCACGTGTTTTCGGGGAAATAGCCGGGGAGCGAGAAGGAGAAGGATTGAGAGGAAACCGAAAAGCGAAAGTCAGCACACGGGGAGCAGTACGCAGGCGCGGATCCGGGGCTTTCCGCTGAATTGGACGCCCTCCTGCGGTTTCTCCCGCAGCGTCCGGGAGGGCGGTAAACGCAAGCTCTCCCGGCGAGGGCCAGCGGCTTTTCCACACCCTCCCTGCCGAGCCGAGTCTGAGAGTGGTGGTCCTTGGACAAAATGAAAGGTGGAAGTGGGGGCGGGTCCCCGTTATTAGAGAGAGCGAGGGGAACGTTTTCTAATTGCTTGAGGTGATGGAAACCTCACGTATCCCATACTTCCACCGTTTCTTTGTTCCCTTGTCCTGGAGTCATACCTTTTTTCTCTGTCACTTCTCTACCTACACAATCTGCGCTCATGTTAACTCATATTTACTGGCCTTTCAAACTCTGCTGCTCACCCAGCTGGGGTGCCTACTCTTAAACCAGACATGAAGGTGGGGGCTGGCTGTTTCTTCAGCTGTCCTTTTGCTACATCTGCAAAAGGGGTTTTCCTCTTTCTCTTGGGGTCTTCTGGCCCCCCTTGCCCTCTCTCTTATGATGATTATACCAGATGGGGTGGGAGAGGAGAATAGTTTAGTCACTGGACCACCATTTCAAAAGTTTTGCAGGCCCAGGAAAAAATGTTTTGGCCTTGCTTGCTACCTGCATGACTTACTGAATGATTCCAGGAAGCACTGACCTAGTCTCTTTGGGCTCCACTCAACCACTCTTAAAGGGCTTTACCTACTAAGGGTGACCTAAGGACCAGCCTAGGACCTCCGGTGTGTGAGAGGACCCACCTTACTGGACCTCGTGTGAGAGTGAGCACCAGTCCCCGTGGCTGCACATAAAACCACCAGCAAGTACACTTCACATAATTCCCACAATGCAGATGGATGTTTATTTTCCCGTTAAGAGGACAGGAGCAGCTATACAATTTTCAGTGCAAAATTAAAATATGGGTCCCTTTTTTTCAGAATCTATTAAAAATTTCGAGAAGGAAACAGCATTAATCCAAGCATGTGGCCCTTCTGAGTGCGTGGCCCTTCTGAGTGCTCGGCCCTGTGCAACTGCACGGGTAGCATACCTGAGAAGTCCCTAGTGTGGGAATTTTGGGGGTGGGGGTTTCCTCTGTAGAAATCTTGTTCTATGTTTACTTAAAACAAATGAAAACAAATATAATGAAGAAACAAATTAATATACCACTCCTTCCTGTAGCACTTGCAAGAACATCCAGAGCCTTCACTTTCCCTGTAGAGCCCTACACGATCTGGTTGGTCTTGCCTCCCTTCTTACACGTCTTGTCCCACTTTCTCTGTGCTTCACTATGCTCTTCTCCCCAGGCCCTCTTCCTATTCCTCAATTACCCCAAGCTTTCACCTGCCTAGGTCCTATATATATATATATATATATATACTGTTCTTTTGGGATGGTAGCTCCTCATTCTTCAGGTCCTCAAGTCATATGCCATCTCCTCAGACAGACCTTCATTAACCACTTCTTCCATTTACATTTATATTCTTAAATATGTCACACTTTTATTTTCACAGCACTTATTAAATCTGTCCTTTATTATTTGCTTGTCTACTTTTATCTCTCCTCACAACAGGAGTTACTTGGAGCTGTTACAGCCTGTCTCATTTTTGTTCCACGAGAGAATTAAGCCTAATGCCCCGAGGTACCTGTTTATGAATCACCTTCTCTCCTATATATCTAGAATGGCACAACTTACCATCCTTGGGACACTGAGAAAACAGTCAAGCAAATCACTTTCTTGTGGTTTAGATGGGAAACTCTGGTTGAGAAAGGTAATGCTTGATACAGAGTAGTCAATAATATTTTTTAGATGAGTGAATAACATCATTGACCAACACTGTGATCAGGAATCATAGGTTAATCCCACGCTTCAGAACTCAGCACTGGCACGAATGGGCTAGAGTTGAGAAGGAGAAGAGCGTGTTTATTTTGAACAACTCCCCCAAAGGATTTTAATGAGAGCACCATTCTTCTTCTACCTCTAACCTCTCTCCCCCATCTCCACCCTGCCTCTGGGATTTTTTCCATGTGAGGCAGTTGATAAGACATCTAGGTGAATGATTGTCAAGTCTAAAGTAAGAATATGTTGTATAGGATTTTTAGCGGGGGCAGGAGCAGTAAAGGCTATGAGTTTAATGAGAGGGACTTAAGGGAAATTTCAGGTAGGTAGATGTCTGGGATGTTTGGCACACATGAGATACTTAAAGGAAAGTTAGAGTAAGCTAATAATCAAACAATATAATTCCAGAGCATTTTTACACAGTTTGGAGAGAGGTAAAGTAGAGAGGAAGTCCTGTGATGTTTGAACCATAGCAAGCATGTCTTCTTGGTTAATCAGTTTGAAAAGTAATATTGCGGACTGTTTATGATTTTAGAGTTTGGAGGCATTATAAAGGGAGTTCTAGTTTAGTCTTGCAGGTAGGCCAAAGGAGCAAAGGAGCAAAGGAAAGAAGGGAAATAATTGCTGTCCTCTGTGTGTTCAAAACACCAAGTCATTACCAAGTATTTATTAAAAGGTAGATTGTGCTAGATCCTAGGGATATAACTGTGAACAAAGCCTTCTTGGTTTCTGTACATAACAGAGCTTGCTTAGAGTTAAATGAAGAAGATGGCTGATATGCATTTACAATAAAGCCGATAAAGACTGTGCTAGGGGGTCTAGAGGATATGGAGCAGGTACGATGTAACCTGAGCCATACATATGTGCTCGTCTGTGTGTGTGTGTTTGTGTGTGTGTGTGTGTGTGTGTGTGTGTGTGTGACATGAAGCCTTTCCAGAGCCCAAAGGATGTGCAAGTGTTATCCAGGTGACTAGATATAGATGAGATGGTTTTAGAGAATTGAGAGGATACAGCACAGAGAAGTGAAATGAGTATGGACCATCAAAGAAACTGAAAGTAGTTCAGTCAATCTTTTGCATATATGTTTTGGAGGACGAGAAGTGCTGGGGAGAAGTGATGAGACATGAGATGAGAGATGAGTTGAAGAGTAAGAAGAGACTAAAAAATGACTTTGTAAAGATCTGTTAAGAATTATGGTCTTCATCCAGAACTGGGATTCTTAATATTTTTTGTGCCATGGACCCTTTGGGTAGTTAGATGAAACCTATAAACTCCTTCAAAAAAATAATGTTTTCAGTTGAATAAAATAAAATACCTAGGATTAAAAAGGAAACCACACTGAAATGCAGATATCAAAATATTGAAACCAATTTTGTGACTTAAGTGCTTCTTTATTAATGGCATTAAATAAGATCTAGTAATGGGTCTGATGAATGCAATTTTAAAATTGTTCTTAGCATAGCAATATTTTAAGATAACTGTAACAACTGTAATGTGACAAAAATATGGTGTAGGTTATGGTTTGTTGCCCATATACCTAATTGAAGGAAATTCTAAGTTACAGCCAGAATTTTATGAAAGTAAAATTCTAACTATTGCCATCTAAATTCACGAACCTCCAGAATTCTGTCCATACTCTCCAGACAGGAACTGCTAATTGGAACATTATAAGCCATTTGAAGATTTTAAGCAGGGAGTGAAATAATCCAATTTGCTTTAAATAGAGCCCTCTGTCTACATCGGAAGCCACATGGAATTTTTGTTGTATTTACTGTAATAGATGTTGCAGAGAATGTCTTTCATCGTGTTTTTTTTAGTGTCCTCTTTGTGAGGATTTTGGTTGAAATGTTCTATGTCTTATAGTAGTAGTTATACAACTGAATGGGTTTGTTAGGAAAAGGTGGATTTTTACTGTCTGTAAATTATACTTCAGTAAGCCAGACTTTAAAAAATGCAGTCAGCCCATTCAATGTTCTCATGGCCAATTTGAAACAATTAAAAAGATTATATGTCAGAAATTGGAGTGCACGTGTACAGAGTCCAGTTTACTAAGTCTGGACTGCAATTATCTACTATTAGAGCATAGCACTTGGATGGTTTGACCCCTATTTTTGTTCCTTCTACTACAAGGTGCACGTGGGCCTCCTGAACCATGTAAGGTAAAGAAAAATCTCTTGGGCTTGCAGAGTTATACTCACTCTTTATACTTCTTTGGGGGACTTTCTTTGCTTCCTTGAGACTTTGAGGAAATACACTGGCAGCTGTCTTTCTTCAGCATTTATTCCAGATAAAGTTATCGATATTCAGTATAATTGGTCAAAGTGATTCTTTACAAGAATTTGAAAAGGGTTCAGTAAAATGGACATCTGAGATTGGTGTAGGATGGGTGAGGGGAAAAAGGAAAATATGGTTATTATTTTGAAAATCTATATTATGTTTCATTTAATGCTGCTTATTTGCTACTAATTTGGCAGAAAAAAATTATTCTAGGGTATAGAGGAGATTGATAGGATGGAAGCTCTCTAAGGGAGAAGGCAGTTTATGTTAAAATCTTTTTTACCCTTTGAATTCTTTTTCCATCAAACATTGGCCTTTCCCTGTTTGTCTTGCCTGGGGGACAGAAAATCAGTTAGAGAGGAGTTCCCAGAGGGCACCCGTCATCTCTGATTGCAGTCAGGGCTCACCTTGGATACAAGCCTCAGGATTTTTCACCAGTAGGTCATGGCATGTGCCTAGTTATTATGACTTCCTTACCTGGCTCAGCAGCTTTCCTAGGGCCTGGTGGACATAGAGAGCTCCCCAGGTCCTAGCACTTGGGGACCCCACGCTATTACTAAGGGCAACAGCTGGGCAATGGTACTAAGCATCCAGTATGACCCATAATATCAGATATCACCAGGAATGACTCTGAGTCCCTCCCCCTAATAAGAAGTATTCCTGGCAGTGATACCAGCATCTGTGAACTCAAAAGTTGGGACATTGTTGACATGGCAATCAAGAGGCTTCCTAATTCACCCCTGGACACCCTGGAATTGCTGCTGTTAATGCCCCATCATCACTTACATGTTGTGTCTAGTGTGATAACCCTTACCTGAGAGCTCAGGACACTGGCTTATTTGGCTTTTCCCTCAGGCTGTCCTGCTGGTTTTTGAGTAATGTAGTTGTACCTGTTATTTTTGACCTATTCTGAAATCTTAACACTTGAACCTTCTAGAACCGAAATCATAAGTAACTTGTGAGAAACAAAATCAGAAATGAAATAAATACATACAAATGAGTCTTTAGTTAATATTATATTAACACTTGGTTTCTCAAAGTGTCTTATCTTGCAAGTTTATCTGAAGCTTTGGTTTTTAGCATTTCAATCACAACACTTTCAATTGTGGGTGTCATGCCAGTGAGAGGAGAGCTTCAGACTTCAACCATTTACTGGAAACCGGTATATACAAAGTTGAATTGTTGGCAAAGACCAGTCTTTAAACATTTTCCTTTGCTTCCTTCTTTTGAGTGTCATGAGTTTATTCTGTCATTCAGCAGAATAAGGAGACTTCATCTAAAATTGAAAAATGAAAATAACCTTTGAAGAAACTATTATTTTACAAATAAATCACTATTTTAGGTAAACATCCTCTCATATACTAAATACTCCATAATCATTCTGCCAATTATCTACTAAGTATTCGCAACAGTAATTGGGATTGATCGGTCTAAAATAAAAAGCACTTTTTAAGTAGATGAAAACTGTTTTAAGAGGTCCTACTCATCCTGCCAAAAATGTAATGAGGAAGTGGTTGTAAAATGTTGCAAAAGTTCTCTCACAGCTGAATGATTTAAGGACAACTAACATCGAAATAAGCTATCCAAGGACAGTATGGATTTTCCATCCCTGGAAGTCTTCAAGAGAAGGACTAAAAACCACTTGATTTACAGCCAGATAGAAATCTCTTGGGGCGGGAGTCCCTTCAAGATTCTATTATTCTAATGTATGTTCATCCTCATGTAAATTGAGGGTTGGAACTGCTTGATGGCACTGGGGTTTAAGAACAGATAAAAGGCTTCCTAAATCCCATAACTGCATTTACAATTATGACTCAGTTCTCAGAAAAGTATTATTATACTGCTGCTGATTGTTATTCAGATACTACTTAAGGAGACTCCTGGGACTAATAATGCAAGTAACAATCAAAAAACAAAACAAAAGAAAACAAAAAAAACCCCTGGAATTTGTGGTGCCTCAACTGCTAAAATTAATATTAAACTAGGCTTATGAATATTGACTAATATGTGTTGTCTGCTAAAGTGGAGAGAGTGGTAGGGGTTGGTGGGGCCTATAGTGGAAGTAGGAATGAAGTGTATTAGAGTCGAGTTCAGGAATATTTTGCCCTGTGGTGACTTGTGATGAAAAGAATTTAAAGCAGTTCAAATAAGTGAAGGTGTCTGCTCTCAATGCAGATAAGATTAGCAACACACAGGACTATACGGACATCCCTTGTGTTATGCTAATGAATTTGTTTTCTCACTGCCCAGGCAGAACTTCAGCCCCTTTGGTTCACACACTACCTCTGCTTCATTAGGAATGCCCTTGACCAGCAATGGAAAAGAAAGGGAACATACTGCAGTTTCAATTGCTGTGGGACTCAGGTTTTCTCTCAGCACTGCATATACACCTGGAGACATGGGAAGAAGGTCTGATGGAGACTGTGGCTCAGTTGAATCACTTCGGCTTAAAGAGATAAGGTAAATATTGAAAAGGATTTAAAAATTACAGCTGGTGACAACTTATTGTCTCAGGAATTCATTTCTAGGGCTTTATCTGTTTATGACTCTCAGATTTCCAACTTCATCATTTGCTGTCACAACATTAAGCCTACTATGGAATATATGGCATATAAAAGGACAACTTTATAATTCCAATCATGATAGACTGTGTGTCCTGAAGACTAGCTTTATGTATTAAAAGGAATGGAACATTGAACATTAAAGTGCTTTACTCTCAGTTAAATTTCCTATAAGAAAGCTTTCTTTTGATAAATTCAATAATAAATATTTTATATGTGACTAAGATTACTTACATGGTTGAGATGGGGATAAAAACAGAAGGAACATAACCTTTGTCTCCCCTTTCTGTTGGTCTTGAGACTGGAAAAGAAAGGCACAATGTTGGAAAAAAATGTTACCAATACTATTGATAAAATTAGAAAAAAGTCTAGAAAGAAATATGTAATGCTAAAAAGAAGAGAGATAATAAAATTGCTTAGCGAGTCACAAAAATTTTTGGTTGACTAGATGAAACAGTATTCTAGATGAGCATAAAGTGTGCAAGAAGAGAAAAGCAAATCTTTTGGCAGGCCCGATCTGACTTTACACATTAATGTCTCTAAAATGTGTGAGAAAAATTGAGAACCCAACTATATTACTGGCTTCTATGTGATTGTCAGGACTGATTTGTTCATGTGTTGGGGGATTTATGGTAACTCAACTCTTTTCATTAAAACTGGCACCAATCATAATCTTGTATTTACACAAATTTTTGAAGCACAGACATCAGTGTTATTAAAAGTACTACTGTACTATAGCAACAGTAATGTACCAACCTCACCCTCGAAACATTCCCCAAATTTCTCTGGTATACTACATTGAACTTGTGCTTGGTTGTAATTTGGACCAACTGTAATTTTCATCTGTAATTTGTTTCATTGGCATTCGCTGTTTCATTTGATCAGTTGTAGAGACACTTAAAAGCCACAGGGATTTTTTTTGTTATTGTTTTGTTTGTTTGTTTGTTTCAGAAGGGGATGAAGTAGAGTGGCAGCAAGTCACCTGCTGTAAGTGACATATATAAGGTATTCCACATGATGGTACTCATAGATTTAGTTGCTGTAGATGAACATTTTAATGGATCGTATATACTTTCATTAAAGAAATAGAATGGTGGATTTGTATTACAATTATGTAACTAATTTCATGAATGTTCTTTCATGTATTCAACAACTATTTACCAAATTCCTCTTTGGCCAGGTATTATTTTAGGTCCTTAACATTCAGCCAGGAAAGGCAGGCATGTCAAGCCTTGTTATTGGTAGGCTAGGAGATGGGAGATGTTACACAGACCCCCTGGCAAATGAACAATACTGAGTTGTGAGACTACAATAAGATAAAACTATAAAGCTTATAAACCCTGGGCTTCTTTTACAAAAACAAACAAACGAACAAACAAAAACTCCCCCAAAAAACAGGCTTGCTTGACTTTTAACAGCTTTCTAATCATTACCTTCACTTTCTTTTCTTCTCTCCCAGTCACAGAAGTGAAGTCAGAACCATAGAAGGAAGGAGGAAACCAAAACCCTCCAAGTGGCTATGAGCGGTCCCCATGGCCCTGGTGAACTCTGGTTCCAACTAGTCTACTTACTCCTAACTACTCTGCTAGAGTTAGACAGCCCTGGCCATTCCTTTACATGGACCGTTGACACACCACTTTTTTCCAAAGGCTTTGACCTCCACATACCTCTTGGATCTTTCAATGATCAAAGTAAACATAGAAAGAAACTTCATTTACTTTATTTCAATATGACGTTATCTTCCAAAATCTTAAGGAAAAAAAGCACACAGAAAGAACCTAACCTTCGCAAGGCTGGGAGCTGTAGTGTTTACCGAAGGCTTTGTCTTTGGGAATGTCAGGATATAGGTACTTCAGAGGGTTTTCAGGAATGTTTTCAGCCATAATAACCTTGTAGTCTCGAAGGATGTCAGCGAATGGCAGAGCAGACAACCGGCCTTTATTGTAGGGTTCCACAGAGTGGAATCTCACTTCTCCTGGAAAAACAGAAAGCAGGGGGATATTCATGTTCCTGCAGGCATCCTTTGGGGCCATTTTTCCTGCCCTCATGAAGTCACTGATTACAAAACAATGCCAGCCCTTTTCTACAGTCTGGACAGTACAGATTGCCACATGATAGAGGACACCCATACGGTCTATGAGAAATTCACGGTATCCCATTCTGGCACAACTGTAATAATTAATATTCAAACCCATTGAACATATGGGAAACAGAACACACCACGCATTTCTAAAAACTGAAACTTGATTAGCTAAACTTGATACTAATCTCACAAGAATAAACAATAGTGAGCACGTACCATTTTCAGAGTGGTCCACCCAGGTGAAAGTTATTCCTCCAAGGTGGCTTTCACTGAATCTTAACAAAAAAGTTCCAGGCATTTTGTCCTTTAGCAAGAGTCGTTCCTTCTCCTTGCTAACAAAGCCCATGACATACCTAAAAATAGAACAGTGCATAGTTTTATCTGAGCAAAGCCTGTAATTTATTGCATTTACATTTAATTCATTCACAAAGAACAGACTTAAATTTGTTTTGAGTATAACCAATGTCAATGGTGCCTGAAATACTCTTATATAGATTAAAGTAAATATCAATATTCTATGAAGAATATAAGAAACTACAACTATTTCCCCCAATGACACTAAACATGCTTGAAAAGAAAAGAAAACGAAAAAACACAACAGCATAAAAATAAGAACCTAATGAACTCATATGGAAAATATAACCAGTAACTCACCCATCAATCCAAAGGGGAAGAATGTGTTTCTTAATTAGATCTAATATTGCTTCAAGCCATGTCCAAAAGGTAAATGATTTACCAGGTAAGTGTTCCTATTGGAATAGACAAACATATTAGGACAATGACTATTTCAATAATTATGTTGATATAATAATTTGAGTTCCTCTTTTTCAGTGAAATATTTCCTTTAAATGAGACAACACTTTAGAATTTCTTTTTAAAATAACCTTATTCAGGAAGTCACCAAAATCCTAGACTATGATTTGGAGACTTAAAAAGGAGCGCTATTACATTTTCACCCATCAGATCTACAATATAAAAAATAATAAAGCCAATCTTGTCAAGGACTGGAGAATATATGCTCTCATTTCTATAAATTCAGACAAGTTTTCTAGATGGCAATTTGGTGATGTGTATTGAAAGCTTTAACTATTCCTTTAACACTTTGCTCAGCAATATTTTAGGATTTTTATCTGAAGGAAATGTTTAGATAAATATAAAAAGGTATATACAAGATTCTAATTGCAACATTTAAAAAAATAGCCAATATTGGAAAAATGTCAATATCCAACTGGTAGTTCATAATGTATTTCTTAAATCTTAAAACAGACGTACCTTTCCAAATTAAATGCATGCTGCCATTGATATTAAAAGACTACCGACTTTTGTCAGGTAGAAAAGAAGGAATGCTATTTTTTTTAAAAAAAAGATTATATAAATGATGTCTCCCTTCCCTTGTTTGTACCTTGCAGAACTTGGCCCAGGTGAGATGACCGTCACTGTAGCTAGTTTGGACTAAAATGAAAGAAAAGAATGAGATTTTTATCAAACAATTAGCCTCTTCAATTTGGTGCTTAATTTAGATTTTCTCTTCCCCCCTCTTCTTTCAAGCATTTCTTAAGCACCTGCTATGTGTTTACAGTGTACTTACTGCTAGAAACAGTAATAATATATCATAAAATATATTATTTATTCTTTTCCACAGAGGAAGTCAAGATAGTTTTAGGAAGAGAGTGAGTGTCTAGGACCAGCAGTAGTGGAAACGTGTGTGATTTGGTTAAGAATGGATAGGAGAAAGAGGAGGCTACTTCAGTAGCAAGAATAATAAAGGATGAAGCATAGTGGACATAATTATGGCTTATGAAGGCAGCCTAATGTTGGAGAATAAACATTATAAAATCACTTTGTATAAATTAGGTGTATCCAGATTACCAGGAGTCTTGACTATTACATGAAAAGAATGGATGAAGATTCACTGGGCAATAAGGGACCATTGACTTTTGATCCAGGGAAGTGAAAGGATACAAGAGTTTCTATGTAAATTTCTAAAGAAATTATACTCATAAGAATACTTTGATAAAGATCTGAAAGGATATGGTGGCTATCTATGCTACATTTTTAAAAGCTTTATTCACTCGTTAAAAAATATTTATTGAATTCCTACTACTGCAGTATAGAAATTAAATAAGGATCAAAAAGGATACTTACATTAGTACATTTTATAATATTCCCAAAGCCCTGATCTATTTAAATTTGTATTGATCAGATAATGGCTACAAATGGCAACCCAGCATCACCTGGTTACATCAAACTTAACCAAATCACACACGTTTCCAATATTGCTGCTCAAATGCATCTTTGTCCCTACTTTAACTAGAACTGTATACAAATCTCATTTTAACTCTTTTTGGTGCTAAATGTGTTCATCCCAGAATTGTCAAAATATAGATATCTTTTAAAATTCTTTTAGAAAAAGCTTACATTATAGTCACTCCAAGGAGTACCAATGACTCTATATTACAAAGTTTAGAAACATCAAAACCAAAGTTTTTGTTTTTGTTTTTTTCAGATAAGGGAGAGTTTATAAAGGAGAATGTTTGAGTAGTACAGGATTTAGCACCCTGTCACCATATATTTGATCCCTTTTATCCTATCTACTTCCCTTCTCCCTCCTTCCCCTTATCCTCTGGTTGAAGTTTTCTTGATACATAGAATTAAGGATTACCTGGGTGGTTTTTAATTTCTATTAAATTTTCTGGCCCTGGAATCAGCTACTTTCTATTTGGTTAATGACCATTGTGATATTAATATGAGAGATCAAGGCACCATTCATTATAAGACTTCACATTATATTCAGTGGAAATGCATAAAAACACCCTAGAGACTGAAGTGTGAAATGGAATGGAAGTGAGGCTTTAGCCATGGGCAGGCCTGGCCTGTGTCTTGGCTCTGCTATGAACTAGCCATGCAGCTGTGGCAAGTTACTTAACCTCTGAACTTGAGTATCCTCATCTGTAAAATGGATCATTTTGCCTTAAATAATCATTGTTCACCCTTAAAAAACTTTTGTAAGAAAAAATATATAGCATTTAGTCCTTGTGCCTGCCATTATAGTAGGAACTCAATAAATTGTGATGATCATTGCTATTATTAATAGTAGTAATATCACCCTGGCTTTCTAAAACACTTGAGTACCAAAAGCAGGGGCAAGTCATCCATGTATATGAGCTCTCACCTGTAATCTTCTCTGCCAGCATATTGAGTTGATCTGAGTTGAGGCCACGGCCGACATATGATGAAAACTGCCAGCTCATCACTTCTAGGAGTTGACTTAAAGTGGCAGATGGAGGATTATTAAAGAAAACCAAGTTCTGAAATAGAGTTATAATGATTATATTTATTAATCACATTGAACACAGTAGAATTCAATATCTAGGATTTCTGATTTAACTCTTTAGGCCAACTTAAGTTAACAATACAGATTATCTCATCTCCGTTGTGCTTTTTAATTAAGATTGATTTTGTCTTTTCCTAAATAGTTCTTTTTTCCTTCAGTCTACTATAATATATGGCTCCATCTTATCCTTGAAAAAAAATCATTAGGCATCTCTTGAACTAATCCTCTCCCTAACTCCAGACTATGGACTATCAACTCCTATAAGTGTTTAACATTGTCTAACAAATAATTGGACAGATATTCTTTTCTGAAATAATATTAATCTTAAACAAAACTTATATTATGTTATTTAATTGGTTTATCATGGATTGGTACAAGCTATACCTTGATCAGACAAAGCGTCCCAAAGTACAAAAAGAGTTAAGATCCAGGCTAAGGAAGATGATCCTACAATATGAATTCATAATTAACCTACAATATTAATTTATAATTTATAATTAACCATAATTCAAAATTAACTTTTGTTCTGTGGATAGTAGTGGTCTTTTCTTATTTTGCTTTAGACAAGAGAATCTTTTGTATGATCATCTCCGAAAAAAGACTGTTTGTACCGGAAACTGGGTCAACAATAGTGGAACAGATAACTTCATCTCAGATTACTGCAAAAACCAGGAAAGATGTTCTAAGAAGAAAAGAAAGGAAATAATTGAGAAATCTAGTTCATTATAGGCAGAAGGTTTTGGTGAACATGAACTAAGCAGGGGAGCAAGAAATGGAACCAATCCAAGAGAGTTCAGAAGGTGAGAATAAAACAAGACAGCATCTAATAGAGTGGGAGATAAGAAGGGGAGGAACAGAGAGAAAGAATTTCTAGAGAGGCAGTTTTCCTTGAACCTGAGAATTGTGTCTGGATAAATGACCAAAAATAATAGAGTATACTCATGGTCTAGGAGCTTGAGTTTTGATGCAGAGTAAAATTAAGAGGAACTGCAGTTATTTGTTATGTTGGACTCTTTAAGTAGGCTGTGCATCTGTGTTTTAGAATCTGTATATGATCTACATCTCCAGATTCCTCATTCAGGAGCAGAACAGAATCTGGGATGTATAATAACTTTGGTAGCTTTCTTATAGAAGAAAGATGCAGCAGAAGCTAAATGCAGCAACATTGCACTCTGGGGCTAGAGGACAAAGAAGTATCCCTATCTTCCCTCCTGCATCTTAAAATTGGATAAAAAGCTCTGAACGTTTGTAGCTCCTAGCGGGGAATGACATTTAATTTCAAGGATGTTTGGCTGTTCTTGGCTTTAAAGACCAGATGACTTCTCTACTGAGTTCTGTTCCTCTCACTGCTGTATGTGATCTTAAAGGAAGTGAGGCACAATGCAGCCTTCCTCTGCAGTTAATCTGTCTCTAAATGCCAGGGCACCGGAAGATTAGAAAGAATAGGGCTGAGTCATTTTCCATGTTGTTTCCTTATTAGGTACATTAAATAAAAGGGAAAGAGCACTTAGAGATGGCTCATTATGTCTGTTCCTATTGCTGGGTACTAAGGTAAAAAAAATTCTTCCCTTGAGAAGGAACATTTACTTTGAATCAAGAAAAAATGTTATTTACATCTGACCTATTTTCTCTAGACCTTGGTGGTTTCCAGGACAACACACTGAGGTTTGGTAAGAGGGAGCAAGGGGAAATGCTGACTCATCTTTTTTGCCACTCCCTTCCCTGGTTGTCTTTTAAGAAGAACATCTATTCTCTGCTTGCTTTGTAACTTCAGGTCAAATTTTGATCAATGTCTCAACCACCAGATGGCAACAAAATCCAATTTGAGCCTAGAATGGATTAAATCTATATAATCAACTTCAATGAGTTAAATCTACAATCAACTTGAAAATTTGTACAGTCAGAGTGTAGTTAGGCAAGACTGATGACTATTCTAGTCGTTTATTTGGAAACCAATTCACTATCTCTGTTGAAGAGCCTGTGTGGGAGATGTGGCCAAGGTTGAGGTTGGTAAACACAGCAGTCAGTTATCAAATTCTACAGCAAGGAGTCTCCCCACAACCCAGTTAGCAGAGCCACAGGATGACCCTAGAACTCTCTCTGATGCACATATTTGGGAGCTGATCAGACTCTCTGTCTGTCATTTTTGACAGCTAGAATTCTCTCGGGGTCCAAGTACATTTGAACATAATACTTTAACTATTACATGAGAGAGGAATCTTATAGGTAGATATATTGGAGTTCTGGAATAAAACAATCCACAAAGACATGCCCAAATTTTATTTACATATGGGTATTCATACATACATATATATATGTCTTATAAAATATATATGTATCTTTCAATGCAGATGGGTTTTGTTGACAATAAAACAAACCAAATAGCATTAAAGGAGGAGAGATACGAATAGATACTCTACCTGACAGTCGTTGGTTGATACGTTGTACCAAATAATGGATGCCCAAGCATTAGGTAACTGACTGACATTGGAAATCATCACCACAGGTAATGAGCTGGTCTGGTTTTAAAAAAAAAAGCATAGTTATTATAGGTAGCTGCACCTTAAATGGACCCTCTACCCAACAGGGCTATCTCAAACCAATCTCACTCCTCCAACCCTGGTATCCATACTGCCCTGGTCACTAAAATGACTTGTGTAGGCACAGGAACTTTCTGTGAATATATCAGTCAAGGTACTGGGAGGAAAGAAGTTATAGAAAAGGTATCCTTTCAAAAGTGCTCAGTCAGCTTCTCCAATATCTTCCCTGACGTTGTATAAATATTTATACTTTCTTATATCACAGACTGCCTACAATGCAAGTCATTAGAGCTTGTATTGATTTAGCGACTGTCTTCAAGTTACACTAAAGAACCTAAATGGATCAATATGTTAAAATTATGATCTAGCATTTAATTAATGTCAGTACTAGACATGGGAGTTTTAATTGTAGAAGATGGAGAGGTAAGCAATTTGGAATACAAAGCATTATGGGAGATAGAGCTGCCTGGTCTGTTGCTGTAGAACTGACTTAATACTATTGGTACTGTAGTTTTCAACCTTATGGAATAAATAAATTTTCACAGACTAGACTGGGAAATTTAGCAACTGTTATTAGTCTCTACTCAATAACAAAGTTTAGAGAGCTATAGAGAGTAAAATAGCCACTTGAGGAACTTAATAATTCATGGAAACACAAGTTTACAGAAAAGAGATATGGGAGAAATCCATGGAAGATTTTATAAACATGTTTACATTCATTAACATAAAAGAGCAAAGGTAGAACTCTAAAATAATATGCTACTAATAAGATCATATTCAGGATGTCTGAAATTGTGTTTATTGGTTCATGCACTCATTCATTCATTTACTCAATTAATGCTGAGCATCCACTATGTGGCAAGCACTGTGCTTGGAGTGAGAAATGAGGCATGATGCCCTGCCTTCAGGGAGCTCGTAGTCAATCACATTCAATTTTACCTCAAAGTTTCTTATTCCTTCTTTGAGTTCAGTGGTGAATGTTGTAAGAGGATCAAAACAATGTACTGTTAATGCTCCTATCATTTATCTTTACTAATTACATTAGAAAAAACATTTCTGAAAGATTTTTATGTACAAGTTAAGTTTTTGAAAATATATCACTGCATTACATGATTCAAGGATACTTATTCCTCTTCAGGCTTTTCGCTGAGTATCCATGACTCAGGAAATCCCAGAAAACAAATGAACTACAATCTAGCCAACAAATTATTCAATATATGTGTATATTGAATTCATAATACCCATGAGATTTTACCATTCATATTTAACCAGAATAGTATATGTTGACTAATTAGTGAATATTTGTCATATTGATTTTCTAAATTAAAACAAAAATAAGGAATGGGAATTATGAAAACCTAGAAAAGACTGAGCTTTCATCTACAAATGTTGACCAGTTCCTGAAAATGTTATAAGCAAATAGTAGATGTTTCTTGAAACACCTACCTCCAAATCTATAGTCAGGCCATAGAGACAGATCTGTGTTTCAAAGGTTATGGAATGAAGCTCTTCAGTCACCATATGACAGCCCTAAGGAAGAAAGAAAGAAGTTTTTATCTTACAAATGCAAACTTGCTATCTATTTTTAGGCCTGCTTCTTTATAAAAATCAATAAATTCTTAAAGTATATGATCCCAAACTTCCCTAGGATGGAACATTTCTTCCTTTTATTTAAAAAATTATTTAGAGTATGCAGAGACTTTGAGAAACCTTCATTTCCACAAACAGAATTATTTTAAGTCTCAAAACAATATAACTTATGGCTTTTAAAATCCCAGCATATTTTCATCATTTGAAATTCAGAGAAATTGTTCTTTTTTTTTTAATTTTTGAAAATCAGTCTTTTGACGTACCAACTCTTAATAAAAGCAAGCCACATATGTGTAGATACAACAGAAACAACTCAGTGTCATAATGAATTTGTTTAAAAAGAAAGCAAGATTTCTTTCTTGTTAAACATGGTGGAAAACGTATTTTCCTCTGCTCCCTCCAGAAGCTTCAATAACATAATAGCAGGAGTTTTGTTTACTTTCTAATAAAATAAAACTTTAATCTAGATCTTCTAGTGAGAGGTAGGGGGGAATATGGAGTGAGGGTGACAATAAGGTGCCAACTGCCTCAGAACCAAGAGCCTGAAGCCTTTGAGCCCCCGAGGCTGGAAAGTGAAGAGGGCTGAACAGGAGGAGCAGTTATGAGACCAAGTGCATGCAATTGGGTCCCATCTCTCTCCCATCCTGGAAGGGGTAGGAGGTTTATTTAGTCTCTGGATTTGAACCAGAAGAACTAAAGAAGCTCTCTGAATTTTGGATACAAAGTCAAACAGGACAAAGGCGAGGTGCTGTGCTGGAGAGAGGAAGACCCTGTAAACGTGTACAGGGAAGTTCATGCCCCTTCCTCTCTGTTTGACATCCCTAAGAAAGAGATCCAGGAAGTGGACTAGACCTAGGGAGACAATTTTATAGATATTGCCTTTGGGGGTCCCCCAATGAGATAGCCAGATCCTAATAATCGCTCTTCAGTCTACAATTCCCACCATTCACTTCCAGTTCTTAGTGCCCTTCTCTTAAACATAAACAGTAAGCTAATGATCATCCAACATTTGACGAAACTTCTCACATGAAACACATATATAAAAATCAACAACAAAGCATTCAGAAAAGAAGAGATAACACAAAAGCAAACAAAGAGTTGAAAAAGATGATAACAAAAAACACTCAGTTTTATACATCAACTCAACAAATAAATTGGCAAATCAACCAATTAGAATGCGTGGACATTGGATACTGATTTGTATAAACCAACCATAAAGAGATCTTTTTGAGACAGTGGAGAAATTTGAAAAAGTAATTGAGTTTTATTAAGAAAGATTTTAAAAATTATTATTTTCATTTTTTTGTGATAAGCGTGTTGTGGTTAAGTTTTTAAAATTCCTTACCTTCTAGATAAGAGATACCAGTGAGTAAGATGCTGTACCACCTGGGATTTAAGTACTCCAGAAAAAAATGTGTGTGTATCTTATTTCACACACATAAGATAGGCAAAATGTGAATCATTGTTGAAGCTGGGTGGTGTATAAATGAAGGTTTATTGTGTTTCTCTCTCTACTTTTGTATATATTTGTATGTGTGTGTGTATATCATTACAGAGTTCTTAGAGATGTTTAAAAACTTTATTAATATTCTCACAGATGTAACAAATATATTACATCAGTGAAACAAGAAAAGGATGCGATCAAAAGAGACATTCAGAAAATAATAATGAATAATTAAAATATAATAAGATAAGTAGACAAGTCAGTAGAAGGACTGGAACTGGGGTGAAGGAAATGTTCCAGAAAGTAAAACAAAAAACAAAGAAATAAAAAATAAGATAGAAAAGATAACAAAGAATTAATACACAAACTCTAATAACACAGAAGTTCAGAAAGAGAACCGAAAAAATGAAATAGAGGAAATATCAAAGGCATAACCCATTGATAACTCTTACACACTGCCAATACAAGTTGGTACAATCACTTTGGAAAATAATTTCTCAAAATCTAATAAAGTAGAAGATGCACTCCCTAAGATGATGGTGAAAGGAAAAACTACTCCAAAAAACAGAAAACAGTTGGGCAACAGGATCAGAGGACAGCCGGCCCAGACTGAAGCAAGAGATGGAGGGTTCCCAGAGAGATGTCGCCAAGAAGAAAAAGAAACTCATATTGACCTGTTTAACCAAATTGCAAGGAGTTCTCAAGTTCTGAAGGAAGTTTGGGGCTACATTTGTGACAGGTACATAAAACAAATTGCTCAAATAAAAAAAAAATTGAGACAACTAATCAATATAGGGGAAACTAAAAGTAATCTAAGAATAGAAATACAATCATATTGTTATATGGCTCAGTTGTTGACAATTTTTATAATCATAGTAATGTAAACATTGAATATATTAACTAAATCAAAATATGTTATATAATAATATTGTGAAAATGGAGGGGAAATTTATATGTATGGAAAGCTAGGATAAGAGAACCAAAGCTTAATCTTTTATAGAAAGAATTCAAAAATTAAATGTGAAAAAAAAATCAAGAAATATCAGTACGATATGAGCGTGACATTTACAGCTCAAAAAATGATCACCTCTGGGGAGTGGGCTTGGAGTAGAAAGGAGTGGAACAGAAATTGCTGTTTTTCCCTGACGAAATTTTACAGCATCTTGTTATGTGCCAGCAGCACTGTCATCATCTAAGAGTTTGTTAGAAAAACAGGATCTCTGACTTCACCACAGGCCTACTGAATCCTGGGTGGAATTTGTGAGAAAATTATTCTCAATGTGGTATATCTACATTGTGTTTAGTCTCAAAAGGGATGTGAAAAATTTGGAGATGGCGGAGAAAGCTTAAACAATTTTTAAAAATCAGCACTGTGGGAAAATGTAAACTGAAGTGGTATTATTTGGCAAGAAAAGTTAGGGTGGGTTGGAGGTGGCAGAGTCAGCTCTGGGAGAAAGGGAGATCTAATAGTGAATATGTGCTAATAACAAGTCAGAATCTATTAGTATTAAATTTCAAATAATAAAAACAGTTCTAATATGATGACATGAATAACAATTACATGAGAAAGACTTTATAGACAACGAAGAATGTTAAATTTATACTTGTTATTGAGAAAAAAGTAGAGAATTAAAAACTCCTCTCTCCCTTGGGTTAGGTCATTGTGGTACCTTACATTCCCACAGGTAGTTAGATTCACTAGAGTGGGATTGCTTCTTATCGGGTTAGCTAAAAGTTATGTTAACGAAATGAAAATTGTGCTTGAAAATCCCTTAGACCATTCCTAAAATTACTCCCAGTACATCTAACGCACTAAACAGACATTTTCCCCACCTCCATCCCCCCACTTTCATGTTTAAATAAATGGATGACAGATGATAGATAGATAGATAGATAGATAGATAGATAGATAGATAGATAGATGATAGATGGTGGATGATAGCTGTTTCTTTGGTTGAACATGAGATGAAGTAATTAGCTTATGTTCAGACCCCAAGTTGAAGAAAAAACACATTTTTTTAAACAACAGATGATCTCACTACCCTATAGGATGCTTATGGGATACACTATGCAAAGCACTGATGAATGGAGAATCCACAATTTCTTGTCCTCTAATGGGTGCCTTTAACACTCACCGAATTCAATGACAAGATGATACAAGCCTGTTCAGAACAGTTGAGAGGCCTGAGGCAAGCATGCAGATGGAGACCCACATGCCATATGTCTAAATATTTAACCATTATAAATCAAGTTAACAATCTGTTAAAATATGGCCTCACTTCCTACCTTGACATCTGAGCTTTCACATGACCTAAATGACCAGGTTTTATCTCCCCAAAGTCCCAACTGGAACATGGTGGCCAGGGGAAAGCATGGCCATCCTGGACCATTGTCCATCCCCTCTCTTCCACCTCTTTGAGGGGCCTTGTATGTCTAATATGGCCGCTAGGCCTCTGTGCTTGTGCTTAGAAATGTTTGCATTGATGATAACACCTATGCTTGGGAGAGTAAACTTGGAGAAGAGGCCCGGACAGGCCTTGAAAGTGGGCTTGAGGTCTTTCAGGCTGGGAGTTCTGTGGTCCTGAACTCTGGGTGAGCACATTGTCTGGACCCCACATACATTTTCCTCTTTCAGGAAGTACAGCTGGAGGATAGCCAAAGGGAGCTTTTTTGAGTACACAATTCCAACCTTTTCCAATTCTAGCCTGTATAGTTTAATTTCTATGATTAAATGTACATATAATACATCATTCATTATGGATAATTTCCCCAGATCTTTGGGTTATGGAACCATCCAAAGTGTGAGACAGAGTAATGACACTCATCCATTAACTTTGGAAAAAGACTTTTCATGCTTTAGATATTACTTTACTGAACTGGAGTGTGTGCAGTGAGAGATCTCAGTGATTCAGATTAATTTTCTATGTTTACCTAAAACCCCTGATGCAATTGTGAGGCACATTTAGAATAAGATCCAGTAAGAAATCTGACATACAATACACAGGACTGGAGAATAGCAGCTGTGACAAAAAGAAGCATCATTAATTTTCAGTTTGCATGGCCATCACTCATAATCTTTATTACTTATAAGTATAGTCTCAGCCAGGGACACTATTCAATTTCACATTCCTTACAGATCGGGAAAATATCCTAGGTAAGGTGCACCATTAATGTCTTTATTAAAAGCCACTCTAATCATCTGAGATGGTTATGGATTTAAAATATCAATATTTATAATAGTTATATGGCAATGAATATAATAACTTGATTGACCATATTGTACTTCTAAAGAAAAGCACCTATTTGATAATCTGTTAAGAAACTGGACGACTGGCTGAACAATTCGAAGAAGGTTCCACCTGGAAAAAAATACACAACCTGATGAAAGGTAAGTATAGATGTCATCATATTCTTTTTTGTTCCCTCTGTTCAGTGTCTAATAGTATGCCCTGGAAACCTAGAATATGTTAATAAATGATTATGGCTTTTAACTTGAAAGGAAACCTCTGCCAAGTAAATATGACTGAGATAAGGATGATTTTTATCTAAATTTCTTGCTCATCTCTTAACAGGCCATAATCTATGATAATGTTGTACATGGAAAACTATGTAGAATAGAACACAATTAAAATTCTTCATTCACTTGATGAATATTTATTGAGTACCTGCCATGAGCTAGACAATGTGTTAGATGCTGGGAAATAATGATAAGAGAGGAAATAATGGTACAATCACGTGAGAGATGGACTTCAGCCACAAGCTCATAGGAAACAAATGTAAACTGACAACTAATCCTCAGCCCATAAAATAAGAGGACTGTAAGGAGGATATTGCATAAGAAGTCCAAATTGTTAGTGTTATTGTTGTACTGATGTCTCTCTTTAAAAAAGCAATGCAGCTATTTAAATTAGTTCAGAATGAAATCAACTTCCTGTGAAAATGCTGGGGCTAGTTGGAGTGTGAATAGTGTATCTGTGTTTGAGAACACTGAACCTTGAAAGAACATCTGTTTGGCTATTTTGTTAAATGAAACTCAAGTCACCCAGGCTTTGCTAATAGCTTCTTTGTGCTTCATGACTTTCCACCACATAAACAAAATTACCTAACACCTCAGTGTGTGGCTAAAACTGTCATTTATCAGTTAAAGCCTGCTGACAAAGAACAAATTAGAATGACTGCAATTCCAGCTTCCCTCCCTGTTCAAACAGTTTCCAGATTTCAGTAATCACTGTAGCTGGCTCCCACCAGATAAGGACCTCCAGGAAAGGTTGCTCCCTGGGGATGTTTCTTTTATAGGGACAGACCTGATGCCTTCAAAGTTTGGCTACTGGCTAGATGATGGAATTGTTTCTTCATGGTGACTCTTCCAAGGAAAGAACAAAGGTGAGAGAAAGAGGCAGTAATTGCTAACCTTGATTTCGTGACTGTCTACAGATTCCTCAAGGGGTGTTGTGAAATTCCAAAGCGAATTCTTAAAATTAAATTCATTTTGTAAAAAAAAAAAAAAATGTAAATCCCCTACCCTAAGGTGCGCTTTTGCGGGTTACAAAATCTTAGTCAAAGGAGCTTCGGAGATGATCTAGTACAATGGTTTTCAAATATTTTTTAACTTTGGAACATAGTCTTGAAATTTTCCACCTGGGTTCGTACAACACAGAAAATAGAGCTGTCTTGACTGAAACAGGGATGGGAGACCCAGAGCTCTGCCTTTCACCAACCCCTAATCCAAAGGTGACTCCCGAGGCATCTCTCTGGTATTTTAGGGTCTTCTGGAAACAGTATGGGTCTAGTGTAACTTCCTCCTTTCATCCAATCCTACAGCCAGGAGTCCCTGCACATCCTGACAGGTCACCTCTTCTTGGATAATCCCAGAATCCAACAGCCATGGGGTGCTGCAAT
Source organism: Pteropus medius (assembly GCF_902729225.1). NCBI lineage: Eukaryota > Metazoa > Chordata > Mammalia > Chiroptera > Pteropodidae > Pteropus > Pteropus medius. The sequence goes on from NW_024351729.1 coordinate 2,477,658, forward strand.
TCTAAGGTAGTTTGGAATGGCGACCTCAGGAAACTATAATTCATGACATCTTGGTATGTTCTCAATCATTTAATAAGTATCAAATCCAGGTTCTCACAACCACAAAAGCAGAACTGAGGGACTCTAAGTTGTGTGTGAGCGTGTATGTGACACACATGCACGCACACACGCAGGAGTGGGGTAGGGAGAGTGCGGCAGTGGGGTAGTGGTGGGAACCTGAGGCATGTGATATTATAAAAGGGCCATACAGACATGGTGCTCTGAGGTTTCGGGGACCTGGAGTCATAAGGAGTGTGCTCAGGGGCTTTTGAAAGGGACCATTCTTTGCCAAGCACTTTGGCTGGAGAGCAGTTAAGGATAAGGATCAGCAGTTTGTACTAGGTCAGATACCTCCTTTGGAGTCATTTTCCCACCTGTGTTAATACCTGCTTTTACAGAGGGGGCAGCCTGAGGGGAAATCAGGAATTGCCATAGTAGACTTCTGCACAGCGCACTGCAGTTGACTCTCACATACACCATCTCATTTGTTCTTCCCAACAACCCTATGAAGAGCAGGTTAACATGGTCCTCATTTGATAGATGAGGAAACTGGGAGTTAGTAAGGTTAAGTGGCTTGTGCAAGGTCTGCTGCCTAGAAGAGGCAGAGCCCAACATAATGCAATTTCCCCTACCTCACTGAGGCGTACAGAAGATAAGGGAGAGGTCAAGAACATTTTCTGAGGAAACATTATTTTAAATTACTTTTAAACTTTGTAAGGATTCTGGTGCAAGGTGGCTACATGATTTCTGAGTGGGTGGGTTCAATAGCAGCAGCAGCTGGAACAGACAGGAAAAGATGAGATGCTACCTGCAAATCCACAAAAATCTCCCTCATAGGAATACCAGCAAATGGAGAGGGCTTGATGAGGTAAAGGGGAGGGAAGGGATCAAAGAGGAGTGCCAATCAGCATGGCTTCTCTTGGGGAAGGTTTCATGATCTCAGAAGCAGCATGGCATACTGGCTGAGAGAATGGACATGAGAGCCACGGTTTAAATCTTGGCGGACTCCTCTATGTCCCAGTTTCCCTGCACGATGCCAGTAGTATATACTTCATAGCAGTATCGCAAGAATTACATAAATCAAGGTCAGTGAAGCTCTTAGACAGCACCCAGTATATAGTAAATGCCATACGAGGGTTTGTTAAATAAATTCTTGTCTGGCTGTGAACTCCTGATGCAGGTGCTGACAGATAAACAACGGCTACTATTCGAAATTCAAAAGCGAAGCTAATATGTTAGCATCTTGTCTTGAAATTTAGGTTACTACAACCCCATGACTTTATGAATCCTACTATATCACCAGATCTTCCTCAGCTCGTTCTTGTCTTTCCTTTAGGCATCTCCACTCCTGGACAAGCCCCTGATTCCTTGGCTCATCTTTCTCACCCCACTTTTATATGCTTTATGACTTTTCAATTCTTCTTGTAGCACTTAAAACAACGTTCAAGTCTATGGTTTGTGTACCTAGGAGTCATATTAAAATTCTATCAACAGGGGGAGCTCAAAGAATAGTTTAAAATAAAATTATCTTGATCTGGCAAACTTGGGGGAGGGAAAAGGAAGAAATAGAATCATTCTGATATGACTGTACAATTTTGTTATAAATAGGAAAATAAGAGGAAATAAATTCAAATTAATAAAAGTAGATAATATTAATAAGATTGGTTGTTTTTTCTAGAGTAGACAATTATTTACTTAGATTTCTGTCTCTGGGAAAATCCAAGTAAAGATTTTGATTTTACATTCATAGAAATGACAATGTAATAAAGAGATGAACTATTTCGATTTATTCATTCCCATTTGATTTGTTTTACTTAAGAAAAGTTCAGAAGCTTTGTGCTTAGTCTATTTGGACTTAGTAAATACTATACAGGGATGTCACACAGCATGAAATGTCATTTTTATTCTGGTCAAAATTCCAGTGAGATGAGTGAAATGGGCTTTAATTAATAATGTGCTAAGGTTTCAATTAGGAAGAATAAAACATTTATAAATTACTATAAGGTAGGAAGAATAATTTCCACTTCTTTGGTTTACTGGACTATCTTTAAACTCAAAAGCTCTGTTCATGTGATATTTGGGCTATTAGAGACTTGTTTGCAGGGCTGACCTAAGTCAAGGTTCTATCCTGGGAGGAAGGCGAGCCCATCTTTGGTGGGGCTGTGATATTTGGCAAATGACCTTGAAGACATGATTAAGGGAATGAAGAATTCTTGCAAGTTTAGTGGAGCACTAAACTTGTCGTAATAAATCTGTGGTTTTGTGGGATGGGTTTTATTGATTGTAGTTGAATGCTGGATTTATAAAGTGCTTTTTGCCCCCAAATAATTTAAAAATATTTCTCATAGGAGCTGTGAGGTATAAGGCCAGGAGATTAAATCCACACTAACCACACCATAAATAAACCTCCCTGCTTTATAACTGCATTATGTAGATGGTCTTACATATGCAGCATCTCTGAGCAGAAAGCATTGGGCTTTATAATCTTGATCTGTTAGACGAAAAAAAATGCGATATCTCTCTAATAGATCATTTGCTCAGGATTACGTTTTTCAGTCATTGTCAAAATGGACTCAAACCCAGATTTTCTAATTCTAAATATGGAGGGCATAGACATATGCCTTAATATCTAGTCAAACTAAATTTATATCTCCAAGACCATTTACAACCCAGGATTTGATCACTCTATTATTTACTTACTCAAATGCAAACACTTAAACTATATCCATTTGTATTTTTAATCAATTTATGCAGTGAAATGCAAACCTTAGATCTAAAAGCAAGGTAATTGACACCATAAAATAATAAGACTGTTTTTCACATATGTTTGAGACCTCTTATCTGAGGAAAATGAGTGATTTGAAGATATTTCATAACATCTTTAAATAATTGCTGTATGAAAAAAGCAAGATTATGAAAAAATGTGTACATATTCATATATTTTAAAGTAATATATACATAGATAAAAGTCTAGAATGATATGAACCAAAATGTTTACAGTCATTTTCTTAGGAGGGTGTTATTATATGCAATTTCTTTTTCCTTTTTAAAACAAAATTTCTTACACTGTCTGCAATTATTAAGCTTTATATTTGTAATCAGAGAAACATGACTTTGACTTTATGCAAAAATATAAAGGGAAGTTCTATAATATCTATAATAAGATATTATAGAATTACTTCCTAGAAAAACTCCTTTGGAGAAAACAATTCCTACCTCATTTCCTTTGCTTCCAGCACTGGACTTCATTTCCTTCGGTTGCTTTGTGAAAGAAAACAATAGTGTTTAGATAGAAAGGTATTATCAGCTAAATATCAAGTTAGTTGTATCTATTGTAGTGATTTTCTTGGCCAGAATTTTGACAGTAACCCAGATATCTTCTAACTCATGGAAACCTGACAGAGCTGCCCACATTCAGTAGGAAGGAGCTTTCCTATTTCACATTATGGGAAACCAGTTTAGAAACTTTCATTGAGATAAATAAGCAAGTTGGCATACCATTAAGACTGTGTTTTCAACCAACATTTTGGAAAAAGGAAATCATGCTGGGATGTTTTAGAATTTATACAGCCCTCCTTTGTACCTGCAAAGTATCATCTGAGCTAAGCCATGGAGATCCCCAGTCGCCGTGAAACCTAGTCTAACCCAGAGGACAGGAAAATAAATGATGGGGCAGGATGCCACATGGCACAGTAAGTACTACATAGCATTAAAGGAGAAGGAGACTTACACAAAAATATTCATGATATAGATTACTTAATTTTTTTTTAAAAGGCAGAAAATAAATTATATACTGTGTATAATCCGATTCCACTTTAAAAAAAATATATATATATATATGAAAAAAGAATAAAAACAAAAATAAGGATGTTGCTGGTGTTACCTCAAGGTGATGGGATTATAGGTGATTTTTAATTTTTGAAATTTTGCTTCTCTAATTTTCTACATTTCCTTTGTATTAAAAAGCAATTGAAATTATGCAAAAGGTAATACATGAAAATGCTTTAAAACTAGAAGAGCACTGTAAAAACAGATTTTGTTATTTTCTATATTCTACCTGCTGGAATGAAGACCTAACCTCTTTTTGGTATGTTCATTATCCTCCCTTTCCACGTGACTTTTTTGGGAGACAGACATCTCTAAGTTAAGGCCCTCTTACTGCTTTACTTATTAGCAAACATCTCCCATTATTGAGGATATGGAGTAAATCTAAGCAAAAAAAGGGCTAGTTCTAAGGATGTATAATATATGATTCGTCAACATACTTTATTTATTTAGCAGTCTCACATGGTAGGGATTAAGTTACAAAGAAATGTACTCTTCAGTACTGAAAATCACACAAAAATAAAACCAAAAATAAAAACCAGCACAAGCTTGTGTATGCAGATATCCTTCTGTTAATGTAGAATTTATAGTTTTTAGAAAATAGACCTTCTGAGGCTGACTCAGTGGTGTCCCAAATTCAGGTGAGGTTCTTCCTGAACGTTAACAAACCAGGTGAGTAACATGTTTCTGGTAAGAAAAGCAATAGAGTCTTTGGGAATCTAAGAACTAAACAAAGAATTAGAAAGAAAGCAGGATGAGAACTCTAGGTTAAGAGGAAGTGGTAAAAACAAGAAGCAACAGGATGAGGCTCGGTAAGAAGCTTTCTAGACATGCCAAGACAAATTGTGTGCAACTGTCATACCCTGGAACATCCTATTCCCGCCTCCGCCCCGTCACAGCTAATTCTAAAATGAAAGTGTCTTTACTCAGACATATTATTGAATATCATTTCTTGGGGAGATTTTAAAAAATGAAACTGAGAATGTCTATCCATTATAAGATAAATGACTTCTGTCATTATCATAAAAATATATTGACCACTTACTATATAGAGTTAGGTACTACATCACCATTGTTAAGAACTCCAACCTTCTGAGTTTAGGTTCAGTGTTCCTTCTACCATTTTTAATTCTTCAATAATGACATGTTTGTTTGTTTTTTTTCCTCAATATGGCCCTTAATCTCACATAAGAAACACTAAAGACTGAAACACATTGAGTTATAAGGCCTATTAATAAAGATGTGCCTGATTTGGGGGAAAAAAGTTTGTATAATTTTACTGTGTAAATTTACTCACCAAATGTCGAAATTCTACCGAGAGACTCCCATTAGAAGATTCTTCAATGGACATGGCTTTGACATGGGTTCCACAAAGGACAAATCTTCGATTGCTAGAGAAAAAATCTTAGCTATTTACACGATTTCAGGTAATATATATTTATGAGAACAGCAAAAAAATTCTAAAGTAAATGTCTTACCTTAGAGTTGAAACATTCCTGTAAAACCAAGAAGATTCTTTTAAAAAAAAGTTAAATAGACCTAGTAAAATCTTTCAATGATACTCTAGAGGATACTATATAGAATTTCATTTCAAATCTTCATAGAAAAATTTAAAAATAAATCTTCATTGGAGTTCTGTTAAATGTTTGCACTTCAAAGCCAAATATTTGAAGTACATTGATATGTAATATTAAGATAAGTAAATTTAAAAGTTTAAAACTGTTCTATAAAGACAATTCTTTTTTAAAAGTTTTACATTTTCCTGTTTCAAATGAAATTTGATACTTACTTGTCAATTGATGCTTTCACCTTTACCTGATAGTTGAGTTCTGGCAATTTTATTAGTAGTCTGGAAAGACAAATAAATAAAGAATCAAAGATAACAATTAAAAGCGCTAAAAGTCTTTCTATATTTAAAGATTTAAATATATTTATAACATATACATATAAATCAAATTCATTATTACATTATCTACAGTTACATATTAGTGTGTTTTTAAAATGTTCAATTCTTCTTCAGTTTGTTATGTTAGTAATATTGACATCATCCACTTAATATCATATTGACAAACATTTGGGAAGTGTTTCCATATTGGTTCAGTTGATATGTGATGAATAATACGTTGACTAGGTCAGAAAAATAGCTTTATATTTTGGCTAAAGCCCAAATTTGAGTTAAATGTATAAATTTAAGAAATATCACTTGCATGTCTATTAATATGGCTCAATTTTATTCTCTATTATAAAAACACATTTTGTAAGCTTAGTAAAACTAACTGTTTCGATGATAACTATTTTATGTAAAAATACTGAGAAAAACTAGGACTCTGGTAGAATATGGAAAATTCCCATTCAAATGCATTTGCAATCTTTAAACATATATTTAAGTAACAGTAAAAATTCTCATAATTTTAAAAAGACCTAAGTTCAAGCAAACGAGTGATTAAAGGTCAAGATAACAATTTCCTTAGTACTTTTTCTAGTGTCAGTCCTTTTTTTTGTTTGCTTCCCCAAACTTCTCCAAGCTGTAGCCTCTAACATACCCTCTCTGTAGGTTCAGTCTCGTTTTAGAGATATTAATTTAATCACTCATTCATTTACTCATGCATTCATCCCAAAACTCATTTATTCACTCAGCATATATTGAGCTCTTCATATATACCAGTACAGATTTAGGTCCTGGGGTATTGATGTAGTGAGGATTGAGGAAGGAAAAAGTGTGGACATGGTTACGTAAAATGAAAAAGTCTAGCCAAATAGAATATAGAGAATGGTGATAAGCAACTGATTTGCCTTAGAGAAATATAATCATATTATAGACAGCCCAAACATAAGGGTGGGTAGAATGTAGCCAAGATTCTTTAAAAGTCCTATACAAAGTGGTACAGCCACTATGAAAAATGGTCTGGAAGTTTCTCAAAAAATTAAAAATAAGTATACTTTTTGACACAGCAATTGCACTTCTAGATATATAGCCAAAGAAAACCAAAACAATAATTCCTAAAGATCTATACACCCTTATTCATGGCAGCACAATTTGCAATAGCCAGGATATGAAAGTAACCTAAATGCCCATCAATAGATGATTGGATAAAGAAGTTATGGTTCATACATACAATGGAATATTACTCAGCCGTAAAGAAAAAATGAAATCCTACCATTTGCAACAACATGGATGAACCTAGAGGTTATAATGCTGAGTGAAATAAGTCAGAGAAAGATAAATACCATATGGTTTCACTTATATGAGGAAACTAAGGAACGAAAAGAGCAAACTAATCAAAAATAGACTCACAAATATAGAGGACAATCTGGTGATGGCCAGAGGGGAGGTGGGTTGGGGAGCTGGGAGAATAGGGTGAAGGGTTAAAGAAGCACAAATTAGTAGTTGATAGATAGTCACGAGATGGGGAGCACGGCATAGAGAATGCAGTTAGCATTAATGTAATGGCTAGGTGATGAGCCAGAGGAGAGAAAAAGCAATTAGGGGGATCATTTTACAAACTACATAAATGTCTAACCAAAGTACTGTACACTTTAATAATAAAATAAATTTAAAAAAATTAAAAATTCCTGTACTAAGCACAGGATTAGTTTCAAGGTTTGGAATATAAGTATGTAGTTTTTGGTAATGATAGATGAGGAGGTCATATGAAATAAGGCAAGATGTTTTCCCTCTCTGCCTTCTTCTCTATGCTACTTCTGGAAGGATCTGATTCACTGTAAGATGTCATAACTGAAGGGAATCCCATGTCACCCCTCCCTTTGAAATAGGAGGATGTAATGCTATCGTAGAGAAGGTTTTAAGGGGAAATCTTGAACCTTAAGTAAAGGATCTTCTATTAAGACAGTGGAGAACAGGTGGAAGAGAGAAAAATTGGGACGCAAAAGTCAGGTGGAAGAGAAGGGCAAAACACCCAAACCAGGGACAAATGGTCTTTGCCTCTTGCAATCAGTTCAAATATGCGATATGGTGCCCATTCAGGGACCTCTTAAACTTAGCAGTCATCCCTTTTTGTCTCAGAAAGCATATTGGATTTAACATATCATTTATGGGGGTGTCTCAAGGAAAAGTGGGATGTCCATCACCCTTGTATCCACTTTCTCTTTAGTGTTACCATGTTCTGGGTTAAATAGAGATGTGGGATGAAGAATAAACTTTTGAAAATCATGAAATTTTCAAAGGGAATCTGATGCTTAAGTCTTGGTGTAAAATTCACACAAAGGAAATTGTCATGAATTTCAAATAGGGTTTGTGAAATGCAAAATGAAGACGAATGCCTTCCCTTTAAAAATGAAATTTCAAGATAACGGGTGTTAACTAAACTTACTGTGGTCATCATTTCGCAATTTATGTATGTCAAGTCATTATGCTGTACATCTTAAACTTACACAGTGTTTATGTCAATTATATCTTAAAACTGAAAAAATAAAATAAAAATGGAGTCCCAATAGTGATACGTGATGAGGGACCTTGTCATGGGACCCTAAATCAACATCTACCATGACATCATTGTCTCTTGGACTAGTCTGGAATTTCATTTTTCCACAGGTGACGTAGTGATTAGGAATCTCAGGCTTTGGGGCCTTGGAGATTGAAGCATGGTGAAAAATTTTGAAAGGTTAAATTCAAACTCATTATTTTAAGTGTCATGAGGGAAAACTATACGTTTTGGTTGCTCATGCTAATAAAAAGAATCAAATACATAGATAAAGCAACAGTAACACAAAACATCTGTTTTTAAATCAGGTACTTAGTAAGTATATCCTGAAAAACGTGGTGTTGAGCATTCTTGCAAAAAAATCCAGTAAGCTAATTGTGTGTAATCACAGGGGGGAAAATGTGCCACTGCATTTCCTGGACAGGATACTTAAAGCCTTCTATAATATGTCCCCGATCTGTCTTCACAGTTCTTTCTCTCCCTGCTCCACACGCTTATACAACAGATCTGGGAAGTCATTATCTCCATAGTCCTACTCTCTCGCAGTCGGGCTCTCCTTTCCCTCTGCTCCTCCCTCGAGGCCCTGCCTCACCATGACCACCAGGTATTTTCCAGTTTCTTTGGTCTTCTCTCAAGTCAACCTCAACCTTTTCAGCAATTAATCCCATGTTGCCTCATGCTGTGATTTCATACTTTCATGGTAATATCCCTCGTGTCCTCATCTTCATTGTCTACTCTACAAACAGGGCCTTCATTTGAACATTTCTAAAGGTGTTTATGCTGGGGATGAAGAAGGTGCTCAGTAAAGAATAGTTGAATGAAAGGCACCATGTGAGAAATTAGGCTTATGATGCAGTGGCTGTGGCTCCATAAATATATAAAATGTTAGAACACATTCTGCCTACCTTAATTTTACAGTGAACTGAATGAGAGTTTTAAGTACCATCGGCCTCTGAGGATGAGTTGGCATGCATGGCTGTCGTTCAACCACAAATGAGCTAGATTAAAAGAAAATAGAGTCATTTGAAAACACTGAAAATATCGACAAACTGAAAACCACAGAAGAACAGGATGCTGTCCTCTTACAAGGTCCAAATTTCCTATACTTAGAAGACATTCAAACCCCCATTAAGCTCAAGTCTTTCCAAAGACTTCTCATAATTACCAGGAGATGGGAAAATGCCTAAAGAATATCCCTAAGTACCAGCAGTAATTAATTCTTAATTATTATAATTGAGTCAAGAATGAAAGTCCCAGTCATACAAAACATAAAATAGAAAGTTAATTTCATGCTGTTTTGACTAGATATTAGGATTTCTGGTACACACTAGTATTTTTTTTTTTTTTAGATGAGCTTATAAACATAAAGATGTTCTCTACCCTTTATTTTGTGGACAAGTACCTAAGAAATTCTTGAAATCTTCTTTCTAAAATGTTGAAAAATTAACTTTAAGTGAGTGATATGGAAAACTGAGTCAGTTGTAGGGGCTGGAAGTATTGCTGAAAAGTGAAGAGTAGGAATGTTTCTGGAACTCTCTGGAGCTTTATTTACTTCCGCTGGGAGGCTCACTGTTTACTTCCCTACAACACTCTCACCTTAACACAAAAAACCCAGCCAGGCAAGGTATCCCTACAACTCCACAAGACTAAGGCTGCCCTGAAGCATTTAAAGGGATAACACTTACTTCTTAAAAAGGTTGTAGATCAAGAAGGTGACTCTTTCTAGCAGATGTGGTCTTTGCATCGGGATGGGATCACCTTCATATGTCATTTTGGTAGATTGTTCCTCTAATTTCTCCAATTGCCTTTTGAGTTGGAACAGACTTTCTGCCAACAGTGTAAAGCTGTTGAAAATCACAGATAGGTTTTCCACTTAATCTACTATTTTAACTATTAAAAAATTTAACCGTAACTATTAAAATATTAAACTAATTAACCACTTAATTCCTTTAAAGTTTAGTGACAGTTTTTTATTTTTCTTAATCCATTTTTTTCTAAGATGCAGAATACAATGTTAAATGTTGTCAATGTTTTCTAATTTATACCTTCAGTTACAAGAAATTCCTTTTAATTATACTTTGTTTAAAAGTCTGTTAAACATATGTATGTTAAGAATCTGGTACTTACTAAAGGTCAAAGAAAGAGCAAACTTAAAACTTTAAAAATGTAATATGAAGAATGTTATGTATAAGAATACTGGAGAAAAATAATATGAAATGGACCCCATCCCCCATATATGTTTTTCATAAGTCCTAGGTATTAGCCAAAAATTATCAATGGAGATTTTTTAAAAAATTTAATTAGTTTTAAGTATACAGATATCTGCTTGAAGTTTTACTCACTATGTGTTGATCTCACCTTGAAAATGAAACTGGGAGCTTGGGCCTGAAGTCTAGGGAAGAGGAAGATTGAAATGGACACAGAAGGGGCATCCAACTATAGAGGAGGCAGAATGTCTCAACAGAATTGGTAAGTCCCTTTGGTGCTGACAGCAGCTCTTTTTACTAAAAGGTGTATCCCCCACATAACTTTGTGGAAAGAACTGTCAGCTCCTCCTAAATTGCCCTTTTTGTTGTTTATCCTGTTTTCATAACAACAGAGTACAGTAAGGTTAGAGAATCAATTATTTCCCCAAGGAAAATCAACATATTTTAAAAAGGGCCCAATTTCCTACTATGCCTGGCAGGGCAGAACTTTTTGTGCAAGAATCTTCAGTTACTACTTATTTTCATTGTATTGAATTGTACCCTTTGAAAACAATTTTAGATTTCAGCTGAGCATTTCTCTTTTTTCCTTATATTTTCTAATTTTTCTTTCAATCAGATAGTTTTATTTTTGCATTGATAAAGGGAGAAACCCTATCAACATTTTATTTCTTCTAATACTAAGTATTGTATCTATATATGATTGCATGTGTGCATACATAGACAGAAGATGTCATATTGCACTAGCCATTTAAGACTTTTCATTAAAATACAAAAAATAAATTGCTTTGCTGAAAACACAAAGTAATGTTTAACTCTGACATGTTAAACACACATTTTAAAATTGAGATATCTTTTTTCAAGCTTTTGAAGCTAGTATATCTAATGTCCTTAAAGAAAGCATATTTATTGCTGGTTTTAAAACTTCATGAGTCTTTTAAGACTGATATATGAGAAAATTAAGCAATTCTTATGCATTCTATGGACTTTTATAGATGCTTTCTTTTTTTCCCCAAAAGAATAAAAATTAAGAACATATATACAATTATATCTATTTGTTTTCAACTGTAGAGATCTTCCTGCTCATAAATCGTCGATAAGCTGAATAAACTGATGTTCCGTTTTAAGCTGCATTCTCTGGCTGAGAGACATTAAAGTTTTGTACTTCCTGTGGTTTTCACTAGAAACTAAAGACAATTCGTTTTACCAATTTTGAAGCTGGTCGAGCCCATTATGGAGTGGACCTCCAATGCATGCGATTTGCTGTCGCCTTTTCCAGTCTTGCAGCTCTTCTATTAGCATGCTGTTCATCAACAAGTCCGTTTCATTTACTATTTGTGTCATCTTACTGAGGGCTTCCTAAAAACAAAGATGACTACTGAAAAGATTTTCGTGAGACGCAACCAAAGTCACTCATAAATCAACCTATAAAACAATTTGTCTGATCTGAGACATAAAGGCTTGGTTAAAATTTTGACCAAGTATTTTACCAAATACTACCTTCTATTTGCCATAGCACTGCCTTTTCAAACAATAATTACAATTAAATAATATAATGAAGAAAAAGCATGACTACAGTTAATAGTCTCTTAATAAGTCTTAATATTCTCATAATATTGTTTAGCATATATATGTTGAATTTTTAACTCCTGTGACAACATTGAACCTTGTAGTCATAAAGCCATATATCTGTATTTTAAAAAGACATTTGTAAAATGAATTTATATTTTTATAAATATGGGTATGCATTTATTTTAAAATACACTGACTAAAATTTGAGACTTGCTGTGTTAATTTTTATTAGTACTTTATCTGGGTTTTGGGAGGCATAGTAAAGAAGTATAACATTTAAAGGCCTAGGAATTAGAAGATGTGAATTCCCACCCTGGCTTTGCCACAAGCTGTGTGAATTTGGACAAACTATTTAACTTTGCTGGAACTTGGCCTTCTGATCTATACAATCAGAACAGATCAAAATATTTCCAAGGTTCCTTCTCTCCTTAAAATCTTATTCTTATAACTGAATAAGATGGCATGCATAAAATGTATAGTAAAAATTTATTACACCTAAAAACTAAGTTTATCTTGTATTAACTATCTGCATGTTTAAAATCTGACATATAACTGTTTAAGTTTATAATTTAAAGTAAAATAAAATTTACGTTTATTTTTGTTCACACAGTCCTTGCATAAAAAAATGAAGCTGAACTTTTAGAAATAAAGTGTTGATTTATCAGTGACTGGTTAAATTTCAATAGCATTTATTTTCAAGGAGATGTAGAAAAGTGAAAAACGGATGTTTCTCCTCTTTTAAAATATTTCAATGAACCAGAAAAAAGTTCTTCCCCTTGGTAGAAAGTTGGATTGAATATATTCAGTTATCAATAAACTATCCTGAAATCTAGGAAATTACTTAGCACAATGTCATTTTTCAGGAACTGGAACACTTACTTTTATTTTAATTGTACATATGTAGTAGAACCCATCTCAGTATATTGAGTATAGCAACTAAAAGTTGTGGCTAAAATAGCGGCAAATAAAAATTGGGTGAAATGTTCACCGTGATATTAATGGTAGCTACAGTAATGTACCACATAAGCAAAATCAATAGACTCTAGAGAGTTCCAGATTTGTAAACTTGAAGCATAGTGAACAATTCTCTTTCTAAAAACATTGCTGTTTATTTATTAAGTGTAAATGGAACAAATAAAATCCAAGAGTTGGATTCTTTTCAGCAAAACTCGATGTAGGAAAAGGAGAAAAACAGGCAAAAGACCAAGTTAAAGTTCATTTACCTTTCTCTTGAAGTCGAGGCTGTTGAGCATTTCTTGCAGAGTCAAAACTTCCTGACTCACTAGGGCATTGTTCTTGTCACCCTGATCTAAGAAGAAAAAGATCAGATTTAGAGTTTTCACGACAGAGCTCTCTGACCTGAAAGCCAAATCTGCTGCAACCCACCCTCCTAAGATCCTAAAATGCAAGAGTTTAAATGGGACCGTTAGAGATGAGCTTGGATGTAAGTCTGTTCATTTTGTCAGGAAGGATTATATATAAGCACAAGCACACCAGAAAGGACTTCTCTATTTTACAGACCTTGAGAGAAGACCATTCTTCACACCATGTTTCTTTTGGGGGTGGGGAGAGAGGAGGTAAAAAAAAATTTTTGTAATAGATTCCTTATTAGAGACCTCTACATTGATAATTCCGGTTGATTGGCATAAGTAATAAAAGAAGGGGGGGGCTCTCCCTTTGTGCTCATGATTAAATCATATTTGACTCCTCCTGATGCTTTCGCCCACCTTCTTCTTGCTTTACCTTATACCCAGGAGTTAAGAAACTGCTTAATAGAGTCATAGTTTTATCTACTTGGTCTCATGAACTAATAATAAAGACTAAATCCTTTGCATTTCCTTTTTCTTTGCAAAATGGGCTAGTTTCACAGTAAAATAGAAGTGAAAAAAGAGATGCAAATTAATAAAAAGGTCTGACTATTTATCCTCTTAAATAGGAGATGTGCAGTAAAAATCGTATTATTTAATTTAAACATTAAACTTTATTGGAATATAGCAAGTGATGGTTTCTACCAACCACTCATGTCTATGAAAAGTGAAGGCTGGAAATGCTGATCTGATTTGTGTAACTGTGAAAAAGAGGCCCCAGAACAACATTGTGCCAAATTTCTCTTCAAAATACCACTGAATTGTCTTAATTCCTGGTTGTCTTAATTCACAAATTCACTAACTCCTGGACCCCACATGTAGCAAAATCTTACTTATATAGCATTTGATTAACTCGAAGTTTCATTAGTTAATACTTTCCAGTCTTCACTAGCAAGGATGTAACTTGTTTCTCATGTATCTTTCATTTCATTTCACTTATAAACAACAAAATAAATACTTGTCGATTTAAGTGGTAAAATGATCATTTTTATTCTTCATAATGCTCATGGAGTACTAAAAGATACAAAAGTGACTCTAATCGTAATATATTAAATTGAAAAAAATTCTGTTGTTTAATGTATTTTGTTATATTCTAATTCTTAAAATTAATAGTTCACATGTGAAATATGACATGAGGCTGCTTTCAATGAACCGTAATGCTTGATTAAATTTGCAGTTTGAAATCTTTTTAGAATCACGGACCCCTTTGCAGTTTGAAATCTTTTTAGAATCAAGGACTCCTTTGATAATCTAATGATAATCTAATGTTTGTGCCATATCTTCTTAAGGAAAAAGTTATATAGAAAAACAATTATGAACATTTGAAAGGACATTTCATGGGAGTCAAGACATCCTGAAGATGCCAGAACATGTCACTCCTCACCTATGTTGGGGAAAACAGTTTTCCTAATATTCTCTCTTTTAAACCTTAAATAAAAAATTTAAGCATTTGACCACAGTCATCCATACTGCCTTCTAGATAAAATTTAAGCTAACATTTCAATAGTTAAAGATGATTCTGTAAATGAAAAATTTATATCCAATTTTTAAGAATTATATTTAAATAATTTTAGAATTATAAAATGTTGCAAAACTAATAGTTGTCATATATTCTTCATCTAGCTCCTCTAATGTCTTACATAAGCTTAGTACAATTATCAAAGCCAGTAAATTATACTGATACAATCCTATTAATTATTCTAGACCTAACTAGTATTTCTCCAATTGTCTCACTAACAGCAATACACTTTAAATGATCCATTATTACTTGCAAATCTTAAACCTAGCAAATAGTCTCATTCTTTCCTCTACTTCTTAAAAGACATCTAATTGTAAACAATTTCAATGTTTAATCACAAAGAGATAGTCAAATGAATCATTGTCCTTACATTTTGACATTTATACAATTATTGAAATTATGTTTTGATGATTTTTTTATATAAGGAAATTCTTAAAATGAAACCTCAAAATGCAACACACAAAACTCTGTGCAACATGATCTCAGTATTAAGCAAATAAATAAATATGTATGTATTTGAACATATAGGAAAAAGCCTGGAAGGAAATATACTAACATTTTGACAGTGTTTATCTGTAGACAGTGGAAATTTGTAGACGAATTGCAAAACTGTCCATTTTCCAATTTCTTATAGTGAATCACATTTGTACTTTGTAATTTTAAAAAGTTATATTTAAAAACTTACTTAGGGAAGATATTAGTAATTTCCTGATCATATTAGGCAAGTATTATTACTATTCTTAGTTGTAACAATGGCATTTTGCTTGTATAGGAGAATGTTCTTAGTTTTTGGAGCTGTATGCCAAAGTAGGAGTGATTGCTCATTAGCTTTAAATAATTTACTTAGAATTGGTTGTTAAAAATATGTATATATAAACATATATAATATATTTTTCTCCATATATATGTGGAGAAAAAAGGAAGAAGCAAAATAAATACTCCTTCCTTGAAATCTTCCTTCAAAAAAATTTAAAAACTCACTTAGGCAAGTAGATCAATTTATCAATTCTGTCAGTAAAGAAGAAACCCTAATCATGTTGTTTTTATGTCTCTATGTAGAATTATAAATGAGACAAAAACTTACCCATTGTCTGAATTGTTTTATACCTGTAGTCAAATTCATCTTGAAGGTCTTCTAAATATTTGGTGTCTTGTTCTGTCATCTTTTTACAAAAGAAAACATACTCAATTGTTACAGTTAAGCATTATCAATGGAACAACATCCTCAGTATTTCAAAATACACTGTTTGGTGCTTCCAGTTTTCAGCAATATCCTAAGCTAACTATATAGAACCTACATTTCTAAAGAGCTAATTCCCATGAAAGTCGAATAATGCTGGAAGAACCAGACTGAATTTGCTCTTCCATTTTTTCTTCCTTAATGGAACTCTTTCAGCATCTTGCCTCTCATTTCTCAATTAGTTCAAAATGATGCTACTAATACCTCTTTTATCTGAGACTATGGATACTTTTTCCCTTTTAATTCCAAATAATTTTGTATTAATGTACCAATTATCATTTTGCTTAAAGTCTCCATTCTAATCTACTGCAGTTTAAGACAATTCAGTATAAGTTTTATTCCCTCTCTACTTCTTAGAAAAAAAAAAATCTATGCTTCCTCTGTGTCTCCTGTTTGTTTCTGTCTCTTCTCCAAACCTGCTGATTTTTTTTTTTTTTTTTTTTTTTTGCTGAGACATAATAGGTATTAAGTGTCAAGATTAAGACTAAAGGCTTTTTATCTATTATCTCATGCAGGCCTCACAAAAATCTTATGATGGTGGTTATCCTTACTTTTACAGATGAAGAAGCAGAGCTTCAGAGATGTGAAATAACTTACTTGCCCAAGGCACACAGCTTCCCAGTGATGGAGTCTGGTGGGGAAGCCCCAGTCTCCAGTAATTGAAGTTAAAAAGCTTCTTCCAAATAAATCTTATCTGATATAAACATAGTGTGTGAGAAACACTTATTAACAAACTGCCTTATGATTTTTGTATGCATTAACTTTGGGCCACATAGGAGAAAGCTGCATAAATAGTTGTATGGAGATAATAGCCAGCCTTTCTAGATATCTATAAGATCACTCACCTGAACACTATTTTTAATGGCAGCCACTTTATGCTCCACATTCCTCTGTCTTTCTGAAACTGAAGAACTTTGTAAGGATTTCTCTAGAGGTCCCTGAAAAAAGAATGTCTTGAAATTTCAATAATGTTGATGAAAAGGTTTATAATAAATGTAATATACTTTGTAGTACATATGTAGCATACTTTGAACTGAGGTTTGACTCAATATGATATGAAATACTCTATAATCATTTAAAACTCATGTTGTAGAAAAATATTTAATGACATACAAGTAGTGCTAAATTGTTAAGAAACAGAGAAAATTATGAAAAATACCATATATTTATGATCTATATTGCTTATATATGTATATATTTGTAAATATATGCATAGAGAGAGATATGTAAACTCAAATACATGGAATTGAAAGAACACACACATCGAAATGTTATAAGCACATTTTCTTTAAATAGTGAAATTACAATGATTTTGTTTTAAAAATTTTTTTCCTAATTTTCTATAATAAACTTATATTACTTTTGAAATGCTATAGAATACATGTAATTTAAAAGTTAGTATAGTGAAACTACATTAAGTTAGACTTAAATTCAGAATTAGGGATGATGAATTTGTAAGGATGAGATATATTTTTACACTAGAAAAAAGAGCATTTACTAAAGAATACATAAAAATATTAGCCTTGTTAAATAGAATGGCTACCTAGCTTCTCCAAACACTATTTCTTGGTCACTCTAATAATCTGACATTGAGCATTTCTTAGATATAAAGTTACCCAGATAACTAAAAATGAAAGTTAGAGAAGTCAACAACCAGTTTACCTTACAACTAGGTGTGAGCTACAGTTAGAGGGGTTCATGACTTGGCTAAGATCCACAGCAAATCAGTAGTAGAACCTCAAGCGGAAGCCATGTCTTTGACTGTCAATCAAGTATTCTTTCAACTACATGACATTCTTCAGATTGTAGTCTTTATGTAATTCCCTCTCTCTCATTTTAGCCTCCATTATTTGTCTATGTACTTGAAAGTAACAAACCAGTGCTTATTTTGTGATAATATGTGGTACTGGAAGATCATTTACAAAGTGACTTTGATGAGCATTTACTCAAATAACTAATATTTCTAGTTTAACTGATATCTGACATTTGAAGGGAACAATACACATACACATATACACTAAAATGATGAGAGATGAGAGAAATACAAAAAAGGACAGGTGAGAATATATATAGGAGAATATATATGAGAATAATTAGTGATAACATCTTAATTTTACCCCCAAAGCAGTGAATCAAACTACATTTGCTTTAGAAACTTACTATGCTTTAGATTTAAAGTTAGATAAAAATACCATCCTTCCTCACCTAAAAAATAAGAACAGTAAATTGTTAAAACTTCATACTTCTCCCAAAACAACCATAACCTGACCATAACTAAACCTGAAATTTTTTAATAGATAAAAAAGATACTTTTCTTGGACCTCCAAAAATAAATATTGTGGAATGATTTACTAAATTATGGAAGATGCCATTTGGAAAATTGATTGTTTACATACTCTTTTTTAATATAAGGACTAATTGAAAAATATTCATGAAGGATTTCATTGATTCCTCTACTTGTATTTGACAGAAGTTCTAAATTCATGAGAATAGTGAGATAAAATATAATCTAAAATATGGAAGGGCAAATTTATCCAAGCAATTGACAAGCAAGTATTTATGGAGTTTCTGTAAGGCAAAATCCCTGCTTGTGGTGTAGTTTGGACTTGTAGGGTTGGAAATCAGGAGCTACTGAAGACTTCTGAGTAAGATCAATTCCTGAAGATAAGTGTACTGAGAGAAGCAGAGTCTATGTGGTAGTTAGGAATTCAACCAGGAGGTGGTTACTATATTCCTGAACTGATGTTGCAAGACCATGGACCAGAGTGTGACCAGTGAAAATAAGAGAAGAAGGTATAGATAGAATTCTAGAAAAAAACTCTGGAAAGACTTGGTAATTATCTCAGTAAGGAAGCAGAGAAAAGGATCTACTCAAAGATGATCCCTAGACCTTGATTACAAGTGACTGGAAGGATGGTGGCACCACTAACATAGGTTAAAGACGGTTTGAAAGAAAGTAAGAATCTCTGTTTCAGAATAATTGAGCTCAAGGTGATAACAAGATCAAAGTTCAGAAAATATTACCTGAACGGGCATGTTGGCTGCAGCCAATATTCTCCTCTCTTCCCTTAAACAATTTGAAATAACCACAGCTACATGCATTGGGTTTCCATGAAATTTTCCCTGAAGAAACAACATAAACACTTAAATATATATATCATAAAGAAAAATCACTATTTGCAGATTCAAAATAATCTAATAAATATATAAAATTAATTAGGATTTGTTCCAACAATCTATTATAAAGCTACAAGAACTTACATTGCAAATGTAAGCCTCTTATGTGGCATATTGCTCTGTCTTCAAAAATCATTTTTAATAATTAAAAATAGTTCTTGAGCATCTCTGTAGGAAAGACCCTGCACACACACTCAAGAAGATCAGTTTATGGTAGGCTTAGGATAGGGCTTAGGTAAAAGAATTACCACTTTATAAATTATCTTGAACCAAGGTGGTCCCATCTGTTCACTTATTAACACTTTGATCCCTGTTTGGTGATGTTCATGTCAACTAGCTCATAACTATATCAGCATACTAGAGTGAACCTCTATCACACATTTCAGCAACAAGATTTTTATGACATCTAAGAATATACTTTTTTAAATTACTTAAACAAATGGTGCAGATACTGTAAACTGGTAGCCTGTGGGCCTATTCAACCATTAGGTATATTGTGTAAGTTAAAATATAGTAATCTCTTTAAAGAAAGCAGGTACTACCCATAGTTGCCTTCTGTGCACCACTGAGTGTCCCAATCACTCACTTACTTTATCTGCTGGGCCTCTTAAATGTCTATGTTTTCTTAGTTTATAAGACTGATTCAAACAACATCATTATTTTAGCCATAATGTTAAACTTCTTTGTTATTAGACTTTTTCCAAGGCAAGATTACCAGGAAGCATAATAAATGTAGACAAATGCATTTATTTAGTTTCCTCTGCCCTTCTCTCTGAAGGAGCTGCTAATTATCTATGAAATTCCCAAAAAGTTAATAGCAGCAAAAATAAAATAACAATCCACAAAGT
This sequence comes from Pteropus medius, assembly GCF_902729225.1. Classification (NCBI taxonomy): domain Eukaryota; kingdom Metazoa; phylum Chordata; class Mammalia; order Chiroptera; family Pteropodidae; genus Pteropus; species Pteropus medius. The sequence continues at coordinate 2,497,891 of NW_024351729.1, forward strand.
GGAAAATTAACAATTAATCAAAAGTAGATTATACAGACTGGTAAACCAAAGGGTCTTTCTAGGAAAAAAATGAGGTTAATGGTTGTCAGTTTTTTATGGCCTTAACTGTTGCCACAATTTTATTAGATGATTCTTATTAATTAGCACTTCTATTTATAGAACTAAGGTTAACACCAAGTATCTGAGTTCCTGCTATTTCATATTCTACAGCCTTCAAAACTCCTCCCTCCTTAAATGAGAAAGCTCCAAAAGGGGGGAAAAATGACTTGATAGAAACTCATAAGGTAAAGAAATTAAAATGATCCTATTTATAAGCAGGGATTCCAAATTTCTTATCTCTACATGCTTAGAATTTCAGATTCTTTCTAGTTAGAATTTGTTCCTGTTGTTAATTTTCCCATTCATTGATTTTTTTCCCCATATGCCTTCTATTCAACTCCCTGAGGAAAGCTATGTTTTCTCAGGTTGCCTTTGTTTTTAAAATATTGTATTGATAAAAATTAAGGTCTTCTAGGACTAATTTGGAGCCTCTGTTATTTATGTAAACTTGAAAATTTCCCCCATTCAAGATCAGGAGTTTCACCAAGAACCCCCAAAACACCATTATTTGTCTTTGTTTCTGTCACTGTTATAGAAGTTCTTTGTTGTTCATGCTTTGGATACTATCTTTCAATATTTCCCATCTCCACTGTGTGTACTTTTTAAAAAAAATAAATTTATTTATTTAAATTAGTTTCAAGTATACAGTACATTGGTTAGACATCTATAATGTTCATAAAACGATCCCCCCAATTGTTTCCTCCCTCTCCTGGCCCTCCACTTAGCCATCATATTAATGCTAATTACATTTCCTCTTCTATGCTCCTCATGCCCAACTATCAACTACTAATTTGTACTTCTTTAAACTTTGCCCCATTCTCCAAGACTCCCAAACCCCTCTCCCTTCTGTCTATCACCAAATTGTCCACTATATTTGTGAGTCTGTTTTTGATTAGTTTGTTCTTTTTGTTCCTTAGATACCGTATATAAGTGAAATCATGTGGTATTCTACTGTGTGTATTTTTTCATTTTCCTTTCGTACTTGAACTTTTACCTTCCCTTTCAGATTCAGTTTCTCCCCATGTTTCATAAGGTTAAATTATTTTGTTTCTCCCTTTAAAAGGAAAGAATCACCATTGTTTTCATCCAGGCTATCTTTTCGCTTTCCTTTTACATTTTTCCTAACTTAGTCCCTTATTTACATATATGAGACAAAAACATCTTATGGAAAATTGATGACTATAGATTCAAAACCAAATTAGCACTGTTTATTTTTATAAGTATCAAAGATGCACTCATGTTTACTTTTCAGTTATTACCATGTATGTAGACCTCAAAAATAAAAAGCAACAACAAAAAAAGTCAAAAAACAAAAACATCCTAAGTGTTTATTGATGGAAGAAAGAGAAAACAGAGGAAGAGAAGCTGCCCATTTTCTCCTGTGAGTCTGTCTCTCTTATGTATATAGGTATTACACATATCCTCTACTCTGTGGCTTGTCTTTTCGCTTTCTCATAGTGTCAATGAATAGCAGTCTTGAATTGTAATGAAGTCAAATTTATTTTCTTTGTGGAATTTATTCCACTTCTCTTTATGGTGAGGGCTTTTTATGATTTAAGAAAACTTACCCTAACTTGACATCATGGAGGTTTTTTCCTATATTACCTTTTAAAATCTTTATAGTTTTGACTTTAATTCCTTTGGATCTTGTTAAAAATGAGAAGTCCCTTTCACTTTTTTTTCTGTATGGATACTCACTTGCAACAATATTTACTAAACATTCTGTTCTTTTGCTATTGCTCTGCTGGGCTGACTCTGTCATAAGTCAAGTGTTCAGAGTTTTGCATCTTTGTTGATTTTTTTTTTTTGCCTGGTTAATTTTATCGATTATTGAAAGAAGCATATTAAAATTTATTTTGCAAATAAATTTTGTGGCTCTGTCAAAAACATTCAGATTTGTTATATTACTAGTAAGTCAATTATTTCATTACTGTGAACTAACCTTTATCTCTAACAACGCTTTTTGCCTTGAAGCAAAAATATAAACTATTATATTATTCTTTTTATCACTTAGAATTTTAATTTTATCCTTATTTAAAGAATTCTTGATTTATTTCAACATACAAATATTTTAAATCACATATCACTATTGCGCATATACAAGGCTAAATATACATGAAATAAATTGGTTAATGTATTCCTAGAACTTCTTCATATATTTAGAATTCAACTTGTCTTAACTTCAATTCATTGGCATCCATATTTTCCCATAAAATGATGTCCCCTGAGCCATCAAGAATGTTGGTGATGTAGCATTTCTTTAAAGCGCACACAACTATTGCCTCTATTTTGTAAGTTTTGGTGCTGGCACTTTCTTGATTTTACCCAAAGTTCTCAATAGAAAGTATTTACACAAGAACCAAGACTCATTATCCTTCCGTAAATTGTCCTCAAATGGTTTGCTGTCTGAAGCATCAAGGGGTTGTAATAACCTAATCATGCCATCATAGTTAAAAACAGCATCACTACACTTTCAGGTGAAATCATTATTTAACTGTTGTGATACATGTCCATAAAACCATCAAGACTAGAATATGTAATACATTCCCAGATAACTATCCCAGAGTACTTCTAACCAGTCTTCTATCAGCTTAACCATCACCCATACTATTTGGTTCACTACCAATAACAAAGAAGTTATTCTGAAACTTTGTTTTATGGTTTAAATTAAATATAGAGGAAACTTCAGCAATTGGCAGTTAGGCATAAAATTACAATGATGCACTGCTTATCATACCCAAACTTATACTCTTGATCACTTTAAAGATCCTTTCCAACTGACAGTGTAATTTTAAGACTTGTCAAAGAAAACCAACCCCCTTTCCCTATCATTATCTATCTGAGCACATATTTAAATTTTTCTTCAATGGCATCATACTGGGAGTTAACTATAGTCTATTCAAAATCAACAGGAAGTTTCTGATAAATGAATACTGTACATCTGAATGGTAATCCTGAGCAATGCACAATTTGTTCACTCCAGGTTGCTATTGTTTTGAGATTTCATTCATCTATTGTGAGGAATTTGGCAATTTCTCTTGCCACTGTTGTTTTGTATATGATAGGCAATCCCTTTGCATGAATCTCATTAATGAAATATAATACAACTTCTTCTACTTGTATCTTTTTTTCTTTCTTACATCCTGTAGAGCACTTTATTGTTGCTTTCCAAAAAAATGTGGAATTTAGGGTCCTCTATTCAGTGACAATTTGCGTAATAAATATCAAATTTATACCTTGCTGATTTGTTCTCATCCCATTCTATATCCATTGTAACTATCTGTCTCAATCCTGAATCATAGTGTTATACTGACAACACTTTAAACAGCAATTAAACTCAACAGGTATTGTATTAACATGTGTTGTCACATAATTCAACTGAAATGACAATGACAAGAATAGCTATGACCCAATTTCACATCACAGGCAATGACAATGACATCATGATTGGCACTTTACAACAGCAATTAAGAGATGCCATTGATTATAAAATGCAATTTGATTTCAGAGATTTAAAATGAGAGAGAAAAAACGTGTCTTGGAATCAATGAATATGCTGTTTTATTCTTTTTGCTACTTTATGCTAAATTCCTTGGCTTTCCTTCAAATTTCTCTTCTATTGCCCTTTGATCTAATTTCTAAATTTAACTTGTCACTAAAGAGCGACTAGTTCATCTGCTCTTTTTCTCCCAAGTGATTTTAGGAATAGCGGTCAGAGTTAAAAGGACGTGAGAAGGCTTGCTTAAAATAACCTCTTCCATTCAGGTGGCACTCAATCTGAGATTTCACAACTAGTCAGTCGCTCCTCTGAGTTCTTTTCCCGAAGATCTTTTCTAAAATGCAAATACAGGAGGGAGTGTTAACACTACATTTAATTAATTTCTTCTGTATTGCAAAGGATTTATCAGATATTCTCTGGCTGCAATGACCTGGCAACTGCAGGAAGAGAATAATAGGTCCCAGGACAAGTAAATGGAGAAGTTTCAGGAGCCTTAAAGGGGGTGGCAGTAGTAACCAAAGGGGATGTGGGATTCTGAAAAAACATGTAACCAGCAATTGTTCTGAGCTTGGATTCTTCCAGAAGCTAAACTTGAGACAAGGATGCTAGTGCAAGAAGTATAATTGGGAGTTGATCCCAAAAAATGCAGTTATGGGAAAGGGTAAGTGAGACAAGGAAGAGAAGGCATCCAGTAAAGGGTGTGTTATCAAGCTATTGGTCAGGATGGGCTGGGAACCAGTGTAGACATGTGAGTTAGAGTTATCTACCTAAGGGCTTTGGGAACTGGAGTATTTTTACACCAGTTCTTATCATTTTAGCCATGAGGCAAAAGATGTAGATGCTGGCACTTATAAGTTCACTTGGGTAAAACAATGAGGCTCAAGGTGATATAGTCAGGATACCCGCTGTCTCTGATATACCAGCTCCTTCCTAACTTCTCAATTTTAGACATGTTTTACTTTTTATTTTTAACCACCTGCAACCATATTTCACTCAAATGTTGATATTTCTTCAACATTTGATATGAAGCAATTGTCTTCAATTATAGAGTAAAATGTTTTCATTCACATTTTTATTGGCAATCTGCAATTGATTACCCACAGAACTGCATAACACAAAGAGTAAACCCTAATGTAAACTACAGACTTTATTTAATAATAGTATATTATTGGTTCATCAATTGTAGCTAAGGTATCACACTGATAGAAGATGTTAACAACAGGGGAAACTCTGTGGCAGGGGAAGGAGAGGCTAAGGGAGTAGACGGGAACCCTCTGTACTTTCCACTCAATTTTTCTGTAAACCTAAGGCTGCTCTGAACAATCAAGCCTATTTTTTAAAATTGTCTTGCTAAAGTCATGGTTCTCACATATCCTTATGCTATTCCTTTTGCCAGAATGAACAAATTCAAATGAATAGAGTTGCCTGCCTTCCTTGTTCAGTAAGCATTAAATTCTCTCATCACAAAAATGTTCTTGTTAAAAGAGAAGTGAGGTATAGATTCTCAATAGATAAAATGATTAGTGTTCCATTTCTATTTATGTTACTAATAATACATTCGTCTTAAAACAAAGTAGCTAAAAGTTAGCTGCAGGTATATATAGCTTGTCCTAACTTTAAATCAAAAGAAAATACTTCTTAAGGGCAAGTATTTTGTCTACAAATTCTGAGTATATTTTCTGAACCATATTTTATGTCTGTGAAGGCTTCACTTATTCTAGACAATTGCCAGAGAGCACTCTATATCAAGTCATGGGACTTGGGCTTGTGCCTGTTACCAACTGTGTAGCCTTAGGCAAATCACTTTTTAATCTTCATTATTTTAATTTCCCTATTGGTCAGTAGAGATAATAATGCTTGCGACTCATCACAGAGTCATTGTGAGGAGCATGCCAAACAATTGAGAAGGAGCTTTATAACTTGTAAAGCACTCTGTATAAATATGAGTTTTCTATGTTGCCTCATGGGGGTGTTGGGAGAGTTTAAAGCTTATAAATGGTAAATTGATAAAAACAGAAAATAAAAATCCTCCTATTAATTTCACAGAAATGACCAAAACTGATTATAAAGCCAATGAAGACTGAGTTGGGTTCCAGGAAATATATTTACACGAATATAAAAGAAACTCCAGAAAAAGACGACTATGTATTTGGGGTTTTCAAAACATTAGACAGTGGGGACTTTCCTGGCATTTCTTTAGGACTAACTGGCATAGGCGCATAAATATACTAAATGCTACTTTGAATTAAAAAAAATTAATTCGCGCAAGCTAGCAATTAGAAATAAAAATACAGTGCTCTCGCCTGAGTATAATTCATGTAATCTGTGGGAGAAAATAATGAACATTATACTTTCTACACATAGAAAAAGGCGTAGGAAGGAACATGTCAACATCTCATTATCATCTTTGGAGAAATGAGACTAGGGGCTGGCTGTGGATATTTTCACTTTTACTTTAATTCTTTGAGATTGTTAAACTTTTTTAAATAATTAAGCATGTGTTACTTTTATGATTAAAACTAAACAAGAAGTGATAAATCATACATGTATACTCTATATCAGATCTTCTTCTTTGCTTGATTTATACAGTGGTTTTTGTAAAAGATGTTGGCTTAGAAAATTTGTCTTTCAGGCAAAAAGAGAAAAAAAGAAAGTTGGAGCCTAGATTATTATGATGACTAACATTCAGTGCTCTTGGGGAATTCGCAGCCTTGTAATTGAAAGAGAAATGAATTGCCTGATTCAAAAATGACAGGACGAGAACAAGGTATATGTTAACAATTCTACTTATTATTTATATGTTTGAACATAATAATAGAACCTGCCATTAACTGAATATCTATTATATGCAGGGTGCTTTATAAGCCTTTATTTTTATTTATTTATTTATTTATTTATTTATTTATTTATTTATTTATTTATTTATTAACATTGATGATAGTCTGCAAGGTACATATTAAGAAGCCCAGGAGTTATGCATTTGTGAAAAGTCATAGAATGAAGAAGAAGAAACTTTTCAAAACCAGGTATATCTCATTCCACAAACTATGACCTTTCCAAATTACTACTGTCTTTTAAAAAAGTGAAATAAATCAGACAGAAAAAGTTGAGAACCATATGATTTCACTCATATGTGGGATATAAAAAACTGAAAGCAACAAACGAACAAAACAAACAAAAACTCATAGGCACAAGCAACAGTTTAGTGGTTACCAGAAGGAAAGGGGGAGGTGGCAGTAGATAAAGGTAAAGGGGGTCAAATATATGGCAACGGAAGGAGATTTGACTTTGAGTGGTGAGCACACCATGCAATATACAGATGATATATCATAGAATTGTACACTTGAAACCAATATAATTTAACTAACCAATGTCACCCCAATAAATTTGATTAAAAATAAAATAAATAAAATAAATGTATTTCTTCCTTATTTAACTGAACTCTTTGAGCCACAATTTTATTTTCCCTGGAAATTATCTTTATAATCTTTTCTATGATAAATCTTTTCAAAGACTAACCATTTTTCATGAAATTTCAAGATAGCTGCAGTGCTTAAACAAACCAATAGAAAATGAGCATGTGTTAGATTACAAAAGTATTAAATCACTTCTCTTGAGACAACTTGGGTCTTCATACCTCTACTGGTTATATTTGCTGTTGATAGAGGCAATCTGCATGGACCTTGGGTGTCTGAATGATCTTGCTGGATATGCTAAAAATACAAGGCCCCAACCATTCTTTACTCTTCTAATTTTTCAGGATTGTATTTGCAGCAAGCAATCTTAAGTGATGAGGTACTATCTCCCCCAACTAAAGACTTAGGTTTGCTTGCCCTAGCTATAAAAACAGTCAACGTTTCGTGTTCAGTGTTCGTCTCTTATAACACAACCTAAGGAGTGTGCAGACAACTATGATGGGCTCACTGGATCGGCCCTGTAAAACCTGGGAGAAATGGGGAACCAGTGCAAATGGGCATGAAGCTCTGACTACTGATTTTGCTGTAAATAATAAATTCTTTGTCTCTGATCTAGAAGTCGCATGTCTTTTTCTATGAAATGATAACAAGCTCACTTGTTAGCTTGAAAAGAGAGTAAAATTCCAGGCCCTGCACACTTCGTGGTATCTACTTGTGTTGTCAAACTTGTCACATAGCATTTCCATTACTTATTTCTATGTTTGATTCCCCGCCTAGACTCTACATCTTTCATAAGCAGGGGTTGGTCTTCTTGAAGACTATTCTTAAGGAGCTGTCACCTGATAGGAACCTCATTAATGCTTGCTGAATGAGAGGATGAATAAATTACAATAATCCTTGTCTGAGAGAAAAATAGACAAAGCATATTATTCAATCTCTGTGGTGATAAAGACCTCTGTCAATAAATCCTTCTGGAGTTTTTATTAGTCCCTTGTCCATAGTAGCCAGGAAGATATGAAACTGGAGTCTTGAGATTAGTTGGAAGAAGACAGCAAGGTATGAAATACTCCTGGAGATGGCAACCTTGCTTCTCAAAGGCCCTGGTTGACCAGTATATTTTGGTAGTGAGGCTGCCTTGGGGAGACTTGAACTATGAACATTGTTCTCCCCAATGGTGATGATGCTCTGAGTCTCCTGCTCTCTGTATGGTAAGACACATCTTTTACTGATGGTGAAGGAATCTGTGTCCTTGTTATCACTCTTACTTTCGTGATAACAAGGTACATCATCATAATTAAAGCGTGTTTAGATAAGAGTATAAAGAAAATAGAATATTAAATTATTGGCAAAGAAAGTATACACAAATCTTTCTTATTGATGATATAATTGTATATCTAGAAAAAATAGAGATTTTAATAAAATAATTCTGGAATAAATAAACAACATGACATGTTTTTTTGTTTTGTTTTGTTTTGTTTTTTTTTCTACACTGGCAATAACCACCTAGAACTGGAAACAGGGACACTGTTGCATTCAGAAAAATAAGAAAAATAATTTTTAAAACTTAAGAAAAATTTAACAAGAAAGGTACAAATCTTATAAAAATTAAACTACGGTCATACTGAAGACTTTGAACAAGACCTGCGAGGGCATAATTAAGAATATAACATAAAATAAAAGTAATATAGAATTCTAGGGTGTGGACTTAGTATCATAAGAAGGTAAACTGTCCCAAAATCAATACATATGTTTAATGCAATTGAAGTTAGACTTCTAAAAGTTGCTTTGGGAGAGTTGGTGTTGAAGGAAAGGGTCAATAGATTTCACATGGAAGAAATATTGCACAATAGTTAAGAAAATTACAAAGGTGAATTAATTTTTCAGTTCTTAAACTAAGTCAGAGAATTTCTAAGTGTTCTATGTGTTGTTTCATTTAATCTTCAAAACTGTTTGAGATAAATACTATCTTTTTGACTTCACAGATAAGTAAACTGGGATAGAGAGCTATGAAGTAACTTGAAACCAGGCTTCAGTTTGACTTCAGAATATGTGTTAACAATCAGGTCATTGTCTCCAAGTTGGATGAAGGAAGATTTTCCATACAAGATATTAAAATATACTATAAAGTGTAGTGCTTTTATAAAACATGAATATAGTACAAAATACACACTATAATCAATAGTATTGACATATAGATTAGCAGAGCATAACAGAGAGTGGTAGAAAATTATCATATAAGAAAATTAACATGAAAGGTAGTATTTTAGTTCAGTTGGAAAAATAATTATTTAAAAAATCTTGCTAGTATAATTGTCTATCAATCTAGAAGAAAAAGTTGGACTTCTGCATAAAGAATTTTTTGTAGATTAAAGATGTAAATTTTTTAAAGGTTAGAATAAACTCAGGAAAACACGTATATAATGTAAGGGTTGGGAAACGTTAAACCAAGGCAGGACCCCCCGAAACTAAATTTAAAAGATAGATTTTCACTACAGTTAAACATTTTTTCTATGGAAAAAGGTGTCGCGCAGCCAAAAGACATATGATAGATTGAGGAAAATATTAGTAACTCATATAAAAGCCATGAAAGACATTTTTAAAAAGTAATATTTTTACTATATAAAAAGGAAGCCTTTGAAATTGATGAGCAGGCCCAATAGAAGAAAGTAAATGAGAAATTGAAAAAGGGGCACATCCAAATAACCAATAAATGAGAGAAATAAAGCCCAGCCTCACAAATAGTCAGAGAAAACCAAATTTAAAGAAAAAAAGAGAGACAGAGAGAGATTTCCTGACAATTAGGTAGGCAAAACTGAAAAAGAACGAAAACACCTACTGCCAATGGAGATATAAGGAAGAGGGTCCTCATACACGTTGCTGATGAAAATGTGAATTTCACAACCTATTTGGAAAGCAACCTGAAAATATCTATTAAAATTTAAAATACTTATATCTTTGACTAGTAAGTCCTTTTTTAGGAATCTATCCTATAAAAATGAGAGCACTAGCCCATAAGAATGCAGGTACAAGATTGTTTGTTACGACACTATTTATGGTGGTAGAGAAACACCGGAGGTGAAGTGCTTGCGCACCTAAGGAGAGTGGCTCAATAAATTGTGGTACATCCACTCCATGAACCATTTACTGCCATTAAAATCAAGAGATTTCTGTGATGTAAAATTTGGAAAGCGGAGAAATGTGTAATAAAACTTCCTTTTTTTTTTTTGGTAAATGACAAAATACTGACTTCCTTATTTATAAAATTTCATAAACACACATAATACACATGGGAATAAATTGTCATTTTCCCATTTTATTTAATAAGATATAGATATGGAAGAGTGTACATTGGTTCACACTGATGTCTTTGTGGGTGCTGGTGTGGATGGAGGTAAGGAAAAAAAGAAGGGGGAAAAACAAGTTTAGAATAAAAAAGCGGCATTTATAATATCTAATTTATGGTAAATTACATATGAGTGTTTGTGGAGTAAAAGCATGAAAAGATAGTGACCAAAATGTTCATGGTGGTTATCTTATTTTGGTGGAATTTCAGGGGGTTTTTAGTTACTTCTTAGACTTTTCATTATTGGTTAGGTTTTTATAACGATTTGCATTATTAAGGATTTGGAAAAAATTAAAAAGCTATTTTTATCATGACAAAAGTTCCATTAGTAAAAATTTTTTAAATTAATTTACATATTGTGCAAAAATTAGAAAATTACATCTCCTAAAGAAGTGGAAAAATCATTCCAACGTGAAGAAATAAAACCATTCTCTGAAGATTGTTGACATTTACAAAGCAACCCTCAAAGTGTCCCTGTACATTTTCCATTGACCAAAAATCTGAAATCTATTTGAACTGTAGTGGAAGGATTAATAGCATCCAGCTATTGAGAGAAATGGAAACTGAAGGATTGCTAATAGCTCATAAATAATGGAAGATGAGTGTCTGAATGACCTATCACTCGCCTGCAAACATGAGACCAGATCCCAGAGCCAGTTCTGAACCTGTGAATCTTAATGTTGGTTTACAGATACCCAGAGTGACATTTCAAAGTGGTTTTCAGGCTGGCTTAAAATGCAAGGCATACCAGCATGTTCATATTTAAAGTGACTTCTCTCAGGGCCACTCTAGAAAAGATGCTTACTAGATGAAATCCATCCCTCGGGTACTGGAGCCTTTGAAGCTAACCGGTTCTGTCTTCCATGACTTTCTACTGTCAGCTTCCATCTAAATGTATTTATCTCATTCCTTCGGTTCCTTGCTCATCTAGAATTAATTAATCAGATGTAGTCACCTCTAACTCCTATCATCTTAGATGAAAAATCCTATCAAACTGCATGGATTTATATATTTTATTACCTCAGGGCTTTGATCACTTAATATGCTGAACTAGCTGGATTTAAATGAGGCCTTTGTGAAGACATGGTTTATCCATAAAAATGCACTGGAAAGTCCTCAGGATTTGAGGTCTGAAGTCAGAGTTTTACCTAGCCCTGCCATTAACTATGACATTTAAAAAAAAAAAAAAATCCATTATACCTCTCCGAGCCTTGATTTCTTCCACAATAAAATGTGTATACTGCCTTTTTCTTCTCGGTTGTGAGAATCAAGTGGGATGTTCATAAGATCACAATCATTAAACAAAGGTCGATTATGTTTTCTCTGATTGCAGAAGTAAAAATATCCTTTGAAAAAATTTTTAAATGCAAACATCGCTAAGAAAATAAAAATCACCCATAATCACAAGATCCAAAGATAACTGATGTTAACATTTTGATATGCCCATTTAGTTTATTTCTTTCATGTATGTATTTACATATAATACTATTTTTAATAATTGTTAAATGATTCTTTTAGCCCTAGTCTGATTTATTCAATAAATTCTCCACTGTTGGCATTTAGATTATTTATAATTTTTCACCATTAATATGCTTGATATATTCTTGGTTAAATCAACCTCATTAAATTATGATATTTAGGTCTTGTTCATTATGTTTTTGATTACTTGATAATACAGAAACTGAGAGAAGAGTATTAAAGTGTCCCATGACTACTTGATTTTTCTCATTTCTTCCTGTTTATAATTTTTACCTTACATTTTTATTTAATATTATTTGATGCATATTGGTCCATGAATGTTATGTGTTCATTAAAAATGGTCTCTTATTATATTACAATATTTGTCCTGATTATTGCTTTTGGACTAAATTTGACATTGTCTAACAATCTCATAACCATCATGATGATTAAATGAGATGTTACATGTCCTTAGTACTAGATAAATGTCAGCTATTACATCTCATTTCTATTTTACTATTATGTTATAATGTAACATATAGTGACCATACTTTCTTTTTGTCTGCATTTGCCTGATATATCTTTGCTAACATTTTACTTTTAAGTCTTCTAATACTTTATTTTAGGGGTTACTTGAAACATCATAGCATTAAATTTTGTTTTAAGTGAGAATCATCTTTTAAATTAATTAATTGATTGATTGATTGATTGATTAATTTTATGGTGATGTTGGTTAACAAAATCCAGTAAGTTTCAACTGTACACTTTAACAGTAAGGCATATATATATATATTTACACTGTGTGTTCACCTCCCATAGTTAGATTACTTTCTGTCCCCACATATTTGACCCCCTTTACCCTGTCTACCTCCACCTTCCCCCCTCCTCCTACCATCTGGTAACCACTAGTCTATTGTTCATATCCATGAGTCTCTGGTTGGAATCTTCTTATTTTTAACAAAAGACCTTAATCTGCTTGCATTTATTGCTGTACTTGATATATTTAGTTTAACTTTGTTACCTGGTTTCTTATTTCCTTTGCTGTTTTTTTGCTATATTGTCCATACGTCTTTTCTTTCATCTTCTCCACTCTTTTGGAAGATGTACGTGCAGTTTTACATGCATAAGCATGTAATTAATTACATGCAATTACTGCTGAATTTGTCAGAAGTATTTTGCATGCCCAGTGGCTCACAACATTGTTTTCACCACAATCACTTGGAGGATAACGTTACATTCACTACATACTCCTCTCACCGTGGACTGCTGCATCGATAGAATGGGCTCTGGATTATGCACAATTCCCTGTTGTACCATCTCTGATTCTGCTATTTTCACTGGCAGCAATCACAAGATGCCACGTCTGCATGACACTGCCATTGAAACCTTATTTATAGTGTCCAGAGTACACGTTAAGTTCTTGATATTTCCATATTAAGATAAGAAATTTAGCATACTTTCTTTAAATATCTCAAATCTACATCCAAATAGTTTCTTTGTCAACCAAGGAAAGTATTCTTCTAGAATATATTTTCAATTGTTATTTTCGTTCCATTCATTTTGGTCTCTTTGTCAATTGTCTGTGTGTTGGCCTTTCGGTCTCTGATTTCCATATGCCATTTTCCCGCACTTCACTGCATTGTGTACTTCAAGTATGCCTCTCACATCACCTATTTATTCTCCATTGTATCAATTATATTTTTTCCTGTGTCCAACATGGATTTAATTCTATTGCCATTTCTCTTTTTCTCTCTTTAGTTACAACCTCCCTGTCTTGGTTACAATCTCCCTCTTTTCATATTATCCTTTTGTAATTTTTATTACAACCTATTTGCCTCTTTTAGATTTCTGCTCCTATTTTATAGAAATGGTTTCCTGAAAAAGTTCTTAATACTGTGGAGCAGATTATTGTCAAAAGTATGAGAAGTATGCTGTTTTTCAAATATATCAAAGTAAGCTTGTTAGTCTCTGGTTATGAATATTTTTTCACAAGCCCAGGCATGTATAATGTTTCATTAGATGAATTTGGGGTTGATTTTCCTGTAGTTTTATTTGTCTGATACTGGTATATTTATATGTTCTGGCATTAACTGTCTGGTCATTTTAGGTTTTAATGTGTGTATTTAGTCTTTTTTTTTTTATCTCTTATGTATTTTATCCAGAAGTTTAGAGAGATTTATATATGCAGTTGTAAACCTGAAATCCTTGTTACCAAAGTCAGAGGCATAATTTCCAGGCATCATGGTAAACTGAAAAAGCACATATTTAAGTATGTGTTAAAATTTAAAATCCTTATCGGTGTCCCTAACAACAAAATAGAAAGCCCTAATTCTCTTACTTAGAGAGTTGGTCCTACAAGCTGAACCATAATTTGATTTTTCAAAAATGGTTGTTAACATTTTTATCATATTAGTCTCTGAGATGCTAATATGTCTTTAATGTTTATTAATCTCTATTTTAAGTTGAAATTTCTCAGACATCAGGAAATCTATAGTTTTCTCCTAGTTTGCCTACATTTCTCATCATCCCAGCCTTTAAAATATATGTAGTTTCATTTGCACATATCTGATGAGAAATCAAGGTTTGAGACTATGAGTAACAGGTTGCTAAGTTTTCTAGGTATCAGAACCTTTGTGATAGCTCTTTGATGTAATATATGAAAGAAACAATCCTATAATCTCCATTTCGTGTGTGGAAAAATGTATCCATCCATCTATAATGTATTTTAAAAGATAAAAAAATAGGAAGAAATATACTAAAAAGTATCAACAGTGGTTGAAATCTGGATGGTAGGATTATGAATAATTATTTTCTTAACTTGAATTTATTTTCTAAATTTCCTATAATTAATATACATAATTGTGTAATCAAAAAAAACCCCACTCTGTTTTAACTGAACAAAGCTTTAATGATAAAGAAATTAAACTAATGAATCATGTTTTATCCAGGTCCAGTTCCAATTAACATTTGTTTTCTAGGAAAAGATACAAGTGTATTGTAGATATAAAGTTTTAAACTAAATGATCATTTCTTATTTAGTTACCAAAGAAAAAAATGACATTAACAGTAAGCATATGTGAAGATTTTGCCCTATAGACTAATGCTTTTTTTTCTAGACTTGGTCCACAAAATAGTAGAAGTTTTGGGGACTGATATAAAGTTGTCAACTTTTTATTTTGCTAAATAAGTATATATTAAAGAAGGCTCCACAATCACCACCATGTACATCATCACCATTTCAAAAAAGACAGGACGTTCTTGTCCGAAATAATTGGAAAGGATATATATTTTATAGTCAACTATAAAATAAAGAACTATCCTTTAAAAAAATAAATTTGACTTTGCAAATTTTCTAATTTTACTGCTAACTGGTGAAACTTTATTAAGGATGGGCCCTGGCTGGTGCTTGAGGCTTTCCTGGACTAAGATTTGGTTCTCCTGGTGATTGAGCAGAGAAGACTCAAAGGCTCATTTTATTTGGCTCCATAGAGACAGAATAACTATTGGTTTAGAAGCAGATATTTGAGAAGGAAAGGTAAAATCAGACTTGTATTATTTTCGGGGAGAAGACCTGCTTTACCCAATGTTTTTTAGTTTTATCACAAGTTCTATTGAGTATATATATATATATATATATATATATATATATATATATATATATATATAGTTTAAATATATATAGTTTAAACTATATATATATATAGTTTAAATATATATATATTTATATATACATAGTTTAAATATATATAGTTTAAACTATATACATATGTGTGTGTGTGTGTGTGTGTGTGTGTATATATATATGTTTAAATACCTATATAATAAATGATAGGCTGTGAGAAAATAGTTTTCAAAATCTAATATTGATGGATAACTAGCTGGAATCTAACCCTCTCACCACCTCTACTACTACCAAGCTTGTTTAGCCTGGCTAAACATGACAGCCAGAGTGCTCTTGTTAAAATCTATGCTGGTTCGTGTCACTCCTCTACCAAAACCTCCTGGTTGTTCCTCATTTACAAATAAAAGCCCAAGTCAACACTGTCCAAGACAAAGCTGTGAAGGAATAGCACATACATTATGCATCATGGTCATGCTGATGTGTTCTTTTTTTAAAAAAGGATGGTCCTTTCAGCTACTAACTCCTCTCTTTCAGTTAATTATAAGTACATTGGAGTGTTTGAAATAACATTCCTTGTCTTTTAGATTATAAATATAATTCATATCCACTATAAAATATGTAAAACATATTAAAGAGAAGCATCAATAACTTTTTTATGAATTTACTTCCAGGTTTTAAAATTTTTTTTTTCCTAATATATATAGTATAATATAAAATTGAGATGAACATGTGCATTCAATAGTTTTCACTTAGTAAATAACACATGAGGATTATTTTTCTATGTCATTAGTTTTCAAAAATATAATGTTAAATAAATATATGCTACTGAATTATCTGGCTAGGCCACAATCTATGGAGCTATTTCCCTATTATGGACATTTAGGTTATTCCTGATTTCTAAATATAGTATTTAGTTTCTTTGCTAATAGCTAGAAACCAAAAATAAATAACCCCTTATTTCTGGATTGAGATAGTTTTGGCATCAGCACAGGGGGCTTGTGATGGTCTGAGGTTGTGGGTTTATCACTGGGTTTTGCTCTGAGGACTGGAGGAGAAAAAGCAGGAGAAAAACCCTTAATTAACTTTTCTGTTACTGAGGAATTTTGGTCAAGGCATTATGAACTCAACTGAATCATCAGTAATGTTAAGAGTTGCATTAAATGGTGTTAGAATTCCAGCTCTCCTCATTTTTGTTTTGCTATTAACCTGTCTCAAGCCAAAAATAATTAACCATCATCAGAACACAGATATTACAAAAGAATTCATAATCCTTAGGGTCTCATTTGTGTTTTTCTGGCTTTATTGGCAAATAAATCAATTGATACTGGGAACTTTTCCAACTTGGCAGAGCAGGAGACAAATCAAAACACATGTCTAATTCTGTTTGTGTTTCAAGGTTTAGTGGCTGCTTAGAAAAATAATTAAAATATGTCCAACTCAAGGAAATTTCTGGGAAAAAAATGTATATGAGTCAACAAGTTATTTTAGGAAAAGCAAACATACAACTTCCAGAGGCAGAACAAGACTGCATCCCTGTGAAAGAGCACCTATGCCCAGCATTAAAATTAGGCCAGAACACATTAGGATTATTACAGGTTGTGGAGAAATCTCATTTTTATGAGGGAGCGTTCTTGAAATCCTCTAGGTGAGAAAGATACTGTAAAGCAAACTACACAAAGATGTTGCTATCTGAAGAGGTGACATATTCAGCGCTTGGTAATACACCTAGAGTGTCAGTCAAGTGATATTGGACTTGATAGTGATAGGTGTATCTATTGAATTCAAGTACTTCTATACATTTAACATCGTCGGTAGAAGCTTGTGATGGCATGAAATGAAACACAGATGTTTCTTATGCAGTGTCTAGTGTATTCACCAGGATGAAAATCATTTTAAAGCTTCAGAGATTAGCCTTCTTGTTCTGTGAGATGTTTTTGTGTATAGTCAACCGTTTATTCCCAAGGTCAAACCTAGTGTGTTAACTTCAATATGTACTGAAAGCATGTTTTATGGGCTAAAACCCACCAAATCATCTTTATTTCTTCTTTATAATTTTCCTGCCTTGAAGAAACATGTCATTTATACTCAGTTCTAGATATAATACTTATAAAATAACATTTATTTAGGGCTTTCTGAGTGTCAGGCACTGTGCTAGATGAATTATGTCATCTAGTCCTCACGACAGCCCTATGATAACAGGCACAGCACTATTACTTTCCCCATTTGATAGGGAAGATATGGATGGGGAGGTGCAGAGGGATTAAGTAACTTGCCAAATGTCATGTAGGTAGTAAATCAGAGCCAGAATTCAACCCAGGTAGTCTGATTCATGAACATGTGTGCACTTAAACATTATGCTTATACTTTCAAATTCTGTTTCTACTTTTGGGATATGTTTATTTTCAAGATCAGTGCATGTGGCTTCAGTTTATCCAGGCTAAGTGGAAATATTCGAGGCATAATTTCCTTGTTTTTCAATTCAGATTATTACCATCCCTTCCTGCTGTCCTAATGTGTGATCACAGGAAGAGAACCGCAATAATAGCTCTAGTTTTTCAGCAAGTATTTATTGTGTACTATTGTGTGGGGAAGTCCAAATTTGTTATAAACTGAAGGACCGCAATTTCTTTGGAATATTTCTTTCTTGATTAATGCCCACATTTTACAAAAAAAGGTAATTTTCCATGATCTCTGAAAAGTATTATTGTAATTTATGAAGAATAACAAGGATGAAATAAAGAGATTATCCATTGTTTAACTTATAGATAAGTAAACAAACTAAGGGAATTTATTTACAAAGAAGTAGAACACATAACAGTAAATGTGACGATAATTATAATATTGGTCTTTATTAGGCAAATATCCTTTTGGAAACGATACTTTTTCACTTACTTGCAGTGGTGCTTCGAGAAACAGATTTGGAAACTGACTTTGGAGTATTCAGGACAAATAAGTCAAATATGAAATTAAGAGGAGGAGATGGTAGAGGAAGAAGAAAAGGGACAGGTAAAATATTGCTTATTTCACTTCATGCATGCAAGTTATACAAAGCTAAGCAGATGAATTTTTCTTACTTAAAAAAGGAAACCTTTTGGTCAGCATCAGTAAAACAACAGTAATAAATAGGTTAAAGGGAGAAAACAAGGCTGTGATTCTGTGGTCAGGCCTGACAGGTTTAACTTAAACCAGCCAAAAGGTCACAGCCAAAACAAGCTCTATTTACTGATGGAAACTCCCTTAAAATTCTAAAACACTAGGTACTTGCCCTTAAAAATATTCGATAAGAGATTCACTAACAAAATCATTTTTCTTAATTGAATTTTCCATGTCTACTAAACTACCTGAAAAATAAAACTACATGCGTGACAAATCTTTTTCCATTTGGCAAAAACAGAGAACTCTTGGTTTCTAATGGAAAATTACAAAACATTAGCTTTATTTACTTTCCTATTTATTTAAGACACGCTCCACCTATGCTCACAGCCTGACAAGTATTAACAATGCAGTCAATAATGTGTTTCTGCTACAGAGAAAAGGAGCGTTTTTAGACGCTCAGCACTTTCTATGATTTCATGTGGTTCTTATTGCTTCCCGTGGAAGGCAGGTGGAAATATCCCCATTTTGCCGATAAAAAACAGAGGCCAAAAGGAAATCCTATTAGATTTGGTAGAAATTCTTTCAGCTTTTTATAGAAACGTATTAAATGTAATTAAATATTTTTTAAAGAGCAGGCGGGAAGCCAGAATGATGTCTTCCATTTATAGAGCTAAGACGAGAGAGGAGGCCTCCTTCCGGCATTCATTCTACCAAGATCTACTGAATACCTATTACGTGCGCCTACTTTGTCTTCACTCTGATCTCATTTAGACCTCTTCCAAGTAGTTTGGCAAAATAGATACTTTGAATCACTAGTTCACAGACAGAACTGAAGATTCTTCAAATGAAATGGCTTCCTTGGGCTCATTTACTTTGTTAGAGGCTGACCTGGAACTCAAATCAGGTTCACTGCCCCTCAGAAGTCTTTCCATATCCGTGGAGCAAGAAGTTTAAATACGTTCACCACACTTCTTTAATTTTTAATTTGCATTGGACCCCTCTTATTCCAGGGGTTCTTAAAATGTTTCTGAGAACATTTTTATTTTTCAATCCTGTTATTTCCCATGTCCCACTCCATCTCTCAAAAACAACCACACTGTTGGTTTTATGTGGTCATTTAGAGTTCTGACCCTGGCTTTCTTTTTTGGCCTCTATTTCTGTGAGGACAAGGGGAGGGCGTGCGAGAGAGAGCACAGATGACGGAGACCCAGAGCACGCAGCACATCTATACTTCTCACAAAACAAACCGTTGGTGGAAAATGGCCTCACTGCAGAACCAGAACCGTGTCTAAGCAAACCTACAGATGTTGGAAACAGCTTTGCTATTTTCTCTTTCTAATGCAACATGGTCATGTTTCTAAGCATTTAAACTCACAGGGGTCTCCTGATGGACTCCCTAGAAACTCATTTGGGCTTCTCACAATGGCAGAGTATTTGGTTTCCTAATCGCCGCAGGGTGTGCCAACACTCTAGCTATGCTAAATGGCCCTAATTAAGCTGTTACATTTCCTAGGGGGCCTCATTCACAGAGAAAGGCCACAATAAGCAAACCCCTGGTTTCCAATATGATCTGTCACCTTCCATCCAGGATTCTGCCATTTCACCATCGGTAAAGTCCAGCATCAAATGCCAGCCACACAAAAGCCTCAGTCCCCCAGGGAGACACTCCTCTATGTCTCTCATGAGAACATGGCCATAAGTAATCCCTCCCATTCCTCAGTCTGCACAACCACGGACCTGGTTTGCCACCAGTGCCAGGAAGAAAGACTCCTTTGGGTCTTTATTCAACAAATATTCCAGTACCAGCTATGTGCCTGGTTCTCTGATCAGTGTTGAGAAGAAAGTATATGAAAAATGCTAAAACGGGAATGGGTCAAAGAAGCCCTTATGTTCTCTGGGAACCTAAAGAAATCTTCAGGGAAAATACTATTTATAAATATCTTCTGTGTGCCATGTGCTCTCAATGGCTTAAAGCCTAATCTAGCCCTCCATGAGAGCTATTGTTCTTGTTTCACAAACAGAGAAATAGGCTCAGGTAAGTCAGATCCCAGTCTATCTGATCGTCATGAGTCTTTCTGCCACACTATCTGGAGCAGGTGTTATCTTTCTTTAAATTGTTCTCTCATGGTATAAATGAATCTAAAGTGGGAGAACTTATTGGCCACTTACGACTATATCAACAAAGAAAAGATGTATGAATTTTAAGATACAATTGAAACACTGTATCACTGAGTTTCTATAGTTTATAGCACCACAGTGAATTAATTTAATTTCAAATACAATATTTCAAAGATAGAACCTTATATATAGACTATAAAAATACAGATTTTATATGTATACATGCATAAAATTTCAAAATTAACTTATGGTTTTGAAAGACTGGAGTGATATGACATCTGAAAGACAAATTCTTATCCATCCTCTCCTTCTCTTCTATCTTAACTCTTTATCTCATTCTTTTTCAATTTAGATATGTACTTATATCTCTGAGAAACATGTTGCTAAGTTTTAAAATAAATATAAAGAAACAATACTATCAAGTTTAAGAATCTAATTTTCTTTCATACTTCTTGCATATTCTACAGTGTAGAGAATTATTAAGAATTATAAATATATATGTTATAGTAAATCATACAATGGAATAATACTTAGCAACAAACAGAATGAACTGTTGATACATGTAAAAATATGGATAAACTTCAAAGTAATTATGCTCAGTGAACAAAACCAATTAAAAAGGAGTATATTATATATGATTCTATTTACATTAAAAATGTAAACTAATCTTTAGTGAACAAAAGCAGATCAGTGATTGCCGAGGGATGAGACCCAGGGCAGGGAAGAGTGGAAGGAAGAGATTAAAAAGAGACCCAAAGAAACTTTTAGGGGTGATGGATATATTCGTTATCTTGATTGTGGTAATGGTTTCATGGGTGAATACTTATGTCAAAATTGTCAAATTGTATACTTTAAATATGTGTTTATTGTATGTCATACCTCAAAAAAGTTGTTAAAAATTGTCATAAGCTATATATATTTTTACTTAAAAATATATATTTTTAAAAAATATATTATTATATATATTTTAAGACAAAATTTGAAGAAATTACCTACATGTATATAGTATTTTAGATGCAGGCTCTGGATTCAGAGAAACTGAGATTGTATCTTAGTTCTCTCACCTCCTAGCTATGTGACCTTTCTAAGCCTCAGTTCTCTCATCTGTAATATGAGGAAATAACACTAAGTATCTCACAGGACTCTGATGAGGATTCAATGAGCTAATAAAAGTAGTTAGCATAGTGTAGCCAGCATACAACAAGCATTCACCATTATTCTAAGATGTATATATGCCTACATATGAATATGTATGGATATATATGCATATCTACTTTTTACATAAGCCGATAATGTGGCACAATTTATGTAGAGTATAGGATAACGATGAACCCCAAAGAAGCAATGAGTCAATCAGTAAAAAATGAAACTTTTGTGATTACTGTTATTACTTTCCCACAAACATCACTTAATTTTTAACAACTATGTGAGATAAGTCTTATTATTACCCCTATTCCTCAACTAAGAAAACTAAAGTAGAGGGAGTATAAGGTCAACCAGCCAGCCCATCAGTGGTAAAACCGGAAGTGGAACACAAACACTCCAGCTTCAGGTCTATGGCTCTTTGGATAAACCATAGGAGGAAAATCAAAAGTCCTTTCTCAAAAGTAGTTAATGATTATTCTGTGACTCAGATTAAACACACAATTTCTAGTCCTATAGTGGAGCAAATATTATGGAAAATAATCTTTCTTCCCTGCACCCCACTGCCAGTTCACTGTACTTCCATCTCATGAAGCCATAGTTCTCGGTTGCTCGGCCCATCTTCCCACGACTTAAGTATGTTCGTCAAGGGTGTCCACAAATCCCTGGTCCAGGCTTCTATGTCTCACCCTCCCCCAGTGTTTTCCTGCCTGTATGTCTTCGAATACATGGTTTTGTTCACCCGTAACACCTGCCCACAACTCTGCTTATGAAGATCTTGCCAGTGCAGGCAGACATTAATGACACCATTCATTCATTCATTCATTCACCCATTCATTAATTTTGTTCATTCTTTCCACAAATTTGTGTTGAATAACATATTGCCAGGCACTGATCTGGGTGCTGAGAAAACCACGCCAAACAAGCATCACCTCCTCCATCTTTTCCTCTTTGAATCTAATCTTCTTTCTTAGTATCGCTAGATACTTAGTATCGCTAGATAGTTGTTCCTTTATCCTTGAGAGTCATGGTACAGGGCTTGAGACATGGGGGGAAAACTTACTTGAAATATATTAATTTAAGATAAGGAAAAGTGTTTAACTTGATAAAATAAAAAAATGAATTTGATGTAAATAATGCTCAGAAACTCATACAAACTTGAATAAGACTGAACTGGTTCAAGAAACTCTGGAAAACTTTTGGCCTCACAAGGAGATGTAGAAAGACAACTAGGTACCACCAGAGCCAACACTTGCCTTTCATTGTCATTTAGAAGAAGTATTAAACAGGTTAAAGATAAAATTTAGAGAGTGCTTCAAATTGGAGTTTTAGCAAAAGGACCAGGGAAATAGTGTAGAAGAAAAATGATTACAGAAACCAGTATAATGAAAATCTATGAAAACATTTAAAAGTAACTATTTTACAGAAGTTCTCCAAAGAGCAGCAAAGAATACTATAAAATGTTATAGATTTTTATAATATAGAAAGTGATTTATATAGAGAAAATGTTTTCATACATATTATTTTTGACATGCCTCTCCCTTCTGCTCTAAACTGCCACAGGCAGGAGATTCCCCTAGAGTTTATAGCTGATCAAATCTGATGTTTAAAATACATTGTTTCTTAAGAAAGCTGTGGTCTGAGCCAAGGTGCGATCTACAGGAAGCTGCTACAATTTAGTCTAGGCCACAATTGTTTTACAACTTAGGTAGCTTTTTAGACATAGTTTATCCAACTGAAGTGGAATAGAGACAGAGAAATAATTATCAATGAAATGTATTTAATACTAAACTGCTAATATAATTTTGAAAGACATAAACTTAGGAAAATTTTAACCTGAAAATTTATCAAAGTCATGGTAATGAGACTATATATCAAGAGAATGTTCCTTTCCCTAAAAAAAAAAAATTTTGGTGGTTATTTGTTGCATACATATTCATTATGTCTAAGGTCTTTTCCATACATAAAATGTTATTTTTCTAAGATGCTTATACATATAGTATAATAAAAGATAATGTAGTATACCCTGTGTACAGTACAGAATAGTGAGGAAAGCAAAAGAAGAAACGATACATAAAAAAGAAGCATTTAAGAATAGTTTCCCTCTTACTGTTCTATTCTCACCTCCTCCATAAAGTTTAACAGGAAGTCACAACTCTCAGTTGCATAATTCGTGTTTTCCATTCTCTGCATATTTTTCAGCTGAGCATTTATTAGAAATATGAACCCATTTCTAGTGAGAACACCATCACAACACATTTTATCACATATGACATCACTTTCACCTGCAATCAAAGCACTGGGGCTCTCCTACCGAAATAGTTCACCGGCCGTAGGTGTCCCTTAGGGACTATAGGGATTAGAGATTTCCTTTGGAGTGTGGAGACAGCAAATATGAACATGGAAGAGGATGGAGTTCTGCTTCCAATTCCGTTTAGCAGCTACATAGTATTTCTCTGGGTCAGTAGGAAGGTATGTTCCCATCCCCAGTGGTAAAATTTCATATGCCTTTGTTTCTCTGTTGTCATCATCGTTATTGTTATTTTTTGTTCTCAGAACTGATGCACTGATGTACATTAGTTTTGTGTGCTTAAAAGCATAAATTTGTTGATTTTCCTCCTCTGTATTCTGTATTTTGTTTTCTTTTACAAGAAACATGGAAATCATTACTTTTATAAACAGAAAAAAAAAAAAAACATTAGTTATCTGTTTTTCAATTCCACCAACATTTGTGGAGCATCTGCTATATACCAGAGAATGTGATAAAGCTTGGGGATTCAAAGTTGAATGAAATGTAATTCTACCTACAGTCAATTCATCAAAAATCGGTCACCAAGAGTCAAAGTGGTTCCTAGCTTTTTGTTCTTAAAAACTCACAACCTATTAGAAAACATAGATATGTAAACGGCCATAAGATACTTGCTTTATTAGTGATTAAAAAAAAAAAGTTACTGTTCAAACTCCGAGAACAATTCTTCTTTGTGGGTTAGTGATAGATTTAATGATTTATCTGTGCTCTGAAGGAGGAGTTGGATTTAATCTGTGTTGTGTTCTCTAGTTCTACTTCAGACAGGATGACAGAAAGGATATATTTTTTTAAAGGCCAGTTTGAACTCTAGTCTTTGTTCCAAACTAAGCACAAGGGAAGACTTCCTTATGTGCTTTCACCTTGTGCTTATAAGAATTCTTAAAAGTATTTATTTGCACACAGTCTCCTCACCCATGCAGGACGCACTGAAGCAAGCCCATTCTCACAGCTACTGGTCTGTTGGCATAGCCATTTCCCAGTTCTGCATGTAGAGGCCTGACGTTGGGTAGGCTCACAAGTTCAGACCCCAGGAATGCACTCCAACTGCCTCTGGAGGAACTGCTTGCACACGGGCCCTCCCTTTTTCTAAGTAGTGACCTCCTAGCTGGTGATCATGTTTAGCCTCATGATGGCAGTCAGGTTTATAACCAGTGCTGGCTCAAGCGGTCAGGAAACTGAATGTTTCTCAGCTGAGGAAGCACCAGATCTCACAGGCAGATAAGAGGTTAAATAAAACCATGGCAACCATTAGTCCATCTGATGACTTAATGTAACTTACACTAAAGCAACCTAGGTGGTCTCACACCAGGATACACAGTTTCATAAAGGGGGTCCCCACTTGTCTCTCTGCCTGATGCATTTGTGTAGGGTATAACCTGTCAACCATGTTCAATACCTTGAAAGCTCTACTAGTCTGAAAACATCTGCATTGGTTTTGTGCTTAATGCTACTTCATTGGACTCTCCCAAAGCCTATGGGCCTTTTCTATTGTGTCTCATTAGGCCCTTATTAATCTGTAGACAGTTGGACAGAACGCTGCTCCCACTACAGTAAAAGTGCAATAGCTTACAGTTCCATATTTCCAGTGAGGATCTTAGGCTGCATTTAGTAATTTTTGGGTCCACGATGGTACATGGCCCCAGTCCTCAAAAATATTGACTTTATACCAGTGTACAGACAGCGAAGAAGTCCTTAATAAATCATGTTTCTTCTTATATATGTTACACCAGGAATATAATAATCAACATGCATCAATTCTTGAGGATTCAAAAATATACTCTGATTTTTAAATACTAGGTTCTTTATTGCCTGCTCAAGCGGAGCTACCTAAAAAGGTCAGATAAGAATATGTCTGTTATACAGTACTGCCTAATTCTTGCATGAGTAAAGGATTAGTCAAATGGGAAATTTGAAATAAAACATGGTTATGGAAAAAACTTTGAATACTGTTGGATTGTCAGAAAACTTATATTCCTAAAAATATAGTCTGCTTATACTATGAAATACTTTGGTAAGGGCTGTGACTGACAGAATGTAAATCTTTACAACTCCTAATATTTCCATTTCTAATGTGAAGCAAAGACCACTGGTGCTGACAAGGAGGAAATGGTTTGATAAGTTAATGCTTTTAGACCTATGATCTGGTACCGCCTTCTCTATAGGATCATACCGCCTGCTACAATTCCAGCCTGGACTTATTCTTGCATCAGCTGGTCTTATTACTGTACAATTACTTTGCAATCTAAAGTTTAGGTAAAGAAGAATTGGCTTAGTCATAATGAAAAATAGTCTAATGAAAGTTGAGAAATGTTATTTCATGTTAGAAAGAAATACCCATGAGTAGCCTAGAAATGTATCATTTAATAAAATAAGTATAGATTTACAATAAGCTAAAATGAATAACCTAACAGAATTGGAAAAGTCAGGTTTTCCTTAACATATTGCATTTAATTTAGACAAGGTGGCAGATTTGGGGAATGGCGCATACTAGTTAACATTCTTAGTTAAGGCAGGACGCCTCTGAAGCCTGCTCACAGACTCAGTTCCAGCTGTAATTACTTGCAATTACTCGAATGAATGACTGCAAGTAAATTAAGTCAGACAAATTTCTCGCAAGTGACAAGAGATTTGAGGGATATAGTAAACAGATCTTTTGGAATCTATCACTTCTACTAGAAAAGTAACTCAAATATCTCCTCATTTTAAAGTGACAAAGAATAATGAAATATATATGTGAGATTCACACATTTTTTTTTATTATTAAGTAATGTGTTCCAATCTTTGGCTACACATTTAATTACTTGGTAGTTGTAAAGATTTCATTGAAGCAGAATCTCTTGAGGTAGGGAGCTGAGCCTGGTTAGTGCACCCTCACACCGCCCGCCCAACCCACGCCCTGCTGAAATCTTAGGTGGCTAGCTTCAAGCCAAAAAGTGACTCTTGTTTTCTTTTAATAGAGAAGCACTCATTTCTAATTCTTTAAATCTGTCTGACACTAAGTTTCACCTTCTATAGAGTTACCATTGCTTCTAATTTAGTGTCAACACAAAGGTAATTTATTGCAGGATTATTTTCCAGGCTATCCTGGGGCATTTCTTCTTGTCCTGAAATAATAATACTTCTACAACTTTCATTAGACTATATCTTTATTACTGTAAGTCGATTCTCATCTATATAAAGTAATTACAGTGTGTAATTAAGTGTCAGGATGAGTTGTTTAGACACTAAGAGCTGTGGGTGCTCAGAGGAGGATTTGGATTCTAATGACATATAGAGAGGACTTGGGCTGGAACTTGATGAATGGTGGAAGGAAAGGAGAACTGTGTCCTGGGCAGAGGGCATGGCAAGTCATGAGCGAAGGACCAATTTAGGGATACAAAATACACATATCCAAAATCTGCCATTGCTTATTTTTCTTCTAATGCTCCTGCCTGGGATGCATCTCTCTTTTGTAAAATCTCTGAATCTGACTCCTCCTATCTATATTCCCAAACCCCACCTCAACCTGCTCAATCAGAATTGGAAGTGGAGAGCTAGAAGTCTACATTTTAAACAGTTCCCCAAGTGATTTTCATAATGAAGCATTAACTTAAAGTAATTAATCTATCTACACAATCCAAGAGGAAGATAGATGGGACGGAATATCCCCAAAAGAGAACCAAATGCTATAAACTAGTGCTTCTGTCAGCATAAATCAGATATACCATTTTTCATTCATCAAACAGGCAAAGATTAAAACACTTTGCCCCACTCAGTGTTGGTGATGGAATGGGCTTTTACACACTGCTGGTGGAAATGTGAACTAGTACATTACTAAAGGACAATTCGGCAATTCTTATCAAAAGCCTTAACATTTTTCATACCCTTTGACATAGTAATTACACTTTTAGAAATTTATCCTAAGGCTCTGGCCTCATCCTTGGCAATTTATCAGGCTTATTTGTGAAGCTTCTATGAGCTACGACTTCGGGGCCCTCTACTCCCTGGAGATTCTGATTCTGTAGATTTGGGGCAAGGTCTGGGAATCCGAGTTTTGAAAAGACTGATGTAATTTGGGCTTATTTTTTTAAATCTCAAGCAATAGAAAAGTTAGAAATTGGTGAGAACCCCACCTTCCACTTTTTCCCCTCACTCCCTGTGGGTAACGGCACTGGACATGTTGTTTTGTGTTTTTTCATTCAATAACATATATTACAGACATGCTTCCATTTCAGGATATTCAGATCTAATATTTTAATAGTTGTCTAGCATGCATCCAAATAATTCAATTTATTTAACTATTGTGAATATTTAAAGACAGATAGTTGAGATCATTTTCACATTTCTATTATAAAATAACCAAAACAATAAACATTCGTGTATGACATTCTCCTCTTTACCTGCATGAAAATTTCTGTAAGATAAATATCTAGATATTGTGGAGTCACATTAAACTTTGCTATCGACAAATTGCTTTCCAAAATACTTTTACCGGATGTGTCAGACATACCTAACTGTCCACCAGAACTCCGGCTTCCTCTCTGACAAGATGTCTTTGGAAGTGGGAAGTGGCAGCCCATCCAGAGGTTACTTTACTCCTGCATGGTGTGGGAGGCATGTAACTAGTTCTTGCTAATAGAATGCAGATATAGTGTGCCATTTTTAGGCCAACGGATCTCAGATATGGCTATGACTTCATGCTCTCTCTTTCCCTATCTCCTGTCTGTCTCCAAAGACATCCAGGTCCCTTTAGAAAAGCTGTGCTACATTATGGAAGGAACTTGGATCCCTGGATCATAGTGAAAAGAGAAGCTACCCACGTATCTACAGAATAACCAACATTAGACCATTATGTGCATGATAAAATCTTATTGTCTGATAGTTTATTTAATACAGTAACTAGCGTAATCCTCATTAATAATCTGCTTACATTCACGTCGAAGTGGGTATACGTATTAAAAACAACTTTATAAGAGATTTTGATGTGTGAAGTTTTAAGACCCACCATCCTAACAGAATAATCATAAATATGAGTGAAGTTTATACTTCATTTGTTCATATTGGTGAAAAGTTGGAAAAATTTATAAACGTCCAATTAATAGGTGAACACAAATGATGCTAAAAAAGAATATTGAATGGCATGGAATGCCATTTCATGTTTGATTGATTATTTAAATGAACATATAAAGCTTAGGAAGGAGGTTATAAGACAATATCAATTTTTAAAATAAGTTAAAATATATGTGAGTAAAAATATTGGCAGGAAATATACTATAATGTTAACAGTGGTTATCAGTTAAAGATGGAATTATAGATTTTTTTTTCCTTTTTACTTATCTATGTTTTCTAAACTTTATTGGCTATGTATCATCTTTGGAATAATAAAATTTAAAAAAAATCAGTAGGTATGACATTAAACTATATTAGCAAAAAGATATAACTTACAGTCACTCAGAGATAAACTACCTACAATGTATAAATTTGTGTGGTTTGAGGCTTAATAACTTATGAAAGTTGCCTACTTCTGAGAGGAGACCTGAAACCAAAGAGGTTCACATGTTTATTAAAAGGCTTATATAGAACAGTTTACCAATGAGTGTCCATGTATTAATTGATTAGCAAAGTTGGAGATTAGGACCTATATGCAGAGCTAGAAAGAGTTATATATGTGGGAAAATAATAGTCTCAAAAATACAGTTTCTGTCTTCTAATTCATGGAGAACTTTTTTTTAAATTAATTAATTCATTTTTGGGGTGTGACATTGGTTAACGAAATCCAGTAAGTTTTGGCTGAACATTTTAACAGTAAGGCATCTATATATTTACATTGTGTGTTCACCTTCCATAGTTAGATTTCTTTCTGTCACTATATATTTGACTCCTCCCCCTTATCCTCAAATTATTATTTTTTTAAAAATAAGAACGAGATTTTTTCCATTCACTGATGTTTGTTCATTTATCGTGCACAATGAGAAAATGGGAGTAATTTACAGCAGAGAAAAGAGAAGGCATTTCCTGATAACCATGTTGGTTAAGACTTTGGAAGAGTGATGAAGTATGTTCATGCAATACCCCTTCCCTAGAGATTCTAAATAACAGGAAATAGATTGAGGTGGTTCAGTTGTGGTTTTGAAAACCAAAGGATGGGACATCCTGAGGGGCCCTTCTTTGCCCTTTGACTTCTTGCTTGCAGATTAGAATGTAAGAAGGGGAAATCAGTGATGTGAGATACCAGTTATAGCGATTAAAAATGATAATTATAGCACTAACAAATGACAAACAATAGTTAGATGTGATGTTTTAAATTTCATTGTGTTTATAAGGATGTAATGGAGTCAAAGTGGGAAAGCGAGTGCCCATTTCTAGGGATCTGGTTAAATTATGATATGTCCATAAGGTGTGAAAGACCTACATAAAAACACTGAAAAACATTGATGAGATAAACTAAAGACCTAAATAAATTAATGTTTCATGTGGTTACCGAAGCTGGGGGAGGGGGGAGCGGGGGGAAGTGGGACGTTGTTGATCAAAGGGTACAAAGTTGCAGTTACACAGTATGAATAGCCTAGAGATCTAATGCACAGCATGATGACTCTAATTAATAATACTGTAGTGAATACTGAAGATATGCTGAGAGTAGATTTCAGGTGCTCTTGTCACACATAAAAAAATGGTGACTATATGAAGAGACAATATGTTAATTAGCTTGACTGTAGTAATCATTTCATTATGTACACGTATATCAAGTCATGTTGTACCCCTTAAATATATACAATTGAAATATATATATATATATAAAATATATAAAAGTAATAACTAGATTGTGCTTTTGTAACTTATTTGGTAATCTCTGCTTTGGAGAATAAAAAAGGTGATATTTCCAAATTGTTTGATGAAATTAGTATAACATTAATATTGAAAACAGATGAGAACTATAAAAGAAAAGAATATATTTGCCAATAGATGCAAAATCTTATATAATAGTATATCATTCAGCAGTATGTAAAAACCAGTTTATCTCAGGAACATAACAATGGTTCTCAATATAAGAAAATCTATATGAGATACCTTAAGTATGGATTAAAGGAGATAAGTATATACTTATTTTAATAGATGCAGAAAAATTATTCGATAAAATGTAATATCAAGATTATAAGGGAATTTCCTTAACACCATAAACCTACAGCAAGCATTGTCTTAACTAAAACATTCCAACTATTATGACTGCTTCACTTCAATATTATAATAAAACCTCTAACTGATAAGAGAGGGAAAAGAAACAAGAAGCAAAAAAACTTGGAAAGGAACAACTAAACCTCTCCTTATTTGCACATGATATGATTGTCTAGAGAAAACAAAAGAGAATTTGTACAAAGTTAGAATCGATAAGAGAGTTCCAGAAGATTTGTTTTCAAACATCAGTCATATTCCTATGGACTAGCATTAAACAGAGAAAATGTAACAGAAAAAAAGTTTACCACTCAAAATATCAATAAAGTGTAAAAATTATCTAGGATAAATCTAAAAACAGATATGCTATAAATTTATGGAGGAAGGCTTAAAAATAACACTGAAAGAAGACCTGAGTACATACGCACTAATGGAAAGAGTCAATAGCAAGTCTTCTCAAATTAATATGTAAATTTAATTCCAATAAAAATCCCAATGGAAAATTTCATAAGCCTAAGCACTGATCTTAAAAATTACGTAGAAGGAAAAGGACAAATATAAGCCCCAATATTTTAAAGAAAAAAATAGGTAGAAAAAAATTAGCCTTAGCAAATATTATGATTTGTTATATAGTTATAGCAATTTAAGAGTGTGATATTGGTGCAGATAAATAGACAAATAGATCAAGGAAATAGCTTACCGAGACCTAAAACCAGACCTGTGCATATAGGAAAAACTGACATATGATGAATACAGGAAAAATGAACACATTCAAATCAGTGGGGATATTCTGGATTATTCAATATATGGTGCTAGAATAATTCACTATTTATGTGGAAAATAAAATTATATTCCTGAATTACAGAAAAATACTTTATCAAGCCATAAAGATGAGAAGTTGCTCAATTTGAAGAGTCATCAGAGAAATCCAACAATAATGATATATCTATTTCACAACTGTAAGTTGGTAAAAATTAATCCTGAAACAACAAGTATTGATTAAAAAAAAAAAAAGGCACTAAAACCAGAACTCTTATACACTGCTGGCCAAAATATAAATTTATTAAACTGCTTTGAAGAGCAATGTGGTAGTATCTACTAATGTAGACAATGTTCATATGCCAGCAATTTCCCTTCTAGGCATAATCTAGAACAGTGTTTAAAAAACTGCAGGTTCTGACCCATTAACAGATAGCGAAATCAATTTCATGGGCAATAAACAGAATGAAAGAGGAAGCGGAGGGAGAGGAAAGAGAAAAGGAAAAATAACAAAATGTATCACAGGTTAGAAAGCGTAGTCCAAACTATTGATTTAAAAAAATGGACATTTAATGTTCATGGATTGAAAGACTAAATATTATTAAGATGTCAATTTTTCCCAAAATGATGTATAGATTCAGTGCAATTCTAATGAAAATCCCAATAGGTTTATTTGTAGAAATCGGTAAGCTAGTATTAATATTTATATGAAAATTCAAAGGATCAAAAAAAATCAAGACAATTCTAAAGAACACAGTTTCCGAACTTTTACTACCCTATATCAGAACTTAATTGCAAATGCATGGTAATTAGCTGAAATGTGGTATCGATTCAAAGAAAAACAAATAGACTAACATACTAGGGATCCACATAAATACAAGCTACCTGATTTATGACAAAAATATCACTGCATTACAATGAAGAAGGGATGCTTATTTAAATAAATGATACTGGATCAACTGGATATCCACGTGAAAGAAGTTTACCTTGACCCTTACATCACACCAGAAACAAAAATCAATTCCATATGGATCATAATCCTAAATGTGAAAGTTTAAAAAACTTAAAGTCTCAGAAGGAACCTAGAGGAAAGTTTTTATGATCTACGGGAAGCAAAGTTTTCTTAAACAGATCACAAAGAGCAGTAACAATACTAATTTTTTAAAAAAGGCTGAAAAATGGTCCTCATTAAAATTAAAAACTTTTGTTTACCTAAAGATATCACTTAGAGGAGACTGAAAAGGCAAGCCATAGTGTGGAAGAAGATATTCGTGATAGATATATTTGACAAAGGACTTATTTAGAATATATAAAGAACTACAAATGAATAAAACAAAGACAAAACAATTTTTAAATGGGCAAAACTATAGTTGCTTTAAAAAGAGGATATCAAAATGGCTACTGAGCATAAGATTCTCAACATTATTAATTAGGACAATGCAATTAAAGTCACAATGATATACCACTATACACACACTAAAATGAAAAAAGACTGACAATTAGATCTATCGGGTAGGAAATGGAACAACTTAACTCACTTCTGTGGCAGTATTCATTAGTACGACCACTGTGGAAAGCTGTATGATAACATCTCCTAAATCTAAACATTGATTACCCAATTATACCTCAGGAAATATACTAAAATAATGAGTACATATATCTACTAAAAGATACAAACAAGAAGGTTCATAACAGCTATATTTTTAATGGGCAAAAGCTATAAATAGTCTGTTTCCATCTACAGAAGAATGAACAAATAAACCATGGTATATTCATACGATGAAATTCTAAGTTGTAATATAAAAAAATCAAAACTATAATGACAAATAACAAAATGAACAAACCTCATAATGTAGAGTGAAAAAGTCTAACTCTAAAAAATAATTCTATAAGAGTTTGTTCATGTAAAGTTCAAAATAGCCAAAACAAATCTATAGAGATAGAATAGTTATCTTTGTGAGTGCTATTGATGGGAGAAGAATGGGAGAATTTTTTGTACATCGTGATCTGGTGGTAGTGATATGGATTTCATTGAAAAAAAAATCCATTGAGCTGTACAATTAAGATTTGCGTACTACACGCATATTGCATATCAATTTTTAAAAAAGTGATGCTCTAAGTGCATTGTAGTAAAATATCTGACACAATATTAGACTGCAATCTACATCTCTTTCGGTTTGACTATATAAGAAAAGGGATAGCAGATGCCCTCCTATATAATTTCTAAGTAAATCTCTAACAATCACTTTGTCATAGTACTGTGTTTTATTGTGTGAAGAACTTCGAAATTTTTTGTACTCCTGGCAGTCAAAGAGTCAGAGCCCTTAGCTCCTGAGGAGTTGGTATTGGTTCAGAAAAACCACCTCTCCCTTTCCAGGTGAAGACTAGTTCTAGGACATTTGTCTGTGGCTCCCTTTGACTTCAGTCCTTACTCCCAAGTTAGCACATATTCTCCAGGCTTGTAGGTTAGTATCTTCTTTCTTCCAGTTTCCTCAGCTCTTCCTGCTTCTCGTCCCATTGAGCCTGTCCTTCTCTCATATGTGCTACACATTTTAAAAACACTTCTTCCCAAAGCCAATTCCCTTCATCCTTAGAAATTGTTGATTTCAGAAGAACATTTTATAATCTAACTTGTGCTTATGCACTCTAAACTGCATTTGCAATGACATGATATTTGCTCAAATTTTAGGGATACTTACTGCAATAAAGCAGTATCCACATTTCAATGTCAGCTCAACTATATATTAAACAAGACACTCAACTCCTACTACATGCTGGACTCTGTGTTAAATACTGGGCATGCAAAGATGCATGTGCCCAAAGAGTTAACAGTCTTGTGAAGGAGGTAGGCAAATATATAGGCATATTAGTTCCAGTAGCTTCCCATTAACTTCCTACTTCACTCCTTAGAATTTTATCAAGCTCTTTTTGTTATCCCATTTCTCAATCCAAATCTAATCTTCAATATGCATTTATAACCATGTAATCATCCAAACTAAACCATCAAGTCATCTCTTATTCCTCGGTCTCTCACACATTTCATATCTACTCACTCATTTACATGACAATTCTTTTACCAAACTATCTTACAACTACAGCACATTTTTTTTCATTCCTATTGCCATTGTCTATCTCAGCATCCTATTTCCTTTCCTTTGAACTATTACAATAAGGTCTTCATGCCTCCATTTTCACCTCTGCCATGTTATCCTTCACACTGCTGCCATAAAGTCTCTGTCTCTCTGTCTCTCTGTCTCTCTCTTTCTCTATCTCTATCATCTCTATCTCTATCTCTATATCTATCTCTATTTCTATCACCTCTAACTCTATCTCTGTCTCCATCTTTACCTCTTTTTCTGGGAAGATTTCTTATGTTCAGGGAAAGAAATACAAGAACCTAAAGGAGAAGATACAGTGAGTTAATGGTATGCTGAACTGCAGAGAACCAGTGAGATATTTTCTCCAAAACATGATGAGATAAATTATGAAAACCTGATAAGTATGAAAGGCTGTTTGTTAAAAGTTTGATGTGGTACTGCTTATTTTCTTATTCCCATATTTTTCAACTGAGGTGGAAATCACAGATTAAATGATAGAAAATAGGCAAGTTCTTGACTCCATAGAGACACAGAAGGGTCTTCTCATTTTTTAGGCACTAACATAGTTCTTGGCTACCTGTACCACTTTAGCACCTCATGTGTACTTAGGAGCCCACTCAGCAGCTGGGAGTGAGATACCTATGTTTTTGACCAAAGTAGCCAATCAGAAGATTATGGTAACAGAGTAGTGAAGATTAACCAGACTGTCATATAGACTGTCAAAAAGACAGTCACATAGACTGTCAAAAAGAATCAGAATTCGGGGAAAGGACAAATCATTATAGACTTAAACTGTTAGGCAAGACTTAATAAGGAGAGAAAGCAATTCAGGCAGGATTAATATGATAAAGGTTTGAAGGAATATGCACAAAATGATTCATGAATCAACATTCAGATGGGTGAGATTCTGAGTTGATCATACTGGATTTTCAGTTTAGTGTCATGTGCACTGGACAAGGAACTGTGATGCACACCACTCGCTGTCTGTTGGCTATCACAAATTGTAGAGCGAACAACATCTTAAATGGGACAACATGCAGGTCTCTGAGCCTATGAAATATGAGTGTTATGATATTAGCATTAGGTAATTATCTCAGAGGAAAACAGGTTTTGAGGGTGTGTGTTGGGGACTGGGCAAAGTAACTGTGGAGTGGTTGACAAACTGGCTGCCGCCCATATGCAGCAAAATGACCCCATAGATTGAATCCCCATTCAGCTCTTTCAGAGTTAACACAAAGTGAATAGACCAGGTCTAAGTTGAGGTCACCTCTTCCACTTCTCTGTGTGTGTGGTGTACAGAAGGGAAGGAAGAGGAGTGAACTGAGAAAGTAACATGAGCTAGAGGATAAGATCTGACAGATTCAGAGTGGCTCAGTAGTTCAAGTAACTTTTTTTCTCCTTTGGTATTTCAAAAATGTGTTTTGAATCCTCCACTTTGTAATGTTAAAAATCTCACTTCGCTTGATACTTAGAACCAACAGCAGGATTTTTACGGACTGGACAAGAAGGAATTCACCTCTTGCCCGACCTTCTAGGAGCTTTCAGTTCCAACATGTTTTTTTGTTTGTTTTTGTTTTTGTTTTTGTTTCTCAGGCAAATCTATTAAATAACCTCTGAGAAAGAGGCTGCCACAGTGTAGAGTATAGAACATGTGAGGTGTGAGTTACACTCACATGCGCCCCCTCACCCACTAAGTTTAAAACTCTCACAAATAGAGCAATCATTACCCTGGTCAGTGAAAAATGTTCATAGGCGGTGAGATTACTAACCACAGAGTTAACACCAAAAACCCTGAACACAATCTTCTTAACTGATGGAGGTTTTTTTTTTTTAAATTATGAGATAAATTTGCTGATGCCTGTTTCTTCTTACTTCCTTCACACTACCTTTTGAGAAATAGAAGTTTCTACAAATTAAAAACAAAAACATAGGAGGTGTGAATTTTTTAGACTCTAAGCTTCATGACTTCTGCAATTGTATTCCTAGTATTTAAAATGTGACTGATAACATAGTAAGGACTCCTTAAATATGTGTTCACTAAATAATATTTACTATATGATATTTGTAAAAGACTTAGTACAAAGAGACACAGAAAGTATGAAAATGAAGAGAGGGATTCATTTGCCAGTTAGTAAATGGTAACAATAAGAAAGTCACACAATAAAATTTAGAGATGAAAAAATAGTAAGTGGATCAAAGAAGGATGTTTCGTATTGATTTTTTAAAAAGCTTAAATCACCAATATTACCTTTTACCTATGTTCCTCACAACATAGGAACAAATACATAAAGCAAAAACTTCTAGAAGTTTAGGAGGGCTGATAAATTCACAGCAATAGAAAAATACTTGGATACGTTGCTCTCAAAAAACAATGGAATTTTCTAACAGGTCTCTCTGATTCCTTCTTAATTAACAAAAGTTCGTATCAGCCAGAGTGAACTTTTTAAAAACAAATCAGTTCATGTCACGTCCCTGCTCAAATTTCTCAATGGCTTCCCCTCATACTCAGAGTAAGACACAGATTCCTAACCAACACACAACCTTCTTTACAAGACAGCCCTAGCTCACCTCTCTGATCTTATCACCTTTTTATTATTTAATGTTTTAGATGTGTCCTTATAAAAAACACAATTTGTCTTATAACTGCTGACATTTGTCCATTTAATAGATATTATTTGTATTTTTTCTCTTATTTTCAATTTTTTATGCACTCTATTTTCACTTGTAGTAGTTCTTCAGAAATTTTACCATGCATACTTAGCACGTGTTTCATTTGCTTTTATAGCTCCTTCCACGAGAGTGTCTTTGTAGTAAACCTTTAATTTTATGTAATAGTTTAGCTGTGTATAGAACTTTAAGATGGATATTGTATTCTAGCTCTGTGAAGAAATTATTCTACTCTTCTCTTCCTCGTTAACTGTTTTAAATTTGGTTTTGAGTTTATCTCTCATTCTGTGCAGGTAATATATTTGCTTTCTCTTGCTATTTTTAGAATCTTTTTTTTTTCTCTCTGTAGTTTCTTTTTATTTATTATGCTTGGGACCTGTATTTCTAGAATCTAAGAATGTATGACAGCCACCATGTCAGCTCCTACTTACAGTTCTGTTTTATAGTTAAAACATTGTTTTTTAGTATAAAAAAAAAACTTCCCTTAATTTGTGATAGACTTATCTGTGCATTTAAAAGTCTGTTATATTTTACCTAGCATTTCTATATATTTTTGGTGGAATGGTTTTTACATTTATCTAGCTAGAAATAGAAGTCAAAACTCGAATTATGGGCTATTTATATATGAACAATGAGAGAACTACATATTAAAGTATATATAAAGTATCTCTCAAAAATGTTAAATTCATTTGTAAGAGAAAAAAAGAAAGGCTGAAAAGAAATGAAGTAATCATTTGAATAAAAAAGTTATAAAAGGAACAAACAACTAAGCTAAAGAAATAAGATGGATATACCACCAGATTGGTGTGCAATTTATGACCATAACACATGTGGGGCAAGGATAAGGAACCAGAACTCTTACTCTACCGGAGGAGTGTAAACTGGTATAATCATTTGGAAAACAATTTTGGCATTACTCAGTACAATTAAAGATGTACAAACTCCATGATTCAGTAATTCCACTCCTGGGTATATATCCTAAAGAATGTCATGCACATGTACATCAAGGAGCACACACATAAGACTGCTCAGACCAGCACTGTTTGAAACAGCAAAGAAATACAGGAAATAATCCATGAATGGTAAAATGGATGAACTGTGATATATTCACATAATGAAATACTGCGTAGCAATGAAAATAAATAAACTACTGCTACATACATTAACATGGATGAATCTCAGGAACTATGTTGAATGAAGAAAGAAAGTTGTGAAGAATGAATAAAGTGTGATCCCATTTACGTAAGGTTTGATAACTTGCATACTACATACTATATCGGCTGGGGATGCCAGTATATATATATACTAATATATGTAGTAAAACTGTAACAAAAAGGAATAGAATGATAAAAGCAAAATTTAGATTAATAGTTACTCTGAGTGAGGATAGAGCAGAGCGGAGTTACAGAAGGGACACCAGAGTCTTCAAAGACACTGGTAGCTACTGAGTATAAAGTGTCAATGGCAGGCTGTATTCCAGCCTTCTATCTGCATATATATGTATAGATGTATGGAATGACATTCATCAAATATTAACACGATTATAACTAGGCAGATTTTGGATTATTTCATATTTTCCTTGCATTTTTCTGTATTGCTTCAATTTTTATTATGAATATGCACCTATTTATTTTTTAAAGTCATTCTATCTGAGAGAGAAAGGTTGTTATAGACTAAATATTTGTGTCTCCCCAAATTCACGTATTGAAATCCCAACCCCTAGTGTGATAGTATTAGGAGGTACAGCTTCTGGGAGGTGATTGGGTCATGAGGACAGAGCCCTCATGAATGGGAGTAGTGTCCTTATACAAGAGACCCCAGAGAGCAACCGTCCCCCTTCTGCCATGTGACATTACAGTGAACAGGCCCCCATTTATGAATCAGAAAGCTGAACCAGACACCAAATCTGCTAGGGCCTTGATCTTGGGCTTCCCAGCCTCCAAAACAGTGAGAATTAAATGTCTGTTGTTTAAAATCCACCCAATCACTTGTATTTTTGTTATAACAGACAGAGACACAGAGAGGAAGTCCAAGAACAAAGATCCACCAAGCGAGGTCTCAGGTACTTACCTAAATGAGTTGAAAATTCATGCCCACACAAAAATCTGCATATACATGTTAACATCAGCTATAGTCATAAGTGCTAAGAATAAACAAATTGTAGTACAGCCGTCTCCACTTACCCACAAGGGATACATTCCAGTGGATACCCTGGTGGATGCCTGAAATTGCAGATAGTACTGACCCTACATATACAGATGCTCCCTCACTTGATGGGGTGATATCCCCATAAATCAATTGTAAGTTGAAAATATCATGTCAAAAATGCATTTAATACACCTAACCTACCAAACATCATAGCTTAGTCTAGCCTACCTTAAACGTGCTCAGAACACTTATAGTTGGGCAAAATCATCTACACAATAAATACACCATAGAGTATTGGCTGTTTACCCCTGTGATCACATGGCTGACTGGGAGATGTGGCTCACTGCTGCTTCCCAGCATCACAAGAGAGTATTGTACTACATACCAGTTGCCCAAGAAAAGACCGAAATTCAAAATTCAAAGTATAATTTCTACTGAATGCATATTATTTTCGCACCATCCTAAGTCAAAAAATCTTAAGTCGAACCACCGTTAAGTCGGGAACGTTTGTACTATGTTCTTTCCTTTACATACATACCTATGATAAAGTTTAATTTATAAATTAAACACAGTAAGAGATTAACAACTAATAATAATAGAACAATAATAACAATATAGTGTAATAAAGGTTATCTAAGGTGGTCTCTCTCTCACACAAAATATTTTATATTGCTGTACTCACCTTTTTACATAAAGGAGGCACATTACAGCTTCTCTTTGGCATATCTGAATTGCCAGCGTCACTGCTCTTGGGCTTTGGGGCCTTTATTAAGTGAAATAAAGGCTACCTGAACACAAGCACTGCAATACCTAACAGTGGATCTGATAACCAAGCTGCTACTAAGTAACTAACTGATGGACTGGCAGTGTGCTTAGCAGTGAGGATTCACATCCAGGGCAGGGTGGAGCAGGACATGTGAGATTTCATTATGCTACTCAGAACGGTGGGCGTGCAATTTAAAATTTAAGAATGATTTATTTCTGGAATTGTCTATTTAGTATTTTTGGACCGTAGTTGACTGCAGATAACTGAAACTGCAGAACAGGAACTGTGGATAAAGAGAGACTACTGTAATGTATCCCAATAGGTTCAGCAAGTGTAACAAATGTACTACACCAATGCAGCATGTTAATAATAGGGGAAACTAGAGAGGGGAAATGAAGATGGTGTATATGGGAATGTTTTGTACTTTCTGCTCAATTTTTTTGTAAACATAAAACTGCTCTAAAATATAAAACCTGTTGTTTTGTTTTGATTTTTAAAAAGATCCAAGAACAGGGTAAAGCATTCTTGAAATATCTGGGGCAGAAATATGGTTTTAGTAAATCCTAACATAGCCTTTACTACATGCTTTAGGCCAAAGAAGGTAAATACCTTGCCCTGGGACAGACAGAAAGTGAGTCACAGAGCCAGGGTTCAACCTGATGCAGACCTTGCTCCTGGCCGTGACCTGAGGCTGCCTCCCCTTAAAGGAGCTAAAACCAATTGGACATCAGTGTTCACTGTTTCCCAACTCGGAATCTGCCTTCACCCTTGATTCAGTGGTTTCGTTTAACTTGTCTTTATAACAAGCCATTCTAAATTCTTATTGGAAGTGACGTTATATAAAACAGCAAATTTAAATATTGAAACTGGAGACCTCACCTGCTCCGTGCTTAGTTCCCCTGGTATCATATGGTTTGTTCTTTTTCCTTATAATAGTTAAAATAGATTCCAGAGGATGAGAATGCTTAAACCAGATAAACACAGCATCAATAACCTTTCGATAGGTATTTTTTCTCCTTTTTGGAGGAGCAGGGGATCGTGTTCTATTAAAAGACTTGTCTTATTAAAAAACATAATGGGAATTATGATCGGTTAAAAAGAAACATAAAATTCGAGTTTGTTTAGGTGTAAAACCAGTTGATGATGTTCTTTATTACTAATTTTTACTGTGTTATGAATTAGTATAAATATCCAGTAAGGAGAGCTTATTTAAAAAATATGCAAAAGCACACACACAAAAACAGCAAGTGTTTTTGTCAATTCAAAGTATCTTAACTAGCCAAACCGTTTTTTGAGTTCCCAGTTTGTAGTTAACTATACTGGGTACCAGAGGGAGGAGGGAGGTCACAAAAGGAGGCTAGGCTTTTACCCTGCTTAGATACATCCAGCACTGATGAAATGCTGGTTATCTTGCAACCAGTGCTCCACGAAGGGTGAGAATAAGGGCTAACGTGCGAGTGAAGGTTTCCTTGCAGCCTGGGGACCTCCACAGTTCCTGTAGGAGTAAATGGAAAGGAAGATGGCAGAGCATTCCTGGCCATGGGATGGTCATGGACAAAGGCTCAGAGTCATTTAACAGTGATCTTGGTGTGTTACGGAACAAGGAGTAGATCTGTTTTTCTGGGGCAAGGATGTTGAGGAGCTCAGGACAGTTTGTTGGCAAGGTTTACAGAGCCAAGATGCTGAAGGGCCAGTGACATAAGCACAAGAGTTTGTGCTTGTGCTGAAATATGACTGGGAATTACTGCAGGTTCTTGAGCTCCCTTGCAAACTGATACCCATCCAGAAAAAAAGATGGGTTGTATGTTTATCCTTGATTTATACTAAGAAGGTCCTGATATTTTCCCTATCGACAGGAAGAACCATTTATTGAAAATCTATTTTTTTTTTGCCAGAATAAAAGCTCCAATCTTCTTACAATTTCAAAAGGTAAATATCAGTCATTCTTTTATATATATATTAAAAGACAGGAGAATTCAGAAAGATTAAGTGATATGCCCAAAGCCACATTTTGAGAGTCAGGATTTTC
This sequence comes from Pteropus medius, assembly GCF_902729225.1. Taxonomy (NCBI): domain Eukaryota; kingdom Metazoa; phylum Chordata; class Mammalia; order Chiroptera; family Pteropodidae; genus Pteropus; species Pteropus medius. The sequence continues at coordinate 2,540,609 of NW_024351729.1, forward strand.
CAAGACCATGCATCATCCATTTTACCCATCCCTGCCCCTCTAGCAAAGTGTAGGGCTTTTGCTTCTAGGACAGAAGTCAGCAAACTTTCCTATAAAGGGCAAGATGAATATGCCTGGTGCACACACAATCACATACACGTCCATTTTTATTTAGGCTTTGGGGGCCATACAATCTCTGTCACAACCACTCCATGGTCATACTATAAAAGTAGCCATGGTCAATGTGTTATTCCATGTTCCAATAAAATGAAATTTAAATCTCATATAATTTTCATGTTACAAATGTACTTAATTTAATTTTTTATTTTTTTCAATCACTTAAAAGTATAAAAACCATTCTTAGTAATGCACCATACAAAAACAGGCAGTGGCCACATTTGACTTGTAGGAAGCAGTATGCCAACCCCTATTTTAGCTTTATTGATTAGAGCACTAAGCTAATGAAGCCAAGGTTAAATGTCTTATCTCCATAAGAGATAGTTTTCCTTTATGCTGTGAATACTGTATGTTTGTTGGCAACAAGCTATTTTTCTACCCCTGGCCAAGTATCTTGCAAATTTATAGGGGACGACAAGGGCAAAGATGGCTCAGTGTAATACAAACAATAAGAAAAAAATATATACATCTATATATATATAGAATATACAGAGAGAGTATATATATATACACACATATATATAGTACACACACATATAATACATATATATAATACATATATATCATATATATATATATATCATACATATATATATATATATATCCCTCTCACAGATGTTAGTAATTTCAAGCACATTTCTTTTACAGTCTAGGCAAACTTTTCTAAAAATATATTCATTGTAAGTTTGGGATTCTAAGAATGCCTCACTGAAAAATGACACTTATACATACCTTTCAAATGTTATCTAATACGTTGTATAGGCACTAAGTAAATATCAAGGCAGAGTTTGTTTCAAAATACCTCCGGGTTTAGCTCAGTGTTAGGCTGTCCTTAATTATTTAGATCCCTGATTCACTCACGTCATTCATTCATCCCTTTAATCAATGAATATTACACATCTATCATATGTCCAGCCTGTGCTGGGAATTCAAAGCTGAATACTAAAGTCCTTGCCTCAAGGAGCCCACAGTTTGTGGGAGAAGACAAACACAGAAAAATAACTCTAATGTAGAAGACACTAAACGCCGTGGTACAAATATAATCCATTGCTGTGAGAACACAGAGATGGGCTTTGCCTGGGTAAACCTTTGGAATAGGGAGCTAGAATGCAACACAAAGTTTTTAGAAGGAGGTGAGATCTGAATCAAATCTGGAAGGCACATGCAACCGTGATGCCTCCACTATCAATGAGAATAATACTAACTCTAAATTGTTACATACAAGACAAGGCAAGGAAGCCTAGGGGGGTTGGGGTAGCCATGAAATTATTATCTTTTAAATCCCTGTTCCAGCATTGCCAAATTTTATCATAACTAACAGTCACATGTAAATCACACATACACTCCCACTTATAGTGCATTTCAAATTCAAAATTTCATGAAAAACAAACATTGAATAATGAAATAAAATTGAGAACAAAATTTAAGATGGTAAGAGAATTCAGATTTTATCTTCTTAAATCTGGTTTTAAAATAATATAAGGGTATATATTTGATTTTTTTTTTTTTTACTGAATTTAAGACTTATAAATCTGAATATTTTGTCTCACCTGAAGGGCTTTCCTAATTCTTTTTAGATTGTGTATCAAGAGTAGGTTTTTCTCTTTGGAAACACGACCTAACTGGTCATCCAGTTGTATTAACAAGTTTTGAAGAAGAATTGTTGCCATGGTTTCATTGTTAGAAGCTGCCTCCCTAAAAAACACAAGTGTTATTACACAGCAGGAAACAACTTAGAAAATGCCTACTTTTTTACCACACTAATTTTAAAGTGATACATCTATTCCACGGTGATAAGCATTTAACTGTTTTTTTAAAAACTGTACACATGAAAATATACTGAACATCACTAATCGTTAGGGAAATGCAAATCAAACACTACATCTATTGGATGAGATTATTGAAAACAAAGTAAGTATTGGTGAAGATGTGGAGAAATTGAGTCCCTTGTCCATTGCTGGTGAGAATGAAAAATGGTGCAGCCATTGTAGAAAATAGGATGGAGATTCCTCCAAATATAAACACAGTATTACATATAGCAATTCTCCTTCTGGGTAGACACCCTAAAGAATTGAAACCAAGGACCTAAACGGATATTTGTACAACAGTGTTTATGGCAGCTTTATTCACAATAGTCAAAAAGTGGAAACGACTCAAATGTCTTTTAACAGATGAATGGTAAACAAAATGTGAGATTATATATAGAAAAAATAGAATATTATTCAGCCTTAAAAAGGAAGGAAATTCTGATACATGCTACATGAGTGAATCTTGAGAACATATGCTAAGGGAAATAAATCAGTCACTAAAAGACAAATATGATGTGATTTTACTTATATGGAGTTCCTAGAGTAGTCACATTCAGAGAAATAGAAAATAGAAGTGTAGTTGCCAGGGGCTGGGGTGAAGAGAATGGGGAGTTTTTGTTTAATGAGTACAAAGTTTGAGTTTGGGATGATGAAAAAGTTCTGGAGCTGGATGGTGGCACAACAATATGAATGTACTTAATGCCACTACACTGTATGCCTACAAATGGTTAAATAGTAAATTTTATGTTATGTATATTTTATAACAATAAAAAAGTTAGATAACTATTTAAAGCAAAAAAAAATATTTTCTAGTTGTACAAGGTGAATAGAGCTTTAAAAAATGTTTGCAAAATGTTAAAAAAATGTTTGTAAATGTATATTTATTTACATTGAGTCTGTGATAAGAGAGAGAATTGATGTAAACGATAGATTTACTTCTTGGCTTTTAATGTTTAGAAAATTGTTGGGGTTTTAGTCTACAGGAAAACAAAGCACTAGCATCATTAACTTTTCATCTACAGCAAATGAAACCAGGAAGGACAATGATTCTCTTCCTTTGGTAAAGCTTTCCAAAACTTTGAAGAAGTATTTTATCTGAAAAAAAAAAATGCACCTATTGAGTCAAAAGTGAACCATAGAATAAGTCTACAAGGATAGAATATAAAGTGCATCATCAACTTGTAGAAGAAATACAATAATGTTTGATCCTACCAGTCCTGATTTTCAATCCACTGGGCCAGCAGGTGTCGAATTTCCATTGGAAAATTGTCATCATAGAATTGATCTACTTGCTCCAAAAATTTGATTTCTAACTGTTGGACTTGATTCCACTGAGACATGCTATAAAACAGGGTGTAAAATTAGAGTTTAAAAGTAATACTAATAACTGTGGTATATCTTATGATTTTCATAGATTTCAAATAAAGATCATATTGCCCATTAGTTAAGTAACTGAAGAAAAATTACTTTTCTTTTATAGTCATTCAATTAAAACAGAAAAGGGAAAATGCTTTCAATCCAAAGATAGAGCAATTCTAAACTTTTCCATAAGCCATCCCTAATGAATGAAACAAGATACTCCTTCTGTCCCCAAACTATCCCCTTCTTTGCTCCAACAGGAACTCCTGTTCCACCTTCTTCAGGAAGCTTTCACTCTTCGCTGGACACCCTTCTCCCCATCCCTTCCCCATCTGTACTCTCCACAAGCTCCTCCCCTATCCCTTGCTCCCTCTACATTATTAGACTTTAAGCAACTTAAAGGTAAATAGCATATTCAACTATACCTCCTAAGACCCTTTTAAGGCTTTACAAGTGAGAAATACCCAATAAAAGCTTCTTTTATATGACTCGCCCAATCCTTTTTTCTTCATTTCAGATTTGTCTGACTTTTAGAGTCAGCCTTATGTTTCTAGAGTTTTAGTCTAATTCAGTCTTAGCTTTATAAAGAGTTTAATGTATGCATTTTCGCAGGCTCTAATTCTTTCAGTTCAAAATATCTCTGAACCAATATATATTTTCATTTCTCTTTGTGATGATCCACTACAGCTGGGCAAAGCTTTTAAAATCAACTTTTAATTAGTCTCTGATGTACATCTGTCTGATAGTGGTTAAACCCTCAAGTTACTTGAGGAAGAAACCACACTTGATACATATTTGGCAGCCTGTCATAAAACAAAAGTATGTGTTTCCCCTCACATAACCCCACTCTGTCCAATTTAGAAGCTTTAGACATATTTCCTAACTTGGGAAAATTAATATGACCTCTCCTTGAAGTTACAGTATTTTACTCTTTCAAATGTCAAAATTTCTATTGTTTTGTCAGCAATTCTAGATCAAAAGAAAAACATTTTATGTGATTAACCACCATGGTATTTCACCCTATCTTGTAGATAAGGTAAGGTTTCATTTGCTTACGGAACATCATGATGATAAATTTCATATATTTCAGGTTTCAAATGGAACCATTTTGGGGAACCTGATCGAGAAGATAATTATTGCCAATGTTTTGCTAAAAGGAAGCAACTGGGAAAAGAAATATTTCATTTACATATTACTTTATATTTACGAAGACCTTTCCACCTGATCATTCTAGGCATATCGTAATTGCTCAATAAGTGCTTGTTAAATGAATGAGCGGCACTCCTGATGTTGTTGTGAATAGGGCAGGTGGATAGTAGTACCCTAACTTTAAAAATGAAAACAATCTGAGGGTCAGGAAATGACTCTTGCCCAAGATGCACAGCTTTAAGGTCTCGTGACAACAGATACATCGCTCTTTCCAGGTATATATATTCCCACAAAATTGGAACATTGCTCCCATTCTACCATTGACACTGTCCAGCTATATCCCAACAATTTAATCTAGTTAATGACAAGAGAGAACAAGAGCTGAAAATAACATTACAATTTTAATTGCTACTACTGTTAAATCTGTTAAGATTTGGATGAAAATCTGTTTTCTAACAAAGAATTAAGTGAACCGAACCTATCCTAAAGTTACATAGATCACTTTTAGGCCCCTAGTCCACCTTCCAGAGGGCTGAACTCAAGGCCAAATAAAGGAAGGATAAGGAAATAATCCTAGGATATTCTTCTCTGTCGCTGCCTCTGGAAATGCCTTCACACATCCTTCATGACGTTTCTATGCTTTCACTCTTTAAGCGCTTAACTTTCCCATCCCAGGAAAACTACGGAACATTTCTTTTGAAAATTAAGGTCCTGTCTACCCTCTTTGAATGCCTGGCCTCAGAAGGGCTATATAAACGGGCATTTTGTTCCCCTGTTCGGGAGCTAAAGGTGCCTTATTGGCTCTGTGACCCAGAGCTTGCAAAGGAGATGACCTGCCCTAAAACACCACTCTCTCTCTCTCTTCAAAGCCATAATCACTGGTTATCCTAGCTATGGGCTTTTTTTCCTGAAACTCAGATATGCAGTCTAATGTCAGACATCATAACTCAGAAAAGCTGGCTAAGAAAGTGCAGAGGGTCTCGCTTTCAGCACTTGGCGAGGACACACCTCTGCGTCAGCCACAGCTCTCCCCCACGGTTCAGACACCCAGCGGCAGAGCACCGTCCCCAGTCTCCGCTGAGACCTGTGCTCCAGCGCGGCTTTGAATCACCGAGCCGGACGCTTCTTTTCAAAATCATCCGTCCTCAGACAAGTTACAATGAATTAACTGTTAAAACCAAGGGAACAGCAAAGCCTCAGCAGCAGCCTGCATAAGCATTTCCTGGCTCGCGCATCTTCGAAAAAGCAACACGAAGGTGTGGTCTGCTTACTTACCTGGCTCTGTCGGCCTAGTTCCCAGGCCGTGCTTAAGTCCAAAGCCAGAATCGCCCTTCACAGTCCTCAGTAGAAAGCCTCTGACGCTATCGTCACTAGATAATTTGCATCTCTCCTCCCACTTGAGGCTTTCCTGTGCGTCAGTGTTCGCGTCTCTGGGACTTTACTTGGGTCGGTTCCCACCCACTCTCTATTCTAGAAATGCTAAAGAACAGAAAAAGGCTGAAGCCCCTTTGCAGGACGCCCTCTTTTCTAAATTCCACCAGTCACCTGCAACTGCAGGTGGCCCCAGGTGGTTAGGAGAAAGTGGGTGGGTGGGAGCTAAGCATTTACTTTCATCACTGGTTTCTGCAAACAGTCTGAAAACCCCTGCAGACTTACTTGCCTGGAGCTAAATTCCTGGCTTCCTGTTTTCCTCCCTTCAGACTCCACTCTGGTGAGCCAGACCCTGGGATGGAAGTCGGGTGGGTAGCTAGGGTCAAAACACCAAACTGCAATGCCAGCAAGATCTGCTGCCTGAGAGGACGACCTCACCCAAAGGTTTGGGCCAGCTTCTATGCAGGCCGCAGAAGCCTGCCTTTACTGGCCCAACATCCTCCTTTCCTCCCCAGTAGCCCTGTGCCTGGTTGCTCTGGTATACTTTTCTCCCTTTGTGACATGGGCCTGTTCTAGAATCATGGAGCTGGAGAGAGCCTTGGTCTTGTCTGGTTCTAAGTCCTCTTTCGTATTTGAAGAGACCGAGGGCTAGAGAAGTGACCAGAGTTACTTGATGAGTTAGCTGCTGAACCTGGCTAAGAGTCTAAACGTTTCAGCTTCCTTCTTAGTGGTCTTTTCATTTCATCTCCTTAAAGCTAGATTGTTAACCCCCTGACACACAGCAAGAGTTCCATAAATGTTCACGAAAATGAAGACAAAAATAAAAGTAGACTGAAAGAGGTAGAAAGAATGACTCAATCTGCTAATGCACATGCCTAGAGCAATACTGTATACGAAGATAAAATGCCTGATCAACCATCACACATCTACACTGTCAGGATTCTTCTCCTCTCCCAGGTGACATAAATATCATTTGCTTAAATGTGCCACCCCTTTCTCCCTTTTGGAAAAAATAAGTCAATCTACCCGAAGTCACACATTGGACATCACTCTAAATTCATTGGTCAGGTAGGCCTAGTCCTGGCTGCTTGTCCACCGGGCATTTTCCAGGAGCTTAGGCTGCTGTGTCCCTAAATGAAAAAAAGTGCTCAGTTCAGACTATTCCATAAGCTATGAAGAAAAGTCCAGTTTTCATCCGGGGAAGCGGTCATCCATGTATAGGAAAAAGAACAAATTCTTGGCATTCAAAGTTCTCTATAATTTGGTCCCAACCTATCCTGGAAACTTCTGTCCCCTATAGGAGCCCATGACCTGGCTCAGACCAGCCTCCTCTGCTCCCTAGAGCAATCTCTCGTATTTCAGTTTTGATATTCTCTTCATCTACAGTTTCTTCCCCTGACTGGTGTATTTCTTGAAACTATATCCTTCTCAAGGAAGATTTCACTGATGATCCCAGTCATAGCAACTTTTCCTTGCTCTGAATTCTCATCACATTTCCCATCCAAACTAGCACTGTTCAAGAGAAATAAAATACATGCCACATATATGTAAGTTTCTGGTAGCCCCCTTAAAAAAATATAAAAAGGAAAAGGTGGAATTAATTTAATACTATAAATAACCCAATACATGCAGAATAATTCATGCATATAATCAATACATGCATATAATCGCTATGAAAAGTTATTAATAAGATACTTGCATTCTTTATTTTATACTAAATCCCTGAAGTCTGGTGCATATTTGGCATTTTCAGGACATCTCAGTTTAGGCCAGTCACATTTCAAGTGCTCAACAGCCACATGTGTCTGGTGGCTGTCCTATTGGTTAGCACAGATCTAGACCACTCATTTAGCACTTTCTACTTCCTGCTTTATTGTTAGTCATATTGGTTTTGCGTGTCTTTATCATCATTGTATTCGACTGTTGAGTGCTATACAAAGCAGAGAGCTTGTTCTTTTCTTCCTTTTAAGAATCTCACCTTGGGACTACCCTAGCAGTTCTCCGACTGTTAGGTCTCATGATACCTTTATGCCCTTAAAAACTGTTGACTACTCCAAACAAATTTCATATATTACTATCCTTTGTTAAATATTTATTTAATATGTTAAAAATTAAATATGAGAAGCAAATTAAAATTTTTATTTATTTAAAATTATAATCATAAACACATTATGTGTTAAAATAAACATTTTTAATGAAAAACAAGTATATTTTTGACCACACGAAAAATTAGGAGAAAGAGTGGTATTGATTTACATTTTAAAAAATCTCTTCAATGTCTGGCTTGAGAGAAGACAGCTAGATTCTTATATTTGCTTCTGTATTTGATCTGTTACAAAATATTTTTGGTTGAAGTATTTGAAGAAAATCTGGACTCACAAACATATATAACTGGAAAAGGGAAGAACATTTTAATAGCCTTTTCAAATGCCGTTGGATATCCTTCTTTGATGCCACACCCAAATTCAACAGGTGGTAGTTTAAGGATTAGTTTCACTGTGGAAGGCGAAGCCATGTCAGCAAACTTTACATGTTCCGTGCTGTTACCATATCGATTGGTGTATCTTGTATTTTGAACGCAACGTTTACCCACATGTGATTCTGTAATATCACATATTGATCACTTGGAAAATACTGGTTCACTGAACTATGCAGATCTTCCAAATGTCAACATACTTCATACAATATCAGAAAATTGCATTAGTTAATATCATCACTGATCTCATTAGAAAAGTATTTTAAGTATTGAGAAGCTGTTAAGCTTGTTGTAAGGATACAAGCTTTCCGAATTCTAATTTTTGTTGAAAGTTCCAAATTTATTATTGGAAACAGATATTGGCAATTGTTTTCCTTGAGGTGACAGTCTCACATTGTTCATTTTCAGAAAAATGTTTTCCAAGTACCTAAGTCTGAATAACTATAGCTTGTCAGTCATTCTTTCAAATAAAAATGGTGTTCTGTGAAAAAAAAAATTAGCTAGTTTGTGGGCAACTCAATCATATAAGTGCTTTTCCTTGAGGCAATCATCATACATTAATAAGTGTACTTCCCATTTCATCACACAGAATATTAAGGAGACATATATTCAAGGTCTGAGATTTAATAATATTAATTTTCTTGCTTCATCAAAAATACGTTTAAGTCAAACTAGCATTTAAAAATTTTTAAGTTTGTAGTGGTGAAAAATACAACGACTACTAGGATAATTTGGCATCATTGCCTTAGTTCATTCTACAGCACAAACATTACCCCCCATAGCTTTGGTATCATCAGTGCAAATGTCAACAGAGTGAAAAGGCAAAACAGGATTATTATAAAAATAAATTTAACTTCGTAGACACCCTTAAAAGGTCTTAGGAACTACCCCTTGGATCAGCAGACAACACCTTTGAAATCTCTGCTCTATTCCACCATATCTTATCCACCAAAATCAGTTTTCCCAGAAGTAAATATCATAAGGGACTCTCCACCCAAACGAATAATTATTTGCTTGGTTAAAGCATTTGTCTTAAACCTATTTCTCCCTTCCTATTTCATGAACTGAGCTAGGCTTCTGAGAAAGGGTACCTCTATGTCCACTTTGCTTCCCTTTCTTAGAATCCAACCTAAATAGCTAGGTCTCCAATTTCTTGGCTTTATACTGGCTTTGGCCTCACCAATCCCTCAAAGCTGGGGGGAAAAAAATAAAGGAAAAAAAACCCCAAAGCAAAACAAACAAAAATACCCTAAAATGAATTCCTAAACTCAAAGGCCATCACAGATTCCTTTCTTCCTTATAAGTGATCCCTCAATTGCTCTGGTTATAAGTCTTACTTCTACTTTTTTTTTCTTTTTGCCCCATCATAAGAGGGAAATCTCAGGTTATACATTTGCAGAAAAATAGATTCTAGTTCTGATTTTGCCATTTTTAAGATACTTAACTCTATGAGCCTTAAACTCCCTATAAAAAATGGGGATATTATATCCCACACAAAATTGCTGGCTAGATCGAAAGATCTAGAATAAAGAATGAAATAAGAGAAAATACTCAATAATAGCTATTATTAACAGCATAACAATAACCAAGTTATGAGGAACTTTGGAGGTCATTAGGTTTACCTCATCTTCCCTCCCCGCTCATGGTACAGATAAAGTTTCAAATCTTATGATATAGACAGGTCAAGTGACATGGGCAGTTTCACACTTATAAATCAGAAGTAGAGGAGATTCAAAGAAAGTTCTGACTGCGTTTTCTACTATGCTAAGTACAGCTGCTTATTTTGAAGGCAGTGAGAAAGGAAGAGAAGGGATATCATTTTCCCTACTGCAGGTTGTAAGCCAGCTTTGCCTTCTGAATTCTTGTTCAAATAATATAAACATTTGTTGATTTTCATTTTTGCCACAGCACTTTACCTATCCAAGCTTCCTCTTTTATGTGACCTGAGGAAGCTGGATAAGTTGGAGTTGAATGCTGGACAGACAGAACTCGTACATACATAGATACACAGAATCCCAAGGTAGCATGTGGTAGTACCAAATGAGTGGTACAGAATGGATTATTCTGGGCAAGACAGTCTGATGTGGGTCTTAACAGCTCATCTGTGTGCAGGTGTTCAAGATCCATCAGAATAGAGACAATGTCTTGTACAAAGGGTTTAATATCTAAAGTTAGTGTTCTCAAATCCAGTCCCCAGTGACAGTGCTCCCTCTACTGCTGCTTCAGAAACATTGCAATTTACGAATCAGCATTCTTTTCAGTAATAGCACTTCAACTCTAACTCAATGCCGGACAATGCTGAGAACTTCATAATACAGCATGGGATTAGGTATCATTCTCATCTCCAGCTGACAGACAAGGAGACTAGGCTTAATGAGGCTGGAGGACCTTGTCAATGTTAATCAGATGCTAGGGGGCAGACTCAGGATTCAAACTCAGGAATATCTGACTCCGGAAACAATGCTTGAAACTATTCACCTTTATGAAAAGTCTTACCTGCTTTTATAAGAAAAGCAATAAATTTCTTAGACAGCTATGGAATAAGTAAGTTTAAGAATATAAATGTGAATTCCAAAATAGAGAAGCTCATTGCATAGTCTATTGATTAGAGATACATATACTCTAATTCTCCAGCTTTCCCTTGGAGCATATGGACAATTACCCATACGTTTAAAAGTCCCCAGTGAATCATGATGGTAGACACATTGCCAATAGGGTTCCAAAACATTTAGCAAATTATGTGGTTGTATAGTACATTGTTTATATTGTACATAAGGTGGCTGTTTCTGCTGAACCACACATTAGAAAATAAGGCTTGACAGCAGGCTAAGATACCTGAATTGTAGACTCTTCATAAAAAAAATTGTTTGTCTGATCTTAAATAGCCCTTAACCACCTTATTCTATTTTATGTATTTTTCATATATTGTTCTCTTTCTCTGAACTGAATATTTAAAGGATCAAGATTATATGTTATTTTTCTTTGTGTTTCAGTGTTCATCCTAGTGCCTGATGATTTATCTATAGTTATATAAATTGATATAATGATTTAACGTACATCAGTTCTATCTGAACACCAAGTTGAAGAAGTTATCTTTTCTCTCTTTTCTCATTCTCCCATTCTCCCAAATATTTTAGGTAGAGAACTATCTTAGCTTAAGAAAAGACATTAATTAAGCGAATTGAATTGGTAAAAGAAAACTAAAAAGATAGCTAATGTACTCCATTTAAAGACATAAAAGAAATTGGGAGAATGGAGTAGATAAGAGAGAAAAGAAGAAGGGAAAGAAGAAGATACAAAGGGAATTGAATAGGGGAAAGGATGGGAGAGAGAAGAAAATATGGCACAAAACTTGTCCAATAAAGGGAGTCAGCGAGAAATTTCTAGTGGTGGGCCCAAAAGACATGTCTAATGATCTATATCAAGTTATTTTTTTGTCTCTGTTGCATATCCCCTCCGTTCCCCAGGCTTCATGAATAACCTGTATGGTTTTTCTTGTGGTGGTATTGAAGGAAATGAAAGAAATAAGTATTAAAAAGAAGTGTGGTATATCTTTCCATTTATTTGAGTTTTTGATTTCTTTTATTAGTATTTTGTATTCAAATTCTACACATTTTTGTTAGATTTATGCCAAATTACTTCTCTCTCTCTCTCTCTCTCTTTTCTTTGGGGGAGGGGGTGATGCAAATATAAGTGATACTTTTAAAATTCAAATTCTAGCTCATTGAAACTAACTCTTTTAAACAATTTTTAATTAAGTTTATTGGGGTAACATTGGTTGGTACAATTATATAATTTTCAAGTGTACATTATCATTTGACATTTGTATATTCTATTGTGTGTTTACCACCCAAAGTCCAGTTTCCTTCAGCTACCATATATTTGATCCCCTTTACCCACTTCATTCTCTCCCTAAACCCTATATTTGACTCCTTTTACCCTATCTACCTCCCGCCCACCACGGCCTCCACCCCACTAGTAACCACTAGTCTATAGTCCTCTGGTAACCACTAGCCTATAATCCATGTCCACAAGTCTCTGTTTGTTTGTCCTGCTCATTCGTTGCTTTTAGGTTTATATCCCACATATAAGTGATAGCATATGATTTTCAAGTTTTTCCGTCTGGCTTATTCTGCTTAGCATGATTATCTTGAGGTCCATCCATGTTGTTGCTAATGGTAGTATTTCATCTCTTCTTATGGCTGAGTAATATTCCATTATATACATGTACCACAGCCAATCATCTATCGTAGAATACTTCAGTTGCTTCCATATCCTGGCCACTGTGAATAATGCTGCTATGAACATCGGTGTGCAAATATCTTTTTGGATATGGGTTTTCAAGTCTTTGGGGTAAATACCCAGTAGAGGGATTGCTAGCTCATATGATAGATCAATTCTTAGTTTTTTGAGAAGCCTCCATACTGTTTTCCATAGTGGCTGTACCAATTTGCAGTCCCACCAGCAGTGCATAAGCGTTCCTTTTTCTCTGCATGAAATTAACTTTTGTATACTGACATTGTGTTCTGTGACCTTGCTAGTCTCTCCTCCTATTAGTTCCGGTTAGCATTTCTTTAGATTCTTTGTAATTGTCTGCATACACGATCATATAATCTGTGAATAAAGACTGTTTTATGTCGTTTTTTCCAATCTGTATGTCTTTTATTTCTTTTTCTTGCCTTATTACACAAGCTAGGACTTCCAGTGCAATGCTAATGAATGATGAGAGGGGACATTCTTGCCTTGCTCTTCATCTTGGAAGAAAGACATTCAGTTTCTCACCATTAAGTATAATGTTAGCTATAAGTTTTTCATACATATCCTTTATTAGGCTAAGAAAATTCACTTCTATTCCTTAGGGGTGAGGGGTATTTACTGTAATCGAGTGTGGAATTTTGTCAAATATAGAGTTTTTACATTTTTCATGTTCTTTCTTGTTCATTCTGTTACTGTGATGAATCACACTGATTTTTCAAATTTAAGCTAGTCTTGCATTCCTGGAATAAACCCCACTTGGTTGTAATGTATATTCCTTTGTATATATTTGCTGTATTTAAATTGCCTCCATTTTCACGAGAAATATTGATGTGTAGCTTTCTTTTCTTGTAATGTCTATGTTTGATTTTATTAGATTAATAGGTCTCACATTTTATTGACCCAATGTGAATGGCAGACCAACAATGAATACTTTTTTAGTATATGTATGATCTATACTTATAGTATACCTGAAATTCAAATTTAATGGAGCTTCTTGAGTTTTACCAGGCAACCTTAATTCCTGTTAATCTATCATGTCCAAAGCAGAAGTCTCCAGAGATTCATTTAGATGCTGGGGCTGTATACCTGTTTGGAAATTCATTCAATTCAATTTGAAATATTTGTTGAGCTTATAGATTGTACTCATCACAATGAGAACGATTTAAAGAGGAATCTGCTTGAGGAAATATCAAATAGATAGTGAAAACAAAATAAGCATTTTAAACTGATAAGAGCTCAGTTGAACTACAATGTTTAGCATATGTGCCACAGGAATTCCAGAGAGTTAAAGACCAATATGAACAAAGTAGTCAGAAAATGCAGGAGATATAGTTAACAACAACAGAAAAAAAGTGATGGATGAAAGAACTGTTTGCAGGCAGATGGAAGGAAAATGATGTTTATCTTGCCTAGACACAGACAACACAGGGCGATTACCAGAAGAGAAAGGGGGAGGGGGTAAAAGGGGTCAAAAATATAGTGACAGAGATTGGGTAGTGAGCACACAATGCTATATACAGATGATGTATTACTGAATTGTATACTTGAAACTTATATAATGTTATTACTCAATGTCTCCCCAATAAATTTAATAAGAAGATAAGACACTGATGCAGGGCTAAGATTGGTATCCTTCTGGACAGTAAGAAAAATAATCTGAACAATGGATGCTATAAAAGAATCATTATAAACAAGGTCAGTTGGTACCAGAGTCTCTGAGATAGTTGTTCAGTTTGTTTACTGCACAGCATGACTGGTCTGGAAGATGAGTGAGGACTGAAATTTAAACTGCTCCAATTTCCTAGATATGAGCATCAGTGCAAGGTCACATCCAATTGAAGGAAAAGATGTTTTTTGTTTTTTTGTTTTTTCTAATTCTAAGATACTTTGTGGGACATCTGAGGTCCTGGATGGAAACTTCAGTATCTTCCTTTTGCGTAGTCACAGTATAATTACTTCTGTACCTCTGATCCAGATGCTTCAAGGTGAGAGTCACTACGGGGAGAGGTGGATGGAGATGTTAGAAGGTGTATCATCTAGAAAGGCCATGAGCCTTTCTGTGGGAAAAAAGTGCAAAGGGACAGAATGAAATTTGGTTTTGTGGTTGGAGGAAGCAAAGTAAGCGAGTGGGAGGGAACCGATAGGGCTTTGGATGAGTATTTTGGAAGTTCAGCCCCGGCATCCAGTGGTCTGTATATAAACATAAAGCCATTTAATGAAGAATGACTGTAAATCCAGTGCTGTGAACTCAGAGGCCTTCCGGGGTAGGCAGATAATGAGCTAGCTTGTAGAGAACCTAACAGGTACCTGAAAGTCTTTTTTTTCCTGACATCTTTCAGGAGAAGCTGAAAATCTGGATTGTAGAGAAAAAAAATCTCTTGAATTTCAAATGTTGGCATGATGTTAAAAATTTAACCACCTGTACACCCCACAAAACACAGTATAGACTTACTGTCTAACCAGATAATACACATTTATAGGTGTGAATGCTGCTAGTGTGCCTTCTGTGTTCTACAGCGACATTTCCCAGCCTCAGTCATTCCACACACTATCTACATTATCTACTGGAGGATCTCCAAAAAAGAGAGAGAAAGGGAAGACAAGAACCAAGGCAAATATTACCCTATAGAACAAAATGGATGAAGTAAGTACTTTGAAAGTTCATATCTTACAGCTGCTTTCTCTCTTCTTATTCGTTTGTTCTTAAAAAACAAACAAACAAACAAACAAAAAGACCTCTATCAGATCTTCACCAGCTTGGAATTCCTTGCTACAAGCAAATAAAGTAATTCAAATTTAAGTGAAATAAAACAAGAATAATAAATAAAAATTCCAAAAGAAAATACCGCCCCCCCCTGTAATAAATACCTGATTCATGGAAAAAAAAATACAACTGTCATTAGTAGAGTATAACATTTTTCCATATAGAGAAATTACCAAGGGCTATGCAGTCCAAAACCAAACTAAACCAAAAATCATCTTAGTTGCTTCCATGGTTGGTGAACCTCTGTCTGTAGCTTGATTGGTTGTGAAAATAATGAACTAAATCTTAAAAATGAAGGGTTGCTATCTTCTTTCTCTTAAGAATTATTTGACTTCACAAACATGTTTGGCTATGGCCTACGTTGCTCTTTCTGTGTGAACTACCAAGTTCTTTGTTTTATGCTATATTGGAGCATAAAAGTCTAACATAAAGTTAAGAGCACAGTTTTTAATGGAAAAGTGCTTTTTTTAAGAACAGCCAGTTCTATTACATCAACCTTTTCATGTTCAAGTTGTAAAGGTTTTCTTTTCCTAAGCTAGTTTGCAGACTAGAACATTAAACAAGCACCAGAGGGCACTATTCTCACAGGGAAGCCAAATCACAGACTGACTGAAAAATGGAGGCTTCTGAGTTACCTGTAAAGGAGTTCCTTTCACATTTAAATGAGACGAGTATTATTTTCTAGGCTTTTGTCATCTGTGATTGTAGAATGGCCTTATCCCTGAGATATTACAGGGTTTACTAGACCCACCAATTTGTTCTATGGCTGTGGCAAGTTGTTGGATAATACTTTACAGCAGGACGGATGTGGGGGAAAGAAGAGGGGGTGTGAATGATGCTTAGGTCAAAGGGTTGTAAGTAAGGATTTATTTTTGGCTTTGCTTAAGCTGAATACCTGAGTGATGGCATGGTCAAGTTCACACCGAGGAGAGATCTGAGCCAGGAATTTGGTCAATTTAGATAAAAGTTTTTGTTTGTACTTTATTTATTTAGGTTTCTTTACACAGAGTGGTAATGCCAAGAGATCAGGGATCTCTTGCCTCTTTATAACATTCACCAACCACTCCCCAAAAAACATATCATCTGAGTAAAGATGGTATACTTGCTATGCAAATGCACCTTCTAGACAAGTACCCTGGCCGAAACTTCCAAATAAGTTGCCACTCTTAAGTCTTATCTGTATAGAAATTCTAGAGTCACAACTGCTCATTGGTTGGTTGGTTGGTTGGTTGTTAGTTCATTGGTTGATTGGTTGGTTGGTTTTTCTAGAGACTGTTCTCTAATAATCCAATTTACTTCTCATAAAAAGGCGAGGCCTCTGCATTCTCTTCCTCATTGCTACAAAGAGTAGAAAAATCCACAAGGAAATTATGATGACAGAAGTCATCTTTATCAAGTGCAGTTATGATATAAAAGGTTAATTAATAAAAATGACATTCATTCTCAGGAATAACCAAGATCCATGGTAACGTACTAATGAGCTTTCTATTCAAATTCTTTTTAGATGGCATTCAGTCTACAGACTCTTTCAGTGTGGAGAAACTTGTCATGTCTGGCCGTATGAGAAATAGCCAGTTAATCAGATGTAACATGAAACTTTGACATGACTGCACAGTGGTAACTTGTACTATAAGTGTATTGTCCTCTTGCCCACACTCTACAATGCTGCCCCATTGTAAACAAGATGTCTGGCTTAACTGGGATATCCTCTAAAAATATTTAAACTAAAGCAGAAGCTGACATCATAGAGGAAAGCTGTATTCCCTGTGTTTGTATTTCTAACTTCCTATGCCATTCCCGGAGAAAGCCGCTGGGTGTTGCTTAATAATGATAACAAAGGATTACATACAGCGGTTGGCAAAGGTAGAAAAAACGATTAGATCATCCAGTCAACTCATCTTTCCAGCAAAGGACAGAATCCCCAGATAGGGAATCTCACACTTCATTTGAGGCAAAGGGCCAAGTAGAAAGAACTGCACTGACTTTGTTGTCTTCTCTGGCAATACTGACAGAGCACTAAATCTGTTTTAGTTGGCTGTACTCATGCCCTACTTAATTCCTTACACAGGAGCTTCCAACACAGTGCTGCTCTTTTCTTTGGAGATAACCAATGTAGTTATCTGGTTGAAGGTAATTAACTCTTGTAAATGATGCCTGCGTAAAACTCAAGGTCAGGTTACCACTGAGAACACCTTGATAAGACAAGGCCAACACGGGGAACAAGTTCTAGAGACTCCTACTGTCTGCAGTCTTTCACCTTTGCTGTGTACTGTATTGTGTAAACTCTGGCTCAGAAAGGGCTATTGTTTCGGGTTTATTTATTCACTTGACTGAATTTATTCAATAGCACAGCTGAAATGTTTGGTTTCTCACCCCTAGGCTTGGGTCTTTATTTTAACTGGAGAGTCTGCCTTGTTCCTGGGTATATTTTCTTCTCAATTTCAAATACATGGCTAATTCAAATTCTCAAAGTAGATTTTATAATACTTGGGGGTGAGAGGCTACAACTATCGAGACTGCTTGCCAAATTCCCATTCCACTTTGGGCTTTGTTGTAAAGAACTCAGAAGTCTCAGTCTAAAAGCACTTTATTCCCCATGATGTCTGGTGTTTTTGGACTCACAGTGGGACCCAGAATGGCCAATTACAGCAGTCAATCTTTCTGACTCTTTTTTTGGGACTGTGAGTGGTAGGGATCACGTAAGCTTAGAGGTTTTGGTGGCTTCTTCCCCTGTCTAAGGAAGATGTCATTAAACAAAGCCAAGATGTATCCCTGGACCTAGTCATATCTAAAGCCCAATGGACTTCTCAGTTAATCTGGAAAATAAATTCCCTCCTTTTTTTCTTGAGCAGCTTGGAGCTGAATTTTTATCAGAAGCTGCCATTATACTTTGATCGATAGAATATTAAAATAGTACCAAACCGTGGACTAAAAATGAGAACAGAGAGCCCCAGAAAGAGAAAAAGAGACCAACAGTAGATGATTGTTTATAAAGAAGCTGTATTCAAACTTACAAGGACTATGACTTACTTCACAGAGAACTTGCTGAATCGGTTGAAGTTTTTCCTGGTTACATCTGTTATTCCTTAACACTTCATGGAAGACTGAGGAAGTGCCAGCACACTGGGAAAAAAGCCAACATAAAATGGTTATGTAATAAAAAGGAAAAAAGTTTAGTTTTGAAAATTAAAGACCTGTAAGCTCAACTTTTATAGCAAAGGAAAAAAATTGCCACAGTGAATATTGTGAATGGAACAAGATATTGACTTTACATAAACAACATTTTCCCTTCGACCAATCTAATATTTTAACTTATTGACAAATGATAAGTAAATTATATCTGTGCGTCAGAGCTGGGACCAGAAGTGCAAAGTACACAGCCAAGCTAAAGATGCCATGACTGGACTGGGGTCTCAAGGTTCACATAAGGTAGATAGAGACCAGAACTGGAGACACAGCTTATACCAGGGATCTGAACACAAGGGACTTAAGATAATCTGAGATGTTCTACATTTCCTGTCCCTTAAAAATTGAATGTTCAAACATGGCCCTGTGAAGATTGTTCAGTTCCTCTGAGACTCTGTGCCCACCATTCAATGAGCTATCACTAAATGACTGCTTCGCACATTATTATTTATTCATTCTTCATTTATTCACTCACTCATTCGACAAACACTTATCAGATGCTGGTTTTTTCAAGACACCTTACTAGGTATAAAGAAAATAAAAATGATAAAAAGTTGATTAGGTTTTTCTCCAATGACAATAGCTGTATCAGGAAGCATTGCAATTATGATCTAATCAGTACTGACTTTTCTATTAAAAATTTTTTCAAAGAAATAACAATTAAGATGTAACTAAGTCCTGGTTACTATTTTTCCATTACTTGAAGACTTGGTATATACTAGGACAAAATTTCAAAAAAGAATTAATGTCTTAAACAGCTCTTTCAATTATGATTTGGTTTCTTTTTAATTTTTTTAACTTATGGTTAAAGTGTAATTCCAGCCTTGTCTGTAGACCTTGACCTCCTAAAGTATTTTTTTTTATTTATTGCTTTATACAGTTTCAATATATTACTGACCAGTGCTTTTATCTGCAACTTTGTTTTTGTTAAGATCAGAAGTAAAACAAAGGTAAAACAAATCATATGGAGAAAAAAATTATTTCAGTCTTTTCATTGTTCACTTCTATTTTTACTTTCTTTATAAATCAGTAAACTTGAAAACATGTTCCTACCTCCCATTTTCTGTGGCTTTCATTATTGTACATGTTCTTTTGCAAAATAACATTAAATAAGCTTAATTTGAAGATCTCTAACAAACTTCTATATCTTAAATGAACTCTCACCTTTCACTTATGAACTTAATGTAAAACATCCAGTCTGAATACCTTTTAAGCAGTTACTGTGTAATTTCCTTAGACCCATAGACAGGTATCTACAAGATGAGTCAGAGGGTAGTTTATTCATCTATTAATTCAGTAAATTACTGAAAACCAACACAGAACAATGAGCTGTAGCAAGCTAAAACCAGTGAGATATTGTGCGCAAGAAACATTCCTACTGTCAAATTTGTTCCTGATTGCTGGAAGAGACAACTCAAACTATTGAACTAAGTACCTCAATCCAAGGTAATTTGTGATTCATATTAGGTAGTTTGAAGAAACTAAGTAAGACTGGATGGAGGTGATGGACCTTAAAGAGTCGTTATGACTTTTGATAGAGGCTGAGAGAAGATGTTATAAGTAACGAGAAAGGTGTTAGTAAAGGCTGAATAGACAGAAAAACGCAGTGTGCTCAAGGAGGGTAAAGCAAGGCTCATTGACGGGAGCAGAAGCCTCGTATTAACAAAAAGTGGATAAAGCTGGTGAATAGTCAAAGTGTTGTGATGTTTTGAACATCAGGCTCATGAGTTTCGGGTATTTCTATGACCCACTGGCTTCCCCTGACTTAATTCTCAGCCACTTTGACCCATCCTCAAAACTGCTGTCAAAGTGATCCTCCTAAAAGATAAAGTTAACATATGACTCCTCTGTTGAAGATTTCTCAGTGGATTTTAGAGGGGTGTGGGACTCTAAGCCCACTCAAGTATCGTTTTCTATAAAATGGTTTACAATTGAAAAACAAGGCAAAGGTTCCCTCGGGCTGAGCTTGGCCTGGGGGGTCCCCAGTGTCCCTGCTTGGTCGTGTAAGTAGCTGGGTAAAAAACATCCCTCTTTAGCACAAGCAATAATTTAAGATAGAGTTGGAGAAATACTACCTGACAACCCATTATGCCATGGCAAACAGGCTGGGAGATCTGTTTGGGGACTAACTGAATTCCTGGGACATGTGCATTGTAACCGGATGTTATAGACTTGCTGAACTCACATGAATCTTCATGTAACTGTGTCAGCGTCACATTGGAAATGCATTTAATTTCAGTAAAACTACATCCATTATATTAAATTTGTTGTTAATTTGAATTTTGTGGATTATATTTTTATTGAATTTAATTAAAAAAATCGGTTTTGTATATGGTGAAAAGTAGAGGTGAATATATTTCTAAGGTGTTTTTACCTAGTTTTAATTTTATGTGTGTACTTAAGTAATATTATGATAAAAATAACTTAAGTAAACACTGAACTTTACCAAATTTTTTTACTTTAAAAGAGTTGTGTGCATTATCTAAGTAAGAGCATTATCTCATTTAGTCTTAAAATCATCCCTGCGAGATAGCTATTATTCCCATATTATAAATGAGGAGACTGAGGGTCAGAGGATTCAAGTAAACTATGCAAGGTCAAATGGCAATTAAGCGATAAAACTGAGATTTTAACCCAGTTCTGTTTGATGCTAATTCCTCTGCACTCACAGATTCAAAAGCCATCTTCAGAGAAGTGAGAGTAGAATTTGTGAACATGGGTTCGAAGATACGGAAGCAGAGATGTACAGAGACCCAGATTCATCTACAATACCTGTTTCTGAACTGCATCACTTCAAAAGAAAACTACAAATTATGGTCTTATTAAAACAAAGAATTACATTTGATGACTTTTCCCATCGTCTCTCACCTCCTTAAGTCTATGATCCCTTACCAGATTTCTACTGCTCCCTAAATAACTCATTTTGAAGAACCAGCTTGAAACAGTAAGGAGTTCTTTCTTTCATATTTTGAAGGCAACATCTTTTGTAGGGATAGTGGCATATTTTTCCAAAACACTGAAAGCAAACTTCAAATGCCATTCCCACTGCTGCTTTGTTCTGTCCTCACTTCTTTCAAAAACTAACAACAGTAGCAACAAAAACCAACAAAATGTGGCTCTAGTCTGCTTGAAGTCTAAGCCAGAATTACACTTGGTTTCCCAGTCTAAACTGGGAGATGCAGTTAGCTGGGTTATAAGCCATTCACTGTGCTAAAGAACAATGGAATGGAAAGCTTCAAAATTAAAACCATACGTTGGGTAGGAAACAGCTCCAACTGGTGCTTGATTACTAACTAGGCATTCTGCTTCTAACATGATTTGGACAAACACAGGAAACCCCGCAGGCATGGATGGAGAGATGTTTTCTCTTGCAGGATGAAAAACAGCAGCATCGGATGGTGTTAGGGTGTTAGGATCACTGTGATTCTGGACAGCATCAAAAGCCAGGGCTTTGAGGGGGTCCTCATTCTTACGGCCTCACAGGGAGCCCTTTCCTTTTCCAGGAATCCTCTCCAGAGAGAGAGGCTGTGTAGAATTTTCCTGAATGTAACAAATGTCAGCACATTCCCAGCTAGACCACGCATTCCACTCTTATCAAACGAAACTGACCTCTGTGCCCCGGCATGTTCTTGTTCATCGCTATGATTAATTTCAGGTTCATAGTGATGCAGGTTTCTAGATGAATTGCACAGGCCACTTCAGACAGCAAATATGTACCTCTGGACTCTCCTCCCCCTAATGGAGAGGTCATGTTCTAGCTTACAAGAATGAGGATTTTAAACATGGTTGGCTTACACTCAAATCTACATCCTACGAAATGCTCTGCCCAGACTAGCCTCTCTCCTTTCAATTGGCATGGATCTGCCCCTTCCTACGCATTTTCTGTCTAATACCAAGTGACTCAAGTGGGAGTCACGACCAAAATGAAAACTGTTAGCACACAAGTCAAGATTTTAAAATATTTTTTCAGCCAATGGAAGTGACCAGGGCTCACGAGAGTCCTCGAATTAACATTCCACAGACCCCTGAATCATGCTCATCCGCTAGAGATTTCCAAGTTAGTTGCCCTGATATGTGCTACTGAGCTTCCTCTAGTGAGCAAACCTCTTAGTCCATTTGTCAACCCTGTCAAGGGAAACAAAATATACAAAATAAAAGCTGGTCTTTTAAATTGCTTTTTGCAAGTGCCTTTCTGCATCAGAGTAATTGCTGCAACACTGGTTGTACTCAGATCCCCCCACTCCCCACCCCTCCACCCAAGCTTTGTTGGAGGCTCTAAGTGGTTCAGGTCACAGAGAATGAGTTAATACATGTCTCTATCTCCTCCCTTTTCAAGATTGAGTTTCCCTATTGAGACATTTTCTTAGGATTCCAAGTAAAAAGGAAGGAAACTGTTCTTGCAATCCAACTACCCACATGGACAAATGGCTACTGCACCCCATCTGCTTTTTGCATCTCAGAACTGTCACCTTCAGAAGCCTTGAGGTTTCCATGGAGCTTTAGGAAAACTGGCCTAAGGCAAGACATTGAAACCCCAAGAGCAGAGTCTAGGGATACAGAATCCTACACGTGGCTAGTCTACCCATCCAGCGATGACTTGGCTCTCAAATTATTGCTCTTTCATTATCTAAAAGTCCCCAAATCCAGTTTATTTCTCATTTGGCACCCACCCTGTGCATTTGGGGCCCCGGGAATTCAGAGGTAAATAGGAGAGTCCTCCTCATTGAGGAGCTCAGGGTATAACGGGGGAGGTAGGAGCTTTGTAATAAGTTAACACTGCCTGAAGGAGGTGAAAAAGCATCACTGAAGTATTTTTGAACTAGGTTTTGAAGACCCAGTAGGACATTACCAAAAACAAAAGAGAAGGCTGAGGGAACCACTTTTACAAAGGTAAGGGCCAGATCTGCTGTGGCAGGAGTGTGAGGTCTGGAGGAGGATACATGTTTTAATGAGGTGAGGCAAGTTGAGCCAGATCAGGAAGACCTGTTGCTTCATAAATGAGAGAATGAGGTCATGTGATTGGCATCTGTGTTGAGGATAGACTGGGGTAGGAGGATTTTAGAGGGAGAGAGACTAGAAGTGAAGTTTTTACCATAGTCTCAGCAAGCGATAAAGGCTGGGACCAAGGCATCGACAGTAGGTTTAGAGGACAAAGAGACACATTTCAAAGAGATTTTTTGAGGTGGAATTGACAAGATTTGATGTGGATGATGAATGAGAAGTCTACAGAAGTTTCTAGGCTGATGGTGGTGGCTCCAAAAGAGGCTTCTCACTCTCTTTCTCTCTGTCTCATTTATCTCTTTTAGTTTCCGTCTCTGCCTCTGCTCGTTCTGTTTACTTGTTTTCCTCCTCGGCACTTTATCTCTCTCTTTGTCTCTCTCTCTCTGTAGTGTCTCTCTGTAGTTGTCTCTCTCTCTGTAGTGTCAGTCATCAGCTCCATTCTCTCTAATGACCAACCTCATCACTAATCACATTTTCTTTGCTCCCTGGTAACTTCAGATGATATGTGCCTTTGACTTTCCATAGCTCTCCTTCAATCTCATGAGCTTCTGTCACTCTCCATTCCACTCTTCATTATAAAATTTGTTCCATGTTTCTTCCTTCAAATTTCCAGTAGAATCTAATTAGACCAGCTCTTCTTTCTGTGCTAGTTCAGCGTCATTCAGCCTGGTTTCTAATTAGAATTATCTGAGGGGCTTTTTAAAAAATACCAATATGTGGCCCACCCTACACCTACTGAATCTTTGAGGATGGACAGCCCGACATGTATATTTGTTTTAAAGTTCCAGTGGTGATACTGACGCACAAATGGGACTGAAACCGCTGCCATAGATGATGAGTCATAGTTTATAGTTCATAGCAAAGACTTTGGGTTGGGTGCTCATAATTATTCCAACTTTAATTGGGGAGGAGGAAATGGGGTGGAGAGGAGGGAGGGTCACACTGTGTCAAACATGGCCATCCAGAGGCTATGAGTAGAGGTCCTCTTACAACAGACGGTAGTCATACAGGCGCCATGAAATGTGTATGCTAAATAGTCTTGGGAGGGGCAAAATGTTAAAGCATATGGTAACTTCTCATGGGTTCCTTGGTAGAGTATAAAGGAAGGGCCTCTAATCTAAATGAGAAGAGTAGGGGGAAACCTTCTTGGTGAGGTGACACCTCAGCTTGGGAGAACATTAATGGTTAGTTGAGTGAAGAGGAGAAACAGTACGCAGGCAGATGAGAATATTTGAAGCATATCCAATGATTTGGGGCAGGATAAGTTCACACTTTTGAGCATCTTCTGCCACCCCTTACCAAACCCATAACAATTCCTCAGAAAACTCCTTATGTGTCTATTCTGGAAGTGTTTTAAGCCTCTGCCGGAACTGGAAGAAATTTTCAAGCCAGAACTGAGTAAACTGTAAGAAGATGGTGAGAGATTAGACTGGTGAGAGGTATGCAGAGGCTCTATTTTGAAAGTTGGTGGTCAATTTATTAGAATAGTAGCTACCATTTATTAAGCAACTATATGCCAGGCACTTTATATACATTATTTCATTGATCCTGACAGATCTCAGAAGGTCAGTATTATTACACTCATGTTATACATAAAGAAATAAAGGCTCAAGTAACTTCAGTTTACTTGTCATAGTCATAGAGCTAGAAAATCACACAGCTGGAATTTAAACCTAACCACTCCAATTCTAGGTCTTTAATTTTTCTTTAAAAAAAAAAGGAAGGGAAGAGAGAAGAATGCTATATTTGGAAATGAAAGAAAAAGACATAAATATGTGGTTGCACACTGGGGTCATTTTAGCACTCAAGTGGTTTAAATATTCATAATTACATCTGTATAGGTAAATGTTATAACTATTCTGTATACTATATTTTTGTTCTTTTCAAATATTTCAGCAATAAAAAGAATACTTTCATTAAACAAAACCTGGTGTGGATGCTCACAATGTCAAATACATGAAAGGGGAGCCACTCGGAGCACTTGGAGGCTAGTCTCACCTCTCAAACATCTTCCCCAAACTCAAGGGCTCTATGGCTCTATGGTCCCAAATAAATTTTAGAATCCTAAAATTTTTCTACATACTCCTTAAGCAAATGGGGCCAGGAAGACAAGAAATGTCATATGTGGGTGACAGAGGTATATCTTTGCCACGGTGGAATGCTGTGACTATGCAGGAAGGCTCTGGTCACCTGGCCTGCCCACTCCTATGTTGTCATGGGTGCTCTTATGACCTAATGGAGGGCAGACCCAATCACAGACCTGGTCCATGCCTACTGCCAGGGCAGCCACCTCTTTAGAGAGGCCCTGACTTTTGTCTTTGGAGGCCATAGATGCAAACAATGAGGTCAAACCTTATTTTGGATGGGTGATCACCACCAGCACTGTGAAGTCCCCTATTAGCCACAGCAAATGATAAAGTTACCCAGGGACAATGCCTCATTGCTGGTCCTCTTTGCTTGTTTAAGATTTCTTTCCAAGTGGGATGCAGGAAGCATCATAAAGTTATTCACACCTATTCAAACATAAATTATTTGATTGCCAGCACAGCCAGCCCTAAATCCTTCTTCCTCTCAAAAATAAAAACGTTTTAACACAGCATACTACGAGGCCCGTGTTCTGGTTTGCTGGGACTGATGAGTCTCTGAGGAAATGGAATTTTCAGTACTAAAATTGAGAAAGTCTCAGGAAAATCAAGACGAATTAATTGGTCACTTACCGCAACCCACACAGCACAAAACTTCAGGGTGTTAACTGACCACTGTTAGGGCCTGATGCTGCTTTGGCGCTCACAGGGAACAAATCACTTTTAAATGTATTTAAATGTATCCTTTAACAACTAAATCAAAGCATTTGTGTTGCAAACTCAACAAATATACTCATTCTCTCAATGCAAAGAAATAACTTTATAATCTAATTAAATATGCTTGAATATTCACTTATTGCTTGTAATGGTTAATTTTATGTGTCTACTTGGTTAGGCCATAGTAGCCAGATATTTGGTCAAATATTATTCTAGACGTTTCTGTGCAGGTTTTTGTTATTTAAGATAAACGTTTATATTAGTAGACTTTGAGGAAAGCAGATTACCCTCTATAAAGTGGGTAGGCCTCATCATGCTATCAATTGAAGGCCTTAATAGAAAACAGACAGATGTCCTCTTATGAAGAGGAATTCTGCCAGCAGACTGCCTTTGAATTCAAATTGTCACTCTTCTCTGAGTCTCTGGCCTGTCAACCTACCCTGAAGATTTTGGGTTTGTGTCTCCATAGTCAATTTTAATTCTTTCGGTCTCTCTCTCTCTCTCTCTCTCTCTCTCTCTCTCTCTCTCCTCTCACAACACACACACACACACACCCTATCAGTTCTTTTTCTCTGGAAACTATACACACACACACACACATCCTATCAGTTCTTTTTCTCTGGAGAACTATAATGTACTACTAATATACAATTTAAGTCATGTGTTCCAAATAATTAGTTTTACAATTACCAGTACTTTTTTAAAACTTTTTTTATAAATTAAGTGTATGGGGGTAACATTGGTTAATATAATTATATAATTTCATGTGTACATTATAATTTGACATCTGTATATTCTATTGTGTGATTACCACCCAAAGTCCAGTTTCCTTCAGATACCATATATTTGATCTCTTTTACCCACTTCACCTTCCCCCTACCCACTATATTTGACCCCCTTTACCTCATCTACCTCCCCCTCCCCCATCCCTTAAAATCTGCTAACCACTAGTCCATGTCCATGAGTCTCTGTTTATTTGGTCTATTTATTTGTTGCTTTTAGGTTTATATCCCACATATAAGTGATATCATGTGATTTTTAACTTTTTCTGTCCAGCTTATTTCACTTAGCATGATTATCTCAAGGTCCATCCATGTTGTCACAAATGGCGATATTTCATCTCTTCTTATGACTGAGTAATATTCCATTGTATATATGTACCACAGCTTCTTTAGCCAATCATCTATCATAGGGCACTTTGGTTGCTTCCATGTCCTGGCCACTGTGAATAATGCTACTATGAATATCAATGTGCAAATATCTTTTCAGATATGGGTTTTCAAGTCTTTGGGGTAAATACCCAGTAGAAGGATTGCTGGATCATATGGTAGATCGAGTCTTAGTTTTTGAGGAAACTTCATACTGTTTTCCATAGTGAATTACCAATAATTTTTAAAAGGACTTCTAGAAACTAATAACCTGACAGAGTTGTTTGTTTAGACCTTTAGACATTTAGAGAGATTTTCCAACACTGCCCTGGAATTTTGTAATAAGCATTTTTCATTCCATAAATATGTATTGAGTCTTCCTGTATCTCATCATACACTTGAATATTTTGAATATAAAACTAGCTTACTTCATGAACAAAAAATGTGAGGGTATTGGGTATGGAGACCTTTTATAGATATTCAACTTAGGTCATTGAATCTTGTCTCATAGACTAGATTTTTCATGACTCTTTAGATTCATTGCCCTTAGTTTCTGAATCCCAAGTATCGCCCTTTCTATGGCCACCTGAATCTCAGTACAGACACACACACACACACACACACACACACACACACACACACCAAAAACAAAACTGAGTTTTCATTTAACAAAAACGAAATGTGCAAATGCCTTTCTCATTCCATATCCTTGGTTCTGAGGTGGCTTTTCCAGTTGACAGGAGGTCTGTTCTCTCCTTGATTACTCTGCATTTCTTAGAGAAAACTTGATAAGCAAGACATAGCCTTGGTGCATGTCAAGAACATTTTAGATTTTTAGCCAATAGGCTGCCCTGTGCAGGCTCTTCTTGATGTTATTAGAACCAATGTTGGAATCAAATCACTCCCCACTCTGTGCTTCCCCTGATCTCAGTGCACCCTAGTTACACCTTATCATGGCTTACTGTTTGGACTGGTTTAGCAGAAACACCTTGATTCTTCCCATGATGATGATAAGTGTCATGACAGAGTCTGAGAATGCTGGCAACATGATAGTTGTCATTTCATAGACAGCCCAAAGTAGAAGGAAGGAGAGTTCCGTAATGATCTCTCTCTTGGGATACTTAGATCTGACATCTCAACTTTCTTATCCATATAATAATTAGTTCTTACTTTTCCCAAAAGGGGAAGCACAAGTCCAGTCCTTCAAGGTAATGACCAGTTGTAATCTCTTTAAAGGCTAAAGAAGGTTAGCAAACCAAGCCATAGTCCTTGCTGCTACAGCTGATATTTGTTATTTCTTTACCACCCATTCTAGATTGTCCTTACTCTTGACCAATATTTTGGTCTGGTTTGGTTGCTTACCTAGTGTGGAGACCCAGACCTTCATCTTTGAGGGGTTTCAGCCTTTAGTTGCTTTTGTCTTATCAAACCATTTTTGATGTAATTGTCCTTTAATAGATATTGTTGGACACAGAAGAACCAAGAGAAGCCCCAGTAAATTCGCTAATTCTAGACATGATCCTCTCTGTAGCAGCAAACCTCTCTCCTCAAGAGAATAAAGTAACTCCTTTTATTGGCCTGCTGATTCACCAACAAATGGTGCCCAAAGAGGCCAGGTGGTGGTTGTAGCTCCCAGGTCAGTGGAACCAGTGGCAGAAGAGTTCCTGCCTTGGGAGTTAGGACCTCTAATCTAGCACAGACTAAGTTTGTGGGGATGAGAATCTCAAATTCTACAAGTGAGTCACTGGGAGTTATGGTGGAACAGGGTCAATCCTACATCATAAGGGATATATGTCTATTTCTATCATTGTCTGTCTATCTATCTATCTATCTATCTTCCTACCTACCTATCTAATCAATCACACCATGAAGGACAGCCCTCCAACCCCACAAGATGTTGTTCCTTTGCTGACATCTTAGATGAGACTTCCACAAGCCATTCCACTATTCTATCAAGCTAGTTGCTCCTGAGTAATAGAATATATTTTAAAGCTAGTGAACTCTATAGTCAGGAGCCTGTTGTTGCACTTCCTTTGTTTATTCTGAGAAAATGTCATATGTATAATGTTAGTATATCAGACATTCTACAGATCCTTAGGATTCTACAGATTTTTAGATGGTGGTGCTGGCGGAGATACCGTGGGCAGGAAAGGCAAACCCATCTTCCAGAATACCAGTTTAGATAAGTATGAATCACTGCCCTTTCTAAGGTGGAAGAAATCTGATATAATTGACCTGCCATCAGTTAGCAGTTCTTTCCAAGATTAAGGCCATATTGAAGGCTCAGCATCAGTCTCTGATCCTAGCAGGTAAGAAATTCAATAGCAGCAGTACCTAAATCAGCCTTAGTGTGAGAGACCCTATGTTTTTTTTATCTAAGCTTAGTTTCCATCCTTGCCACCATGGCTTCATGCCCCATTGCACAAGCACTGGGATGACTCAGGAAGAAGCTGACTGACATTTGTTGTCTGCTTGGTTGAGCTTTGTATGAGGTTATTTTTCCCTGGTGGGTATTAATATGTAATGAAAGATCTGCATGCATTGTGTCAACTCCCATTAACCTATGTACATACATTTTGTTAGACATCCTTATCTCATGTCTTTATGTCTTGTTTCTTCTATGTTCTGACCATTTGGTCACATTATTTCCCACTGCTCAGCAGTCGGTATTTGTCCTTTCCTTAGGCCACTTTCCCTCAAACATGAAGTGGATAACCAGGTGTATTGCTCTCAACTCTGCCCAAAAGGAGGATTTCTCTTAACCACTTTCCTTCAGGACCAGTCTTGAGTGGGGCTTTCATGCAGCAGCAGTTCATTTCTGGTTGGCATCAACATATTACACCAACCCTGTCGTGAACCAGGCCCAAGTCCTTTCTCCCTTCCTCTGTCAGGTGGTCATAGGGAATCCCCTATGACTCTATAGGTGTGGGTTAAAGGACACGTATTGGTACAACAGAGACAGGGGAAATGAGCTCAGGTCTCCCGTCCGTGTAATTTACTCAGGTGTTCTGGACTGACTTCAGTCAGATCCTGAATGTACCTCTTCCGTTAAGTAGTAGATTGTTGTCATACCAGCCTGGCCTTATGACTTGGTTGATCTGATAACACTCAGCTCACAGTGAGCAGCTGTGTCACAGTCACTTGGTGTTCCATGATAAGGACTAAATTTCTATTTATGACCAGTGTCATGTTGTTTTTCCAAATAGGGAGTTGATCTCTGCCACAAAAGATAAGATTTTGGTCCAGAATATTAAGGATCTGTGCTATGATTCTTCTAAGAGACTTTTCGAACATTTTACATAGCATCCTTACAGATACCTTTAGAACCTTCAAACAGGTGAGTTATATGGTTCAAGTGGCAGGGCAGCTTTCATTGCAGCCTGCACTTGCTACAGACCCCTTTCTATCTCTAGGCTGCATTTGAAACTGGCCTTTCAGTAAAAAGATAGATAGATAAAGTGAGAAAGAGAGAGCCCAACATTCTAGCTGGCTATCTATTCATTTCACTCCTAGGAAGGTCATGATCCATTAATCAGACCACCTCCCTCTCCCACCCCCACTAACACCCCGCCAGATTATTCTGCGATATTACTATGATTATCGGCCTGGAGGCAATGGGGGTAGATTTTAAGGAGAACAAGTACACTTTCACAAGGCTTCAGATAAGATCACCGCATTGTCTCAGGGCAAGTAGAAGTTTTTCTCCTCTGGGAAGGAAAAAGAGGCTATTTTTATTAGCCGGGAGAGGCAGGGTCATTTGGATATTTATGATGATCAGGTTTATACACTCAAATATTCCCATTTCAGGTCTCAGGTTCCCACTCTTTCCCTGTGAGGACCCTCACTTTGACATAGGAGCACTTTGATGCTGTGTGTTTTGTCTCTTGTAGGTTTGCCACCCTATCACATGCAATCCAGGATACAATTTTCTTTGTTTGCCTTGCAGCTTCAGGAGACAAGAGGCTTTTAAAAGCTGCCATAGAGGCCCTCTGGCTTTTATAGCAGACTTTAAGTGGGCAATTAGCTTCCTTGAGCCTGTTATTCCTTTCTTTAAATCTTCCAGCGCCATCAAAAGCAGCCACCCCTTAAGACACTTATAATTATTTTCCTTTGACGCATCAAGCACAGCAGCACTTGATATGCCAATACCTTGCCTTCCACCCATACCACATGTCAATTAAGCTCAGGCGAAAGTTTTAGATTTTAATTCACATCCGAGCGGGCAGCGGCGATTCGTGTTGGCTATCTGGCTCCACTGGGTTAACTTTGTTGGTTTGGGGGTGGTTTTCAGTTTAATTTTTCTTTTCTAGCTTCGCATTGTAGGCCAGTTCGCATGTTCTAATCATCTGAGGCCACGTCAGGAGACAAAGCCACGGAGCAGACAGCTGAATATGTCCCAGAGAAGGTGAAGAAAGCCGAAAAGAAATTAGAAAGGAATCCATATGACATTGACTCTTGGATCATTCTCATTCGAGAGGCACAGAATCAACCTGTAGACAAAGCATGGAAGACTTATGAACACCCTGTTGCCTAATTCCCCAGTTCTGGCACATTCTGGAAACTGTACATTGAAGCAGAGGTTAATATCTTATTTTACTTTTCTTATATAGCATCTGATGAGAATTGTAGCATACCCTATAGTGGTAGAAAACAAGTTAGGAATAGAGATAGCACAACTAGGACAAGAAAGATTTAAATGTTTCTTGCTTTTATTTTGTAAAATAGGTATAAAGGACTAATTAAAATGAAATTTTGAAAAAAAATAAAGTTTTAGCAACTGTGACATCACTGCATGTCAGGGATTAGGGATATCCAGTTTACCAGCATAAATGGGGATGAAAAGTTCTATCCTGAAGGTATGCTTTCTAAGAGCAATCCCTATGCCATTGTCTTAGCTTGGGTTGCTTAAAAAAACAGAACCTGAGACAAAATTTTATGTGCTAACACTTTATAGGGTGGAATGCCAGGGAAAAAGAGAAATGAGGCAAACGAGAAGGTACAAACACAGGGAGGTGCAGGACCATGCCAGCCAGAGCGTCACCAAAACATGAGTCTTAAAAAGACATCTCCAGAGAGACCGTATAAAAATAACTGCATGTTGGAACAATACGTCTGGGAGAAAGAACAAGCAACTTATGTGCAGGTGATCTCTTATTTCTTATCTCCTATTGGTCAAAGCTCACTCCCTTGTAGCAACTTCCCCCAACTTCCAAGTTGTGCCGAGGTCCCCTCCTTGTAGCCACTGGAGCTTCTGAAGGCCTAGTCCAGGCAACAATGTGGCCACAGCAGTGTTTTCCTTAGTTGGCCATGTCTGTTAAAGCTTCAGTCTGTGGTAATGACCGCAGCAGCAGCGAGGCCTCAAGACTGCAACAATGCAAGGGCTACTGCTAGGACCTTCCCAGGTAGGGAAGAAGGCTCATGGCCAAAGCCAGACTTTGGAAAATAAGCGAGGATGAGTGGATCTAGGTGGCATAAAAACTGGGTCTGGTATATCCATTTTCCCTTCAAGAAAATAAAGCTTCATGCTAAAGTTAAGCTTACTTCTTAAAGGTATAGCCAGTTGGTGCTCTTCCTCTCTTAATAGGAACTTTTCCTCATTTCAGAATTTCATAGACTCAGGCATGGAAAAGTCTGTGCAAATCATTTGGGTCAGCCTCCATTTTTTCCAGATGAGTAGTATGTGCTTAAGTGACACTCCAAGTCAAAAAGAAAATAGAGAAGCACGGCTGCCCGCCTCTGTTCCAGGCTTCCTTCCACAATATCACACTGATAAGGAAGATGAAGGGGGGTTAGTTGGCACCCCACTTTAGCCTTTATCAAAGTCTTTTGAAGGTGTTGGTTTAGTGAGGTAATGTCTAGAAGCTGTTTTAAGAACATTGACGGAAAGATATAATTTTGAAGTGCTATTGTTGGTTTTGAAACAAAAATTTTTTAAACAATACTAGCCTGCCTTATTGGTGAATCAAAGTGAGTGTTATAAGATTCAACATTTTCAAAGGCAAGACCTCGTCTTTGAAAATCAAATAGAGTATAATAGAGAGGAAGTGCAATAAACAAAGGTGAGCGTGTCGGATGGAGTTATTGCTTCCCTTTAATTCTAAATCAGTTGTGGTGCACAATTCCAAGGATTGGTGCAGAGGTCTTCTTACCTGTGTTCTCATGTTCACACCGAAGTGGAAACGTAGCACTCTGTGCCCTTTTTAGCACAGCTGTGGAGGCTGCATTCCCAGCTGTCATAAAGTAGAGTAGAAACCCCTCATTCCTTAAAAATTATCTCATTTCTAGCAAATCTATCTGCTTTGCTGGACACATCGACTGTAGCGGCATCTGGAGATTCTTGTTCTCCTGACACATGTATTGATGATGTAAAGACCTGCACTCCACCTTCTGACAGCCTCAATTGCTGAAGCTACCAAAGCTGCACTAGGATATACCAATCTTCTTTCATATTATGTTCCAAATAATATCCTAGGGAACTTGTTTTTATTTCCTGTCTGAGGAAATTTTTAAAAATCATTCCGGCTTGCTAAAATCTGTTTCCTATCATGTCTTAAATTAGCCTGGCTCCTATTTGTTTGAGTATCTGCCCCAGCTTTTTAGAAGGAAATAGATGATCTGGCTTTGAATTACCGTGAGTAGATGCCAACCACAGTGCGCTCTGGTGTTGCTTTCGGATGCTTTTTGCCAAGGGCAGAGTTTCGCTTCTGATTTCACAGCAAATCAAACCCTGAATAAGAAGACAGCTATAAACAAGAGGGAAAACAGCGTCATTTTAAACTGTCAGCTCTTCTCCTTATATCCTTTCCATCTCAAAAGGATCCATTGATATGCAACAGGAAAGATACAGATTAAATTCAGTAAAGTGTGAGACAAAACACAGGTAGTTTCCAGGCAAGACTGTCACATCAGCAGTGCAAGCAAAGCATTTAAATTAGTATACCCACTGTGGAAAGGACGATTGCTTCCAGGGCCTGTGAGGTGTTACTCTGGATGCAAAAGACCACTCCTGGATTGTAATAGTGCAATTACTTTTGTGCATGTAGAGCTTCCTATTTTACCCCTTTTACACTTTTGTGGCACCATGATGCTTAAGACTGAGAAATATATAATCGTGTACTTCTTTTACTGTTTCCTGAATAATGCAGGGAGTTTTTTTTTTTTTTTTCTAGTTAATTCTACTTTGGAGTCTTTCTGAAAGGGTCTAATATCTGCTGTCCAGGAAAACCCATTACGGGCTTGCACAAGTGGAGTCAAAAAATAAGACTTTACCCACTAACAGATGTTGAGCAATGGCTGCAGAATTGGACCATCTAGGAGTGTGCTTTTTTTTTTTCTCCCCTTTTTATTTTAAGGAAGCTTGTTAAACGCACATACTTCTCAGACCTGGGAGGTAGGGTAAAGCCCACAGAAATTCAGGAGGGACAATCTCCAAGTCTTTGATAGATATTGGAGGACTTTCTGCCTGTCTTTGAATATACACCTTTAATAGAGCAATTCAAGTAACAGCACTGGTGATATTCCTGGCGTATCTCTGAGATTAGAATGGATGTGGTAATCCATTGTCTCTAAGTGCCCACCGAGGGTCTCAGCCTCCTACATGGACACAGATGTAGAATAATCACCAAAACAGGAAGCAGGAACGTCCATAAGCACTATGCACTAGGGTAGATGAACTGTGTCTCGTACATGTATATGTACAAATGCAAAACTACAAGATGATATCATAATCAGGATATTGACATTGATACAATTTTTTGATCTTATTTATGTGTATAAAAATTATATAATTTACAAATTGTAAGTTCTCTAAAGAATATATTCCAAGAAACATGCAAGAGAGCATTAATTACAATATTAAAATGGCAAAAACTAAAAATCAATTAAATTATTGGCCTATCTCTAAAAGGCATCTATTCAAGGTATTATGGAGTAATGGGATTAGAAGTAATCTTTATTTTATTTTCCTTACTTCTATTTCTATATATTTCGTCTTTTCTACAAGTCAATATTACCTCCATGATAAAAATACAATCATTAAAAAAAAGAAAAGAAAATGTTTCTTTGGACGTGATATGGACACTGCCTGAGAGTAAACATACAAATGTCTAGAATGGTTAGAATTACCTTTATAAGAAATTAGTTTAGTTTGCTGACATGTGTTAGTTTGGTTGTTACTCCATCAACAGAAAAAATATATATACATACACATATACATATATTTAAATTGAGATTATTATAGATTCACATACAACTGTAAGAATTAAGACAGATAAATCCCTTGTACACTTTACCAATGATAACATTTTGCTAAACTATAGTATAACATCACAACCAGGATACTGAAATTGATACAATCTGTGGATCTTATTCAGATTTTCCCAGTTTTATTTGTGCTCATTTGTGTGTGTGTGTGCACGCGTGTGTGTACCTACCTGCACACACACATGTGTATTAAGTTCTATACAATTTATCACCCTTATAGGTCTTCGATCACCATAGTTAAGATACTGAACAGTTCTAACACCAAGAGGATCCCTTATGTGGCTCTTTTATCACCATACCCACCTCCCTCATGACACCTCCCCAATTTCTCATCTCTGGTGACCACTAATCTAGTCTCCATTTATAAAGTGTCGTCATTTAAAAAAATGTTAGATAAATGCAGTTATAAACTATGTAACCTTTTGGGATTGGCTGTTTTCACTCAGGACAAATCCCTGGAGATTCATTCATGTTGTTGCAGCATCACAATAGTCTGTTCTTGTTTATTACTGAGTAGTATTCCATGTTACATAAGTACCAGTCTGAACCATTCACCTGCCGAAGGACACCAGATAATGCTGCTATGAACATTTGTGCATAGGTTTTTGTGTAACCATATATTTTCTTTTTTTTTTTTTCTGGGATAAATATCCAAATAGTGCAATTATATAGTAGTTCATATTTAGTTTTAAAAGAAACTTCTAAATTGTATTCCAAAGTGACTATCATTTTACATTCCCAACACCAGTGTATGAAATATCCAATTTCCCTACATTCTCGCCAGCATTTGGTATTATTTTATTTTAGTCATTCTGCTAGCTGTGTGGTGAGATTTCACTGTGATTTCAATGCGCACCTCACTAATAGCCAATGATATTGAACATCTTTGCCTGTGCTTATTTACTATCTGTATATTTTCTTTGGTGAAATGTCTATGCATGTCTTTTTGCCCTAATTCTAATTAGATTGTTTTTAACCTTTTAGTTTTGAGAATTCTTTATATATTATAGATACTAGTCCTTTGCCACGTATGTGATTTGCAAATATTTTCTCCCAATCTGTAGCTTGCCTTTTCATCCTCTTCACATGGCCTCTCACAGTACAAAACTTTAAAATTTTATGAGGTCCAGTTTATTGGTTTTTCTTTTTATGAATTTTGTTTTGAGTGCCAAGTCTAAGAACTCTTTACCTAGTGTCAGGTCCCAAAGACTCTTACTATGTTTTTTTTCTAAAAGTTTTATAGTTTTATGTTTTACTTTTAAATCTATGATATATTTTCAGTTAATTTTTGTATGAAGTGTGAGGTTTAGGTCAAGGCTCATTCTTTTTTCTTTTTCTTTTCTATTTTCTTTGTCTATCATGTCCAATTGCTCCAGCACCATTTATTGAAAAGTCTATCTTCAATGAATTACTTTCAAAAGCACCTTAGTCAAAAATCAGTTGGGTATATTTGTATGGATCTATTTCTGAGTGTCAATTGCATTTTGACACAGCATCTACTTTCCATGGAGAAATGGAGAATGAAGAGTGACTGCTTCACGGTGCATGAAAGAAGAGGGGGTCTCTGTGGGG
The DNA here is from genome assembly GCF_902729225.1 of Pteropus medius. Taxonomy (NCBI): domain Eukaryota; kingdom Metazoa; phylum Chordata; class Mammalia; order Chiroptera; family Pteropodidae; genus Pteropus; species Pteropus medius. Next base: position 2,577,919 of record NW_024351729.1, read on the forward strand.
TTATTGATGTAATAGAGCCAAAGGGAGAATCAGTGAGCAAGCACAGAATCTGGCCCACAGAGGGAACATCTGCTTGCCGATTGCTGAAACATCAGGCCTGAGCTTTTAAAAAAATTGCTCTTGCTTAACGCATATGGCAGAAGACTGTGGTGAGTTCTCTGACTCCCTATGGTCTCTCACAGTTTTATCACTGAAAGACTCTTTCTCATTATTTTCTGCTATAGATAACCAGAGGCTAATTTTTAGGATATCTCCTTCTGTTCTTACTGTTTGCCAGAGGCCATAATTACCACTTACAAAGGAGTGTTTCCTGCCATTAACCCTCTACTGCCCTGTATTTGCGAGAGTCCAAACAGGTGGCTGCGCGGGATGCTTCTGCTAAGAGGGCACCACAAATCTAGGGGGCCCCATTGACTCGTTTTTGAGAAACCTAACCTGACTCACTTTATCTCACGCTGGTGCCTCATTGTATTTTCTCTGAATCAGTATGATTAAGATGACTTTGTCTTGAACTTGTTCACATTCTTTGATCATCTGGAGAGTTCTTTGAAAGATAAAGTGATGTAATCCGGAATTCATCCCAACTATAGTTACTTTCACCTTTACTCTCTTTACCTTTCTCTCAGAGATTTATCTCTTTTTAATCGGGATAATCTACAACATGGATGGGGGCACACAGCAAGCACTTAACATTTTCTTAATATTAAGGGGATGAATCACCTCTCTCTCCTCCTCTGCAATGCCGTCCTGCCCTTTGACATTTCCTCACAGGGACCTCTTGCTTCCCTGTTCACGTGTCTCATAACACGGAGGGGTCTCAGTCCCTCGCTCTCTCCGTCCCCTCTTCCATGTCTTCTTCCTCGTTATATTTTAATTATATTTCTTCTGTTCTTCTTTTCAGTATGGGTAATGAATTATAATTGTTTGTGGGTTTGAAATATTTATGAGGACTGATGTACGTTTTATTCACAGATCCTTGAAACTGTAGCTTCTTAGACGACACGAAAATAGTTTCCATGTGTAATTCAAACTGATTCTCAAATGTTAGCAGTGGTAAGTAGCACTTGTTTATTCAATCAGCCAATTAACAAATATTTATTATCTACCAACTATGTGGAAGATCCAGTGTTAGCCCTGAAAGCTATCAACAGAACAATCTTCTGTGCATCTTTGGTTTATCCCAATCCAGGCCATTTTCATTGTCATAAGCAGCCCGTATAGAGGTCAGTGAAGACATACAAAGAATCACTCATTATGGGACACTTCACACAAAGTGTATGGTAAGAACTCTTCATCAGAAAATAGCCATGTGACTTTCAGAATTTTCTTCTTAGACCATGTGGCATTTGGATTGACTGAATCATGCCTCATGGTGATACCTGCAGTTTCTTTGTTCTCTTACAAATATATCCATCAGATAGTCAAATAAACAATTATTTCTCAAGAGATAATTTTCAGTCCATAATAATTAACATGCTAAGGGCTTTAATACATAATCTAATATAATCTTTACAACAGCCCTCTGAAGTCGGTATTATTATAATTATCACTTTACCAATGAGGAGACTAAAACTTAGAGAGTGTAGAAATAATTGAAGATCACCCAAATAAGACCAAGCAAAAGCTCTTTACTAAGAGTTTGATATAACAAAAGAGTCAGGCACCATCGCTTGCATTTGGCGGAGACTCAAAGACAAGCAGACAAGAGGGAAAGCTTTACAATGGAGAAAAGGAAGTCTTCAGGTCTGCCTTGACTGGAGGCTATTGGCCTGGAGAAATTATAGGCACACGAACTAGAAGCAGGGCTTCTAATTGCATGTTTGGCTTTCTTCAGTTGGTCCTAAATTGGAAGTGGGCTCATAAATTATGAAAGCTGTCAGTTATTAATCAAGTCCTGACCATTTGGGACTGATTGTTACAGGACTATTGTTTGGTTTCAGGACTGGTTGCTAGAGGTAGTGGTCTGACTTTCTAGACTGGTCACTATAGATCATAGATTGGCTTTCTGGGCTGATTGCTGCAGATTATGGGTCAGAAATGTGTGTGTGTGTGTGTGGTGTGTGTGTGTGTGTGTAGTTTGACCATTGTCTATCTGTATACTCAGTCTCTCAAGAATTTAAGTAACTTGTCAATGAACAGAAAACAGAATTAAGATTCAAAATCACGGTCAATGAGAGTATGAATTTTACCACCTTAATATCCTGTCTCTGTGGAAGAATCCCCAGGGAAAGAGTGGCAGAAATAACTAAGTTGGCAGGTACAGTTGCACTTCAGCTGAAAGCTGCCAGTGGACACTGCTGGTTTCTTACCCATCCAATCCCTTTCCTTCTTCCTAACCAAACTCTGATTTTATCCAGGTATTAAGTCTCTTAGCCATTAAGCAAGATTGCCTCAGGGAACTTGACCTCTTCTCCAATTCCAGGAACCTTGATTTTTCTAAGCCAAACAGTGCATGATGCCTTGGTCACCTTTTTTTTTTTACCTTCACCTTGTCATGAACATGTGATTGAATTGGCCCAGAAAGAATAAAAGAGAGTGGGTGGATTTCTCTTTTTAGCTGAGTGGCAACCAAGGGGCACATATGCACCTTTGCCACTGGTTGCCATCATTGACCATAAAGGTGGACAACCTTAGGTGAATTCAATGCTGTGGGTAACAGAATCAAAAGCCAAAGAGAACCTGGGTTCTTTATAACATCAATAAACCATGGACAACAAATTCTGCGACTGCCCTTTTGTCTTCTGTGACAAAAAATAATCAATTTCTCCATCGCCGAATCCAGCTTGAGTTGGGCATTCTGACACAGAGAGCCAAAAGCATCCTAGTGAACACAGCAGCCTGGCAACAAGTCTTTGTCTTTATACTCTGTCCCAAGTTCATTGGTAAAACTTTTAGACATTCTATAGAGCAAGATGGTTAAGAGCCATTTATTGCACTGGACCCAGAATGCCTGTCTTTGAAGCCAGCTCCACCACTTTCTAATTGCTGACTTTGAGCAAGCTATTTAATTTCTCTATGCTTCATTCTTTAATCAGTAAACTGGGGATAATGATGATACCCAACTCATAGAATTGTGATGATTATTAGAACTAGAATGTGTTAAGTGCTCAGAAGAGTGATGGAAAATTATAAGAGCTATAAATGTGTTCATTATTGGTATTATTATTATTAAAGACAGCAAATCATTTCCTAAGCTTTCTCCAGAATTAAAAAAAAAAAACAAAACTTTCTTTTTACCATTTAAGACTTTAAATCATTTGTATTACTGCAGCCAGCAAATCCAGTTCAACTTTTTCACTTTGCTTCACACCTGTAGCCAGGCTCCAGCATTCCAGGAACAATCTTAAAAAGGGACCACTCTCTGCTTCCTTTCTTTACATGGCTTATGTTCCGACAATTGACGTTTCAGCTTTGTATTGAACAGATTCACTTTTGCTTTCATTCCGCCTCTTCTAATGTTTTTATTTATTTATTTATTTTTTACTTTTTATTTTATTTTTATTTTTTAGGCAAGGCAATCCTTGGTTGACCTCACAGATTGCAAGGTCCTTATCATCTTATAATCCCTTATTTTTTATACCTACAGCACCTGGTCTTCCTAGGTGGTCTCCCATCCAAGTACTAACCAGGCCTGACCTTGCTTAGCTTCCAAGATCAGACAGGATCGGGCTTGACCATAGACTTCTTTTAATGTTTTTTAAATCATCTTAATAACTGTAGTGTCAACATCTTTCCTTTAAAGATTGTTGAAAAACTACTATTTTTAGACAATGTGTTCTGAGAGAGCGGACATTTATTCTATTCCTGATTCCATCAATGTTACATGTCCCTTTTCAATGAGGAATGTTCAACCAAGAAAAGAGAAACTACTACCCAAGAGTTTAGTCCGTGCCAAGTTCTATGCTAATTGTTTTCACTATTTCTTGAATAGTATATTTCTATTAATGACATACATAGAAATTGAGTGGTTTGGTTTGAGAGTTTTATATAAGTCAGAATAATGGGTTATATGTATATAACGAATAAGCCCCCAATTTTTGTTCATTTAAAATAACAAAGCTTGTCTTTTCCTTCAATCTACATGTCTTTCTCAAGTAAGTGGGGATGGGGAGCAGTACTTTATATCAAGAGTCAGTATACTTTTTCTTAGAGGGCCATTTGGTAAACATTTTAGAATTTCAAGCTATATAGTTTTGGTTGCAACAACTCAACTGTAACTTGAATGCAAGCATGCATAGACAAATGAGTATGGCTGTATTCCAATAAAACTTGATTTACAAAAACAGTCAGCCAACCCAGAAGCTGTAGTTTGCTGATCCCTGCTGTACATCATCCTCACTCCAATATTCAGGCTGGTGGAAGATCCATCATTTGAAATGCCTCCCATCACAGTGGCAGGAAGGAAAAGCTCGTGGAGAATCATGTACCAGCTCTGACATGCTTCACCTGGAAGTGATACACAGCACTTGCACAAACATTTTATAGACTGTAGAAAATCATATGGCCAAATCTAAGTTCAATAGATAGAGGTGGGAAAGTAGTCCTCCTATACGCCTAGAAGAGAACCAGAAACTCTAACAAGCAGTAGAAATTATCACATATTGCATCATTCTTTTATTTATCTCTTTTTGTGGCTGAATGTTGCTGAGCTTTACATTCCTAGTTAAGGAAATAAGTTATAAAGCTGTGGTTTATTCTGTGGTCTGATAGACGTATTACTCAGCTTCTGGATAAACCTGACCTCTTTCCCTCCTTTTCCTGCCTTTCTTGTCCAGCCTCTAGGCTTGTTATTACTCAGCAACCAGAGCACTAAAGACCCAGAAGGAAAGTGATGCAAATTCATTCACCTCATATCTGGTTCCTGGACCTTGTACCACTACCTAGGAAAGTCCCTTCTGTGACTTCGTTGTCAGGCTTGAGGTAGCAGAAATTTGCATATTATTATTATCTAGTTCACGCAATCAAAGTAACCATTCATTCTTTGGTGAAACATCTGGCCTGTGTTGGACAGCTATAGATATCAGAAGGTGTGTGTGTGTGTGTGTGTGTGTGTCTGTGTGTGTGTGTGTGTGTGTGTGTGTGTGTGTATTAGAGACCAATTTGGTCAGCTTCTCCATAGCTTTATTTACTTCTCATTGCCATCTTCTTTTCATTTGTTTCTTCTTTACATTTTCTCTCCCTTTCTTCCCAATAAATTCAGATGTTTTCAGAAAGTTGAAGTTAGGTTGGAGAGAGTGGGAATTAAGGATAATTTTTGTGTTAAATTCTCTGCCTGTGTGTCTAATCATACCTTCCTCCAGATTTCTTTCTCACTCATCCATTCATCTACCCATCCAACTTCTAAATGAGCATCTAGTATTTGCCAGGCCCTCTACTAGATAGGTAGTGGGGAATCTAACTGAATAATATCAATACAGTCTGTGCCCTCAGGGATCTGAAAACTTTTGTAGGAAAAAAATTATGATGATTGATAGGAGACCTGAAGAATCCTGGAAGCTGAGGGTTGTAAGGGAGCATGTGGTACAGTTATCTGTCTCCTGGAAAGTAAAGCATTAGAGGGCAGAATTCCTGTTATTTTGTGTGAATGAAGACACTGTTAAGGGATTTTATTCAAATGTGTTTGTTCTTGAACCTTTTGCTTCTATTGTTTATGCTACTGCTATCTTTAGTTTTGTTTGGAGAATGGCAATTAGCCAGCAAGTTATCCGTTGATTTCACGTTTGTAATAGGTTTCTCATTTATCTGGGTTTGGCTTAAAGATCAAATTGCCTTTAGGCCTACTTCTGATCCTTGCCAAGAAATGCTGGCTCTTTCTACACTCATTTGTGAAAAGCATTGCTCAGGTAAGAATTTCACACTATTTGAATAGAACTAAAACTTTCTAGGAAATAAAGAGAGCAGGAAAAGCATAATTTCTTTATTTTGTTGCCTCCAAGACTCAAAATTGAGATTTCATGTTCTCTATCATATTTTGTGGTTTTCTTTAATTTTCATTTTTTATTTTGTGTGTGTGTGTAGGGGGAGTATATCTAGTTGGAATGCTGACCAAATAATATGAATACAATACTTAAATATAAAGATATTTTAAGAAAAGAATTCTTACGTAAAATCAGCACAAAGTTTAAACCAATGAAACCTTATACAATGACGTGACAATTCATTTATTTTCCAACCTTAATAATTTGCTATTCCATATTACAAATTTCCAGAAAACTTTCTTTGTTTGCTTGCTATTTTGTGAACAAAATTTTTTAAAAACTAAGGTATTTCGAATTAAAACATTTCTATGATATTTCTTATCTCTTAAACCATACATAATTCATTACTTTCTGATGACTCCAACCATAATTATTAATTCAGACAATTTTAATTTTCTGTAGCACATTGATGCTCTTGGAACCTACCTAAGAGGTGTAGAACAATTTATCTTAGTAGGTATGATTAGAATACAATGCTTTAAAAGTATTTACTATGTTTAGTTAGTTGTTTTCTGGGTTTTGAGTATCTCCTTCCTTGTTAGAGGTGTCAGACTTGCCTTTTCCCAGGTATCGTGTATCTGCTTCTGGTAACCACAAAACAAATAATTTATTACTTTTGATTTAAGTTAAGTATATTTATTGGGATAACTTGGATCCATATAACATTTAGAAAACTAACAGAGGCTAAAACAAGAAAGTGGCTTATGTGTAACTCATGCATAAGAATTCCAGAGATAGGCAGGCCTCAATGAGTATGGCACATCGTGAATTTCTCAGGGACTCAGGACCCTTCTAGCTCCTTGCTGCAACGTATCTCGTATGGTCCCAGTACAAGATGGCTCCTATTATCATACCAGGGCAAGATGGCTCCCATCATCATACCAGAGATCCAGCAGGCAGATTGGAAGGCAGGAAGGCAGAAAGGCTGGGATTCTTTCTGGATGTCCTACAAAACATGTCCACTTGTATTTCATTGTTTATCACACTTATAGTTGTAAAAAGACTAGGAAATATAGTTTTTATCTGGGTGCATGAATTTCCTAAACAAACTTGAGTTTCTGGTACCAAATGGAAGAAGGGATGTTAGGATCAACCACTAGCAGCCTCTGCATATTCTAATACCAAATACCCAAAACTATTAGAAAATTATTTAGAGATTTTCAATAATGTGGGTTTCTTTTAGAAAGTAAAATGTATGGCATTTAATGCATAGACTTATACACCTTAATCATAACAAACCCTTTGAAAATTTTTCCAGATTCTCAGTTGGGTTCTGAATAACCAAACTTGCTACATCAATGACATTTGAACAACTGAGGTGCTATTGTGCCTGAAGTGAATATTTATATATAAAATCCTTTTGTAGAATTCAAGAAATTCTAATTTTCTATATCATACAGATGCAATCGAAATATGGGTGTTTCCTCCCAAAATAGGTGTTTCAAATCTGTGCAAGAATTGTTTATGGCCTGCACAATTTGGATCAGAACCTTACACTTGGTTATATCTACTCTCTTTGTCATTCTTTCTCAGTTTACAAGATTTATGCCAGGACTTACAGGAAGTAATTTTCACGTTAATTATTCCTAGAGTATAAACAAAATCTTATATTTAGGTGTTTCCTACATTTTTCCTCTCTAAATCTATTTCTTGCAATGTTTGAAACCATGAAGAAAGTGAAGTACACATGAAAACAGTGTTTGTTTAATGTATTTATTTTTAGCAGAGATCACTGTGGGCATTATTTCTTTGGTTCCCTGATATTTGGTTTAAAATCAAAAACAACATTTGCAAGAACTGGATGGGCATCTGATTTAGAACTGGATGTTGTGTCCCCATGCCCTTGAGGGACTTAGCTCTTCGGGTAACTTTCATGGCAGCACACATACTCTTCTGATGAATTGTACAGGCTGGATTTGAACTACCCTGATCTAGCTGTGCCCACAAATGTGTCTTTTGTCTATGATGCAAATGTGGGAACAGCCTTTAGCTTACTCCTCAGCTGATGAGCATGTGCTAAGCTGCTATGTGCTAAGATAGCTACACTGATTGTTTGCAACTGCCCTACCAGGTGTAAGATATTTTGAACATCTCCTTTAGTAAGGATTGGAAAAAGATCTCTCTAGTTATATACCAAGGACTCCCCAGTGCAAGATTTCCAGCCCTCCTAGGAGTAAGTCCGCCCTGCACACCATCTCCTGCACCCCAAGCTGTCCGTCAGAGCAGCAGTTCTACGATTCCCAGCCACGCCTGAGGAGAGAAGTGCCTGAGCTGGGACAGATGATGCAGAGTTGTTTTCCACATTTTATATAAACTATTGTTCACTTTCCTTTTACTTCAGCTTCTCAGCCATTCCTGGCCTCAACATGTTTACATGAAGTTTTAGCAGTGGTAATAAACGTTTTCTGGATATATTATTAAAAGTAAAAGGTGAAATAACAAGACGGCATAGGCATTTTCCTTCTGCACCCTCTGCAGGCATCCACGTTTACTGTGCATTCTGCCCAGACTTTCACATCTTACTGCAGGATAAAAGCCTGCTAAGTGCTGTGGGTGGGGGTGGGGAGGGGTATGGAAGTGACTGAGGACCAATCCTTGCCCTCAGGCTCTTATGATTTAGTGATAGAGACAGTGAGGAGTCATGATGATGATGACGGATCTTGAACTGATTCAGCCTCTCCTGAGGAGTAACTTGAGTCAAAGAGGGGAGAGAAGAGAAAGGATGGGTTTCTTAGTCTGCTCAGGGTGGCATAACAAAATACTGTAGACTGAGCAGCTCGAACAACAGACATTTATTTTTCCATAATTCTGAAAGCTAGAAATACGAGATCAAGGATCAGGTCCATCTGTTTTTTTGGTTTCTGGCTTGCAGACAGCTAGTTGCCTTCTTGTTCTCATATGGCATTTGCTTACTCTATGCACTGGGGGTGGGGAATAAATTGGCAAGCTGTCTGGTGTCTCTTTTTACGAGGATACTAATCCTATCAGATCCTTGTGTCCTAATTGGATGTTAATTACTTCCTTACTCCAAAAATAGTCACCATTGGGGGTTAAGGCTTCAACATATGAACTTGGGAAAGACATAACAAGGGTTTGAGATGAAACACCTGGAATGGGCAGTGGGCCTCCCAAATTTCATTGTCGTTGTCTGAAAGATTTACTTGAACACCAGTGACTTATTCCCTCAATTTTTTCCCATTAGCATGACTCCTCACCTCCTAGCTTAGATCCTCAGCCTCAGAAGCTACTTCCATTTGGGTAGATGGATAATGCTAGAAAGTCCTAGGAGGAGCCGGAGTAAACACCTAAGTGGGGAGCTAGAGTGGTGACTTCCTGATGACCCTTCAGACTGTAGTTAAGAATGACCACATTTCCAGAACTAAAACCAGGACAGACTCTAGACTCAGATAAAAATATTGAAAATTGGAATTTCTCCAGATAATGCATAGTACAGTATATGTTTGTTCTAGGGCAGGTGCAGGAGAGACATCAGAGGAAACAGAGAACTGTGCAAAGGCAAAGAAGTAAGGGGGAAAGAAACCTGGCTGAGTAGCAAGATCTCACTTTTAACCATGGCTCTAAAAAGACCTGAGGTTCACATGTATATACATACTCAGGCCCTACATATTCACCAAAAGACCTCCCTTCTGTGCCTTCCCTGGCCCTCAAGACTGCTGCCAGGGTTTCCCCAACTATAGCCCATGTCTCTCTCTGAGCATGTGAAATGATACTGTGGGAATGTCTTGTTCTCCCCATCAGTCCCCTAGTGGATCACCTGGAGCCAGCACCTGGAAGCAGGAGAAGCAGGTATGGTCAGGGGTAGCAGGGGACTGAATTTTGACCTCTGGGTCATGTATTCTAGGTCTCTGTTTCTGAAGAGAGATTGCTAAGGTTTCTACAACTAAAGAAAAGCTGTAGCCCTCTCCCAGTTCTGCCATGTAGCATGACCCAAGAGGGTAAATTTGCAGCAAAGTTTACGTGAATGAGGCCCCCACTGTGGGCAGTGCACAGCCTTCAAGGCAGGTCTGAGAGACCCTTCTTCCACCCAGTGACTACCTAGTCCTGAAAGAATCAGTTACCGTACCATCACCTCTAGCAATAACGAGAATGGAAACAGGGCCAAGAAGGACAAGGCCAAGATTTCTTCATGTACTTCTGCAAAAAGTTTGATTTTCCATACCATTTTTTTTTTTGTCCTAGTACATACCTTAATATTGGAAGTGGTCTGTGCTTTCATGAATCTCTATCATCAGATTTCTTTTAGCTTTGCAATTTGCCTAAGAAATGTAATTATTTATTCCGGGTAAATGCTGTTTTCACTCCTTGAATATTTAAATAACCTTTGGGGAAAACAGGTTAATAATTCTTCTGTTTACAAGGCTGACTTAATCTAGTCTTCAGTGGACCCAAATATATGCAAAAATATTTAAATTTGGGCTAGAAAATACAAGGTGGCCCTGAAGCTTTCAAAGTAGCAAGAAGATTTTTTCCTTAATTATTTAAAACCTAGCAGTGGGTGATGTGTGCTAATATTCGAGAATATCTAAACCAGTGGTTCTCACAGTGTGGCTCCTGGAAGAGTATTACCCAGGAACTTGTTAGAAATGCAAATTCTAAGTTTCTACACCAGACCTACTGAATCAGAAACTCTGGGGGTGGGGTCCAGCAGTATGCTTTAAGAAAATCCCCCTGGGATTCTGATGCTTGCTTACATTTAAGAAGCAGTGTTCTAGGTTTCAGAAAGTGATTCTTGGTCTCAGCTGCATATAAGAATCCTCTGGGGATCTCTTAAAAATCTGATGCCCAGGCAGTACCCCATAGGACTCAGAATCTCTGGAGGAGGAACTCAAGCCTAAGTTTCCCAGGTGATTACAATGTACATCCAAGGTTAATAACCACTGATTTAAGAGAAATAATTCTCAAATCTTCTCATGGATAAAAATGATCTGGAGTACTTGTTAAATATGTAGATTCACTCCCAGAGATTTTGATTCAGTTGTTCCACAGTGAGGTCTCCAGGAATTTATATTTTCAGCCAATTGTCCAGGTGATGCTATTGCAGAAGGTCCATGGATCGCTCTATAAAGAACACAACTTTAGAGCCAGGATTGCTTAAAGAATCTTAAGAAAGGGCTGAGCTTACTGGTGGGAATTAAAGAGCCATTGCTCTGAAGATTTAAAGTTGTAGGGCAAAGGAATTCAACAGATGATTGCATGAATACGATAGAAAATGGAACTGCAGAAAGATATGAGTCTGTTTCATTATGATGTCCCTGTCAACCTTTGCTTTTATTGACCTTGAGAGCTAATGAGCTCTCTTAGTGAGCAAAATAATGACATTAGGAGACTGACCAAATAACTTTTTAAATTACATGGCCCTGTGTTGGGAGCTAGCATATCCTAACAGAACGAATCTACAAACCAGGAGCAAGCAGTGGCATAAAAATAACACAGACTTCTGAGTCAAGCAGATTTGGATTTTAATCTGGATGTCACCACTTGTTATCTGTGTGACCTTGGGCAAGTTAGTCATCTCTCTGACTCTGTCAAATGAGGATATTGATAACTCCCTCACCAGGTCATTATGAAAATTAATAAGAAAGGCACTTGGCACCCACTAGCCTCACAACAAAGGGTAGCTGTTGTTATTCTGCTGTTTATCTCCTCAGAGTCTGCTTTCTAACTCGTACCAGACGCTGTCCAGTAGTTTTTGACATCCTGAGAAATTTCTCCAGCTCCCCAGTATAGACTCACAGAATTCGCAACAAGCGGAGACGCTCTCTTTAAAACTAAATTAAAACAACTAAAAATGGATAATATATGGAATACTTTTATAAGCCCTGGGCTTGATTAAGTCCTACAAATTATTCTCCTTGAGTCTGTTGAACAAACTATACTCATAGCAATTTGACTAGTAAAAAGTTAACTTGTGAAAAAAACATCTTTCTTTCTCAGTTGTGTTCTAATTATATTAGAACAAATATACATACCTTTTTTTCTTTTTTACTGTAGTAACATCAAGGATCAATGCCACTAAAGAGAATTTTATGTGATTCATACCACCTTTCCTATTCAAGGAAGCCTTTTCTAACGTTCTTCTGATAAGCCTACAAAAATAAAAGAGAATATGGTAGAGGAAGACATTAAGAATTAAAGTTGGGAGAGCACCCAGTTGATTTCTCGAGTTTCAAACAGAACAGTCTAGCCCACCCCTCCTGATGGCCTGAGGCTGATGGAGGCCACTATCGACCTAAGTTTCCCTTCAGCAAGGAACTCCGTGGCATTCCTCCTGCCGCAGGATAAACTCCGCTCCTCCGGTGGGTTTTGCGATGAAGAGCAGCCAGGGCATCGATCCCGTCATAAATACCCTTCAGACACTTGAAGATGACAATTGAGTCATCCTCTATCCTTGTTTCTTCCAGAAAAAAAAAAAAATCCAGTTCCTTAAAACTTGCCTCATAGGTTCTGTTTTTCAACCCTTTAATCATACTCTCCTCTGTGTGCTCTGGCCATGTTCCCTGCTTCTCTTCTCAGCGTGGCTCTCAGGCCTGGCCCTGGTCCATGAATGAGGACCTGACTGTGCTGACAGGAATAGGAAAGCCCCTCTGTTTCCACACTCACTAGTAAGCCAAGAAAGTAGCTAACGGTCATCACTGAGCACCTGCCAGGCATTGTTCTGGAAAGTGTGGAAAGCTCTGCTGCCCACAGGGCGAGGCAAGAACATGATGGGATGAAAGAGGATAGTGTTGAATGAGAGGGTGCATGTAGCCAGGCCAAAGTGGGCAGCCTAGCTTGGCTCCAGTGGCCTTTTACCCTGAGGCCCACTGTTGCTAGGTCTTCTGACTCTTCAAAATTCTATCGATTGATTGATTGATTGAGCTATAATTGACATATAACATACTAGTTTCAGATACATAACATAATAATTTGATATCTGTATACACTGTGAAATGATGACCGCAATAAGTCTAGTGAACATCCATCACAATATATAGTTACAAAAAATTGTTTTTTCTTGTGATAGGAACTTTTAAAATCTAGTCCCTCAGCAACTTTCAAATATGCAACACAGTATTATTAACTATAGTCACCATGGGGCTGTACATCATATCCCCATGACTTATTTATTTTATAACTGGAAGTTTCTATTTTTTGACCCATCTCTACCACCCCACTATTGTTTTTTTCTGTTTTTATTTAATTTATTTCTGCTCTTATAATTATTATTTCTTTCATTCTGCTTACTTTAGGCTTAATTTACTCTACTTCTAGTTTCTTAAGATGCTTAGATCCTTGATTTAAGACTATTATCTTTTTAACATAAGCATTTGATGCTATACATTTCCCTTTAAACATTTCTTTAACTGTCCTATAATTTTTGATGTTATGACATCATTTCAATCCAGTTCTATTATTTTCTAATTAATTTGTGTTTTTTTTCTTTGCTGCATGAATTATTTAGATGTATGTTGTTTAATTTTAAAATATTCTGGATTTTCCAAATATTTTTCTGTTATTAAATCCTAATTTAATTGTTATTCCTAAAGAACATACTTTCTATAATTTTATTCATCTTAATGTTAAGGCTTTTTTTTATGGCCTAGAATATGATCTTTCTTGCTGAATGTTCCATGCACACTTGAAAAGAATATTTTACTGCTTTGGGAGATATGGTTTTGGAGCAAGTTTTTTGGAGGTGTAGTTCAGATCCTCTATATTTTTACTGATCTTTTTTCTCTGTCTGTTAGTTCCATCAATTACTGAGAGTGCAGTAATGAAAAAAATTATAGATTTGTCTCTTTCTTTTCATTTTATCAGTTTTTGCATTGTATGTTTGAAGCTCTCTTATTAGTTTCACACACATTTAAGATTTTTATGATCATTTAATGAATTGATTCCTTTATTATGAGATTTCTTTCCTTATCCCGCATAATATTCTTTTTTTCTGAAGTCGACTTCATCTGATATTAATATCTTACTCTAGCTTTTTTTGATTAGTGTTTACATGTCAGCTTTTCATTTTTACCTTGTCTGTGTCTTTACATGTAAAGCGCACCAAAAAGACAACAAATAAGTGTTGGTGAGGATGTAGAGAAAAAGGAATCCTTATATAACGTTGGTGGAATTGTAAATTGGTGCAGCCACTGTTGAAAACAGTATGGAGGTTCCTTAAAAAATTAAAAGTAGAACTACCATATTCCTCAGAAATTCTACTTCTGGGCATTTATTCTAAGAAAACAAAAACACTAATTTGAAAAGATATTTGCACTCTTATGTTCATTGCAGCTTTATTTACGATAGTCAAGATAGGGAAGCAACCTAGGTGTTCATCAACAGACAAATAAAGATGTCATATATATATGTATATATGTATATATAGTGAAATATTACTCAGCCATAAAAAAGGAATAAAATCTTGCCATTTCCAACTTCATGGATCTATCTAGAGAGTGTTATGCTAAGTGAAATAAGTAAGGCAGAGAAAGACAAATACCATGTGATTTCACTTATATGTGGAATCTAAAAAAACAAAACAAAACAGAAACAGACTCATAGATACAGAGAATAAACTGATGATTGCCAGCGGGGAGAGTGATGGAAAGGGGTGGGGAGGGGGAAAATGTGAAGGATATTAAGAGGTAAAACCTTCTAGTTATAAAATAAATAAGTCATAAGGATATAATATACAGCATAAGGAATATAGTCAATATCATAATAACTTCATAGGGTGACATATGGTTACTAGACTTCTCGTGGTGATCACTGCTATAAAGTATATAAATGTCAAATCACTATGTTGCATACCAGAAACTAATAGAATATTATATGTCAACTATACTTTAATAACAAATAAGTAAACAAATAATAAAGTTTATTTCTTACAGATACAAAATAGCTGTGACTTGGATTTCTATCATGCGACAATTTTGCTTTTTAATTGGAATGTTTTGACATTTTATATTTCACGTTATTATTGATATTGTTAAATTTGTATCTGCCATCTTAATCTTTGTGTGCTATTTGTCTTATCTGTCCTTTTTCTCTTTCACTCCCTGCCTAAAAAATTTCTTTAAACAGTTCTTGTAGGGCACATTGTTGGTGATGAATACTCTCAGGTTTTTTAAATTTGAATTTCTGGATATAGAGTTGTAACTGATGATTTCTTTTCTTTTCTTTTTCAGTACTTTAAAATGTTGAGCCATTGTTTTGGCCTTCTTCTCTGTGTCATCTTGCCTCCCTTAAGAGGTTTCCACCATTCTATATTTTGTGTTCATTATTCCCTTGCTTTTTAAGATTTATTTTATCTCCTATGTTGTAGATGCATAAACAGTATATATTTTTAGCTTTGTTTAATTTTGAGCTTTAGATTTTATTTGTGCAACCTTGTGAGACAAAGATTGGTACAGGAGCAAACCTGAAGGCAGGGAGATCAGTTAGAGGTGACTGTCATAATCTACAAAAAAGGTGATGATAACCTGGATTAGGATAATAGAAAGAGGAAAGGATCCATAACAACTACTTCAAAGACAGGTTGCCAAAACCAAAGGATCATTTAAAAGAAATATGTAGTAAGAGCTTCTTTAGAAATCTGCCCTCTGTCATATTTCTAATACTAGAAATATAAAACTGTTTGTTTAGTTTATTAATATAATTTGTATTTTGCCCCTTAGTGCTCCAGTAGTTCCCTGTGGTTTCAAGGGAAAAGAGAAAAGCAAATCCACAAGCCTCCTTCCTAGAAGGTCTGCGCTGTGAGTTTTAAAGATAAGTAAATAATAGCCATGTACTTTTGAGCTGTGTTTAAGGCGTGGTACTTTATGATCTTACTGAGCAGCTGAACCAGTACTCAGATCTTGTTTTTTTAACTCCAGAACAAATCTTTCTCTTTAGGACATGTCTTGAATTTGCTTTTTTAATTCGCCATATCCAGACTTTCCCCATATTTGTTTTTAAACAGAAATCTCTCCATCTTTTTGTAATTTGCCCATACAACATTACTATTGTTGTCGGAGTAATTTGGAAAAACCCAACAATTTGGGCAATATTTGCAAATTGTAGTTAATTTAAGGCTGTCTACACTAGAGGAGATTTTTAACTTCAAAATAAGAAGTTGAATTAGCCACTTTTATTGAGACTAGAGCAATTAACTTGTAATTTGTGGTTGGCTGGAAACAGCCACTCCCTGGAAGATGAGTCTGGGTACTCCTCACGTCCTCACCCTGACCTGCGTTGGGCAATTTCAGGAAAACAGAATGGGTATGAAGAAGCATTCTTCAGCAGGAGGCCACTGTGCTATACCAATTGGAGTTGGAAACTGGTTCAGCTTGCGAGATCGGAAAACAACCACACAGGAGTTTAAAAAATACCAGGTGACCACTTGTGAAAATACAAGTGGAATATAGTAATGATCAAGTTAATTTAAGTTATCTTTTGAGAGTCAATACCCCCTTCTACCTCTCTAGACATTTAATTGAGCAATTTCTTTAGTTTGAACCAGACTGGTTGCTCAACAAACTGACAGACTAGGAAAGCCAGTTTTGGGGAGACAAAGTATCCTGAATAAATCAGCCATGTTCATCAGCGATGGAGTTCAAACAGGACCCAATGGTTCCTCATGCCTCTACTTGGCTGTGGCCTCTTAGACTATTTCATTTAATTAATCTAACATTAATTTGGTGCTTATCATGTAACAGTTCTGAATGAGGCACCCTGCTAATGCTATGTCACTTTCCTAATGGACTAAGCAACTGGGGAAAATCTCAAATAGGTTATCATGGGATCCCCTATTTTATTCTAAGGAGGAGAAACTATTTGTCTCTGAAAAAAATGAACAGTTTAGGGAAAAGAGGGAAGGCATGGGTCACTGTGAGTGGGGAACTGGAGGGGAGTGACTCTTGTTCCATCCTCCCCAGTAGAGATTTTGACAAACCTGAAGCAGGAAACCTAAAGCAGAAAGAGATGTGATGGTTTGGGGATTTGGAGATGTAAGATCTTAGGATCTAATATTCGATGCTAGGTGAGGACCTGTGACTTAATCCTAACAGGATACATTCAGGATTTTGTGGCCACCTTAATAGATTGACACACATTCCTTCTGCATCTCTGTTCATCTGACCATTAATTTTATTTGACTATATACTTCTACCTGGAGTTTTCCTCTCTGAATAGGAGAGTTTTGTTTCTTTTTTTTTTTTACTTCCTATTAATTGATGTTGAAGAAAAGAAGGATGAAGCAGGAAGCAGACAGCTAAGCTGACAAAAACGACAAAGTACAATTTAAATGTTTAAATCAGAAAAACTAAAAGCTGTTTATCAGCTGTCATATTATTCTATACTAAAGAGCAACACAGATATAATGCAAATCTTTCAACCCAATCTTTTATCCAAAGAGATCTTTTCAGAAAGTCACAGTATTTATCTCAAACAACAACAACAACAACAACAACAGCTCTGGTCTATGGAGCTCATTCTATACAGCTGTTATAACCATGCTATCTGGACCCAGGAGCCAGAATCACTGTTCCGAACTGAACCTCTTAACACCCATGGCATGAAGGAGTGAGTATGCATACAGAGAGGGAATAATAGCTTACATTCGCATAGTGCTTTTTTCCTCTTTCAAAGCACTTTCACATCTATTAGAATATGAAATTGTTTTGCTTTACTAAAATTCATTGTTAATTTTTTGTTTCTAATGATCATTTGGCCACCATTCTATAGCCCGTGTTGTTGAACTAAATTTAACTAAGAATTTTAAGGTCGGAAAAGATATTTGGTGGTCTTTTAATTTGGGGCCAGGACTGCGAGAAGATCTAGCGTTCTTTCTTAAATGTAAATACTCCTTGGAAGGGTTATGTTACTAGGTAACAGCTGAAAACATAATTGCTCACATCTTAGCA
Organism: Pteropus medius; assembly: GCF_902729225.1. Lineage (NCBI taxonomy): Eukaryota > Metazoa > Chordata > Mammalia > Chiroptera > Pteropodidae > Pteropus > Pteropus medius. The sequence goes on from NW_024351729.1 coordinate 2,595,794, forward strand.
TGGACTGGCAGTTACCTGAAAATATGGAGAAGAGTTTTAAGGTGGTGACAAGTTAGCCAGGAGAGGAGGAGGGGAGGGAGCGATCACTGGGGATAACAGAGACAAATACCACCTCTCCACCTACAACCTCATCTCCCACCAACCTGCCCCACGAAATTGCATTCGGCGCCTCCATTTTCTGCAGAGAGGGGCCCTGCACTCTCCTGTGCACACTCGGTGTATTTGTTCAGTCGACCTATTAATTCTGTCCCTAGACTCTAAGTTCTTTGGGGGTAGGGACTCTTGTCCCTCACCATTGCTTTCCAGCCTTTCTCAGCACATAGCAGAGACTCAGGAAAAACTTATAGAATGAATGAAAACTTTAATCTATAATTTTATGCCTGGTCGTAATAGTTAAATTTCTCCCATATGCCGTCCTTATTTTCAAAAGAAATGACTCTGGAGCATGCCAGATATTGAAATGTTTATCTTTGTCTTAATCTAGAATAAAAAAGTTTCTAATTTCCCTGTGGGATAATAAAAATGATAGATCACACCTACTGAATGTTTACTGTGTACTAGGTACTGTCCTATCACTTTATACAGATTAATTTATTTTATTCTCACCACAAACCTCTGAGATAAATGCTACTAAAAATAAACTGAAGCATGGAATTTAGGTCTACTTACAAATAAATTTTGCCCGTCTTATTATGAAAAAGGAAAAAAGTGGTTAATGACAACAATAAAAAGTTCCTTCTATTTTTATAAAGTTCAGTGTAGACTCAGTAAAAATAAATGCAATGAAAAAGACAAAAGAAGAATCCATTTCTGAGCAGCCTGCAATAGTGCCTACATATATCATCATACAACAATCTATTAACAAGTTCCTAAAATCCACATGAAATGTAGAGCTATGTTAAAAATAAATATTAAGAAGGATCCAAGATAGCACAAAATCTGGCCACCAGGTGGCACTAGTGCCTCTAAATGAGGGGCTTGGGTGGGTACACTTCTGATAGTACTGTCAGCACTCTTGCCAGAATGATTCGAATACTGACCGTCAGTTTCCTAGGCCAATAGCTTTGCATTCAGAACTGACTGAGGAGCTGTCAGACACCCACCAATGCACTCTGCCTATTTTTTTGTAAGAAGAGCAAAGTTCTCAAGTGCATAGTCACCGTGGTGTAATGGACAGTTGCAGGTCTGTTTCAGATCCAAATTAAAATGCAGGTTTCTTCAAATCTCTGCCCTACCTGTTATTAGTTGTAGGACCTTGAGCAAGTTACTTATCCTTTCTGTGTTCCAGGATCCTCTTTCATGAAGTGGAGGTAATCATTGTATCTACCTCATTCTGCATCACCTGTTTCAAATAAATGTTTTATGAAATGGAATTAATAATGTGACTTTTCATTAGCTGGGCACTCAAATGCAATCAACGTTTTACTTGGCTCAGAATATAACTTCAAGGAGACGAACTTGAGTTTTAGTTTTAAATGCTAATGTGAAGCAATGACAATTGACTAGGTTAAGACAGTCATTAGAAGAAGAAATATAGATTTAGCATTTCCAAAGAGCTAGTCCTTTCTCTAGGTGCTGCTGCTGCAAAAATGAGCAAGGCAGATATTACCCTCACCTCCATAAAGCTTATAATCTAGCAAGGAAGAAAAGCATTAAACAAATAATGACATAAAAGTAAGCAATTACAAATATGCAGGGTACCAGGTCTTACAGGAATGTAAAATAGATGAATCTAATCCAGTGGGGAGGAGGGGGAAGGGAGGGGGTAAAAGAAAGCTTCAAGGAGGAAGTGATGGTAGGAGGTAATCCGATAATTATTTTAAAAGAGTGTGGATAGAAATTACAGGCAAAATAAATGCCATTCGCACAGACCCTAAAGTGGTAAAGAGCCTGCACAATTTAAACAACTGAGGAAATTCTAGCATAGCTGAAAGGGAGAAAAAGTGAGACAGAGAAGCTGGAAGCCGGAGAGGTTGCCTATTGAGCAATAAGAAGTATTAAAAGATTTTAAATAGAAAAGTGACATGATCAGATGTGCACTTTAAAAAAAAAAAAATCTTCCTTATGACTGAAATGGGGAGGCTGGATTGAGGAGGTAAGACTGGTTTAGGAGAGACCAGGGCAGAAGCTTTTGTATTATTTCAGCTAAATATGATGGCAGCCTGAAGCAGTGTGGCAGGAAGCGAATGACTCTGAGAGACACTTAAGGTGTGCGTTTGTTGCTTAGATGAGTGAGAGGGAGGAGTCAAGTTTTCTGGATGAAACAAGAGGATTGATGGGATTGACGCTTCCAAAGGCAGAGAACATTAGAGAAGAGGCAGTTTTTGAGGAAAGTTCATGCGTTCATTTCAGGATATTTTGAGTTTGAGGCACTTAGCAAATATTCAGGAGGTGCTGTTAAGAAAGCACTTTCATGTGTGGAGCTCAAAAGAAAGATTGTGGTTGCTCATCTAGTTTTAGGTTTTATCAGCATACAGATATAAATGGAAACTATGATGAGGCCTTATAAGGTGAAAGTGGAGTGTGGAAAGGCAGATGTCCTGGGGCAGCACTCTAGAGAGGCCCCCACCATTTTCTAAATTGGTAGAGATTAAGGTTCCGTAATCAGTAATGAAAACAGAGAAGGAGCTCAGAGGTGTAGGAGGGAAACCAGAAGGCCCAGTTCTCCTCCCCCAGAAATGATTACAAAAGAGGAAGAGGTCAATGGTATTGTAAGCTACTGCAAAGTCAGGGAAGGTGAGAACTAAAAGCACGTTCTTTGGATTTGGAGACAAGGAGATCCTTGGTGACTTTGGTGAGATCAGTTTCTATGGCACGCTGAAGGCAGAAGTCATATTGCAGTGAGTTGAAAAGTTAAATGTGACATAAGGAAACAGTGATAATATACACTAAAAACATTTTCTGGAAATTTGGCTGGGAAGGTGAAGTGCAGGGAGGGCTTTTTCAAAATGGAAACATGAGCAAATTTAAATGCTGTTACAATAAAGCTCATAGAGAAAGAAATGTTGAAAATCTAGTCAAGAGAAAGATTCCTAACACAGCAGCAGGAGGTAGGATCCAGAGCACAGGGCCAAGGACAACTTCCCCATGAAAAGGACACAGATGAGACAAACACGAAAAGTGTGTAGAACTGGTCGCAGGAAGGTGATGTAGTTCCTATGTAATTCTTGCTTGTCTCTTAAATGCAAAAGTTGTCATCAGCTGACAGTCAAGTAGGGTGAAGTAGGAGCAGAGGGAAGATTTAAAGTAGTCAAAGTGCAAACTAAGCAAGATGAGGACTCAACTGAGGTTGGCGACCAGTGACTTATAGTGACACAAATAGGGGGAGGTATGTGGCCCAGAGATTACACGGAGATGGTGAACTGTTGGATTCAATCACTCACAAAGTTTTATTGTGCATCTGCTCTGTGCCAGACCCTCCGTTATATGTGGTGTTCTGCTGAACAGCTATCATCCAAGGGAGACTAGGACAAGGTACTTTTGGATATTGATAGGAGAGTCACTTAAATGATGGACCACCAAGTCTTAGACTTTTAGATTCCTTTCTGCTCAGAATAATCAATCTTCCCAAGTAGTATATTTTGGGGTGTCTTGTTCTGATCCCCTACAGCTAGCTAGGGAGGAAAGTGAAGGAAAGAGAGAACGGATGAATATGTAGCAGTAGAGTGAGAAAGCCACTACAGGTCTCAGCGAGGTGAAAGAGTGGATGTCCCGAGGACTTGCTACAATCATGGAAAAATAGGAGGTTGCGGCCTGAGACTACGATTTCTGAGTTACTCATGTGAGATGTTGATGCTGCGCTAAGGTTTGGTGGCTGAGGTGAAGGAGGGATGATGTCATCACAGTCCGAGTGATCTTTTTAAAATGTAGATTCGAACATGTCACACTTACACATAAAAACTTTTGGTCGTTCTTAGGAAAAAGATTTTTTAAAATTCTTAACATGGTCTGTAAGGTCCTGCTCACTCCTTCCAGCTTCACCTCGTGAAGCTTCTTCCTAGCCACTCTGGTCTTCAACCTCAGGGCCTTTAAAAATGCCGTTTCCTTGACCTGAAATGCTATCTTTTCGCCCTGCCCTCAAGAGCTTTATCAAGTTATTCCCTACTCAACCTTCAATACTAAAGTATCAGCTTAATGCCACTGTCTCAAAAAGAGGCTCCTTTGCCCTCAGACTAGTTCTATGAACTTTTCCTTCATAGCAATCATTACAAAGTATCATATATTTGTATGATCTTTAAAAAATTATTTTTGCATCTCCCACAAATCGTAAACCCCATGTGAGTAGCAACTATTCATGCTTTGCTTCTTATTGTATCCCAGAAACCAGTGCTGTGCCTAGTACATATTAGGTGCTTAATAAGTATTTGTTAAATGAGTGGATAAAGACAGAAGTTAAGTGACTTGCCCAAAATCATCAATCAGACTTGCTAAGAATAACAATATTAATATTTATAAAATGTGTTCATTAAATTTTTATACCTTTGTGGCATTTGCACGTATATCACAATGGGCGAATGACACCAACAGGCACGACTGAAGGCAAAAAATACAAAAACTTAAAGAGAGAGTGATATATAACAAGAAGTAACACAGTATGGGGATTTGATACCCAGAAGTCTTCTCTGGGGTTTCTTATGCAGAACCATTGTGACAGGGCAAGATGGTTGCCTTTCCATAGTCATAGGAGGCTTTATTCTCTTCTAGTTTCTCTTCCTGCCTGACCATCATGGAAATTCTAGCTTCCTACATGCCTGTTCACCAGGAACAAGTAGTGTGTACAAAACAGTCCCTGCACATACCTGAGTATTGACTGCCAGACTGAGTGAAAAGAAGGTTAGTTTCTCAGGAGCATCCTCCAGCAGGCCTCTGGCTTACCTGAGGTCTAGACCTGCCCATCTCTTCCCTTATTACCTTGAGCCTTTATTTAAACAATTGATAGCAAGATAATTTGACCTATCACCTGAGGATTTTGTCCATGTATTTTCTTGTAACCCTACGGTTTTTCTGCCATTTTGCAGCCAAAGCACGGACACCCACTGGCTCAGAGAAAAAAAAAAATATATTCCTCACTTGTGTTCAAATGTATATAACCTACAGGGAACAAGGCGTTCTCAGGCAAAGTTAATGGATTTGAGAGAATACACAGTGATGCAGGAACTAGATTTTCCGCCCAAAGGATTGTTTGGTGAGTCAACAGTGAAGTTTTCCTGAGTGTCAGAGCAGAAACAAAGTACATGGACTGCATTTTTGTTCTTAGGAAAAAAAAGACATCTCTTCCACCCCCCCAACTGTTGGATGGGAGACAACAGAAAACCCAGGTAAGTAGAGGTAACTGACCTTAGTTACAGGTAGAGCTTGAGGAAGCTTCACGATGGTGGAATAGATATGGCTGTGGAATTTTTCTCAGTTCATGGGCCTGAGGCTGCCTCGCATGGCCCCAGCATGACGTGGTATGGCTCATGAAGGGCACAAAACTGCTGAAGGCCCTTCGACAGCTGCCAGGCCCTGCATTCCTCTGAGCAACGTGCAGGGGCCCGAGAAAGAGCTTTAGGAGCAAGGACAGTCACCAACCTTAAGGGGTCATGGGAACAAGGTCCATCCAAGCAGCCCTCTGGGTAGCCCAATTCCCAAGAGCCAGATGAGACAATATATCTCAGTGGATGTAGTTTGCACACCCATCTATTCCCCTATTCTTTTTCTCATTTTCTTAGTCCCCTCACATTTAGAGCTGATATCATGGACAAGAAGAAATGGGACTTTGACTTGCCTAGAATTACGTTTCTGCCACTTGGAAGGAAGAATCTGAACCTGATATTAATTGTAGACATTCGCTATTTCTATATTAAAGAAATGTACCTTTATTTATTATTGAGAAATAAAACTTACATTTCTTGTACACTTGAGTTTGTGAACACAGGAGCATATTCTACACACATATTGCTAGTTTTCTCTGCAGCTGGACTGAAAGATATTCAAGGCTGGCAAGTAGCCCCTTCTGCCCGTTTTTCTTCCTACTCAGCACCCTGTACAGACCCCATTGTCAAGAGAAAACCTAGGGGACAGGATGTGCATAGTTGTTTTGTTTACACATTATTTGCTGGAGGAGAGGATCAGTTCAAGAGTCTCTTAGCTCTGACTTCATTTGTAAGTTGTGTAGTTTCCTCCAAGCATTTATTTTCACATTAAAAAATAAGAAATATTTGTCAAGCATCTACCATGTGCAAGGCCTCCCACCTACCCCTTCCTGGGCATGCAGCCCTTGTCATTAAGGAGCTTGTTATTGGAGATGTAGATGTGAACTCTGTGATTTCTGAGATTTGTTAGGGTCCCCAGAGGAAAGTCCTGGCTCTCAGCCTTTACACTTGAGTACCTAGGCAGGAGATGAGGGAAAAAAAGCAACCATATAGTTTTCTTTTTCTTTAGTAAAACATTTGTTTATTTTGCAATCTCTATTCTCTTCTGGAAAAACAAACTAAAGAAATTCTTGCTTCATTCATGATATTACCCATGCTGAGGTCCAGGGCAGGACTTCTCCCTGGCAGAGCTCCATTCAAGGATTCAAATCAAGGTTATAGTACTCCACTGAGAGTCCCACTCAGTAATTATTTTTTTTAAGAGGGGTTTGAAATAGACTTTCAATATAAATAATAATAATAATTAAAATAATAATGACAGTAATTCATATCCTGTCTGTGTGTATAGAAACAATTCACCTGTAAAATGATAAAACCAGTCTACTGCCATGCCACCCTGAACATGCCCAATCTCTTCTGATCTCGGAAGCTAAGCAGGGTCGGGCCTGGTTAGTACTTGGATGGGAGACCACCTTGGAATACCAGGTGCTGTAGGTGCTAAAATAAATAAATAAATGATAAAACCAGCAATAAGCTAAATAAAATTGAGAGTCGAGGGCATTAAGAATTTTTTTAAAAAGCAACTTGCTCTCAGAGAAAATATTTTCTCCCATATGATCCATGCTGTTATGTTAATGAAGTTTATAAATTGTTTGTGTTGCCTACATGAATAAAAGATATGTTTTAAAAATAAGAAGAACCTTAGAATTACTTTATTGCAAGGAAGCTGATTGGAATCTTTCCAGATTCCACATTTGTTCCTATTGACCAAAAGTCTTCTGACTTGGGAAAATATTTTTGTTTCCCTGTCCCTTTTCTAAATGTCATACAAAGACCTGTGGTAGGATGGGAAATATTTTCTGAGTCCCAGAGGAGTTTTCCATTTGCTTGAAAGAGATAGCTGAACTGAGTGCTGAGAGGAGCCACTTGAGAAGAGGATGAAGATGCCTCAAAACAACTTTCTCGAACATTCTATGCATACTTTCTTCATTCGTAGTAACGTTTGCCATATGATAGATAAAATGTAATTCTGGAGAGCACTGTATTATTTTTCCTTCACATACATCATAAAAGATGCAAAAAAAGGTCACATTTTAAAAGAACAACTGCATGGCGCCTAGTGTATTTATTCTTTAAGAAGTATTTTTTTAGTTCACTTTTAGAACGAGACACAGAAATAGCAGAGGCCACTACATTAGATTGAGATCAATTGTTATTCTTCTCTAAGGAAATAAACAAATTAAAAGGAAGAGGTAGGGGGAAGCCAGGTCCCTGAAATTGGAATTTTACCTTATTTTTGCTATCATTTCCATAATGACAATAACTTAAAAACACGTTAAGTAGGAAAACTAATTCCACCTAATGAAACTACCTTCAAATGTGCTAAAGAGAATTTACATGTAAAATATGTAGTCAATTCTTAAACCAATTAAATTCTAAACACAGTGGGTGCCTATTCAGCAGTACTTTCTGTGGTGAAACAGGAAGCCCTTCCTTGGAAAAACACTTTCGAAAATACTATTGCTGTGGAATTTTGCCCTGGAATTAAGGATGGGATTGCTCCCTCTTGGAGGGAGATAATATTCTGAATGGATGAAATGAGAAGTGTAGTATATTAAGAGTGGCAGGTAATGCCCTCATTCAAGGTATAAAGTGGGTACTCATTAAATACTTGATCAATAAATGATGAGTGAATATTAGAGAATGCTACTGGTTGTTTGGGGTCATAAAAGTTGTCATTTGGAACAGCCTAGAACTAATAAGTCTCACTTAATTTCACAAGGTGTGAGTCTACTTCTTTCTTCTTTCATTCATCTATTGATGCCTGCCATGTGTCAGGATCTGTCCTTGGGGCTGGGAATACAACTATGAGCATGACAGACATTGCTCTCATAGAACGGACATCATAAAAGATGGAAAACGAAACAAACAAAAACTTCATAAACCAGTCAATAACCTCAGATAGTGTAAGTCCTCATGGCTCTGGTCCTATCTGCATCGATGTTAATACTTGCCTGGTATGAGAAGCAGCAAAGAGGGCCTTTCTTTGGAGCTCCTGTCCCTGTTCCTTGTTCTAGGGGGCTGATTGGCTCACCCTAGCTTCATCTGAAGCTCTCAGTTAAAAAACAGAAATCAGAAGAGGGCCACTGCAGTGCAAAGAAAACTTGTCAGGATAATAAACAACTCTTTTATAAACAAATATTTTATGCCTTCTCTTTAAAAATGCACATTTATGCATATCAGGCTTTAGTTTACTTGGTCGCATCTGCCATCAGAATAATCACATTATTTAAACTGAATGGATTTCCTTGAGAACAATCAATATATAATTGCTTCTACAGAACAGGGATTGTCATAGGATTCTGAGTCCCTCACTGCCCCTCCTCCCATCCTTTTATCACCACCCTCCTCCCTTATATAATAGAGTAAAAGGCAGGGTCTAGAGCCTACATCCTCACTAAATCTAGCCTACATCATCGTCCGATACCAGACAATTTCCACTTGCTTTGTGGCTCTGTAGAAAGGAAGCTACGTCCCTCTAAGCTATGTCTTTCCAAGTTAAAGTGGTTACAATTTGCTTTTTACATATGAGATGTTTCCTACCATGCAGAAGGAGGGAGCTTAAATCTGGTTTCATCTGTTGTCAATGATTCTGGTTCAGGCAAGGCCTTTAAAGTATCTACACATGGGGGAGGACTCTAACCAAGAGATTGATTTCTAGCATCACAGATTTTAAATGTCTGGGCTGTTGAATTAGAATTCACACCTATCACTCTGATGCTTGGATGTTATTGCATGGCTAATGTTGAATCTATGTCTCAAGTGGGTCCATTGTTGTCACGTGTGAACCATTGTTACCTTTGCTGTGAACCAGTGTGACTGGGTCCTGAAAAACAAAGCATGGAATGGAGCCAGGCCAGCAGCACTTAGGGATTCCTTATGCTCTCTTTACTCCCCTGGGCAGGACCATGCAAAAGTAGGCAATGACGGGAAAGCTAGGCAACTGTAAGGGAGCAAGCCAGGTGGCCCAATTCCATGCCAGGCGAACGGAAGAAATGCGGTCGAAGCACCTTGACATGCAACACCAGGCCCCACGACATAGGCACAGCGGGGCTGGGAATACCTTATGGAAGAAGGGTGTTTGGAAGCCTGTGGATTAAAAATCAGGATGGAATGTCAAGTGTTACTTACAATCCAAAACTGTGCCCCAAATTAGGGGAAGGCCTTCATACAATGATCATATGGAAAGAAGAACATTGTCGTTATGTTCCCTAGAATAAAATGCCTGTATGCTCTGAAGAGACAACAAAATTAATTTTAAAATTACACCGAATATTGGTGAATGTATTCACCTGTTAATCAAAGATTCCTCTCATTTCTTGAGTTCCCAAGTTACATAATATATTGGTTATCTATTGCTGCTTAAAAAATTATCCCAGCTTAAAACAACAAATTTGTCTCTCACCATTTCTGAGGGTCAGGAATCAAGGAGTGGTTAATCTGGATGGTTCTGTCCCAGGGTCTCTCTCATGAGGCTGCAGATGGGATCTGGGCCGGGGAGTGCAGTCATCTGAGTGCTTGCCTGCATGCTTCCAGGGCGGCTCACTCACATGGCTGCTGGCAGGAGGCCTCAGTTCCTCACCACCTGGGCCTCTCCAAAAGCTGCTCAAATGTTCTCATATCATAGCGGCTGTCCTCCAGAAGCAAGTGACCAAGAGCAAGGTAAAAGCCACAGTGTCTTTTATTATTGATCACAAAGACACATACCATCACTTCTGCCATATTCTATTTATTAGAAGTGAGTCATTAAGTCCAGCCCACAGTCAAGTGGGGAGTGGAAATTAGGTTCTACCTTTTGAAGGAAGAACGGTTGAAGATTTTTAACTCCTACACATAGAATTCCTCTAGAATGTAGGAAATATAGTAAACTCAGGACAGCTACAAGATTTGTGGGCCCCCGTTGCAAAATAAAAATCAGAACAACTTGTTTAAGGATTATTAAGAATTTCAAGACAGTGACAACAAAACATTAAACCAAGTGTGGGCCTGTTCCAGGTGCCAGCTTGCACTCCAAGGGTTGCTACTTGTTAGTGCCCGGGTTGCATACCCGTGGCAGCCAGTCCTGAGTATCATGATCACGATCATGGGCTTTGAAATCAAGAGTTTGAATCGCAGCCCCAGTTGTGTAGCCATTGAGAAAATTACTTTATCTCTCTGAACCTCAACTACCATTTCTCAAAAATGGGCATAATTAATTTAACTTCCACTTAGGAATTTTGTGAGCATTAAATGAAGTCCAGTGCCTGCCTTACAGTAAGTATTTAAAAACTCGTAGATGTTATAACTACCTTTTTAAGGAGCTTTAAGGGTGAAAAGACCCACTGAGCTGAGAACTCAGATTGATTATTTATTTAGCTGATGATCACAAACTCCTTAAAGTAGGAATAGTCTCTCACACTCTCTGCATTACCAACCTCTCTCTGACCTAGCATAGACTCATATGTTCATGGGTTTGGAAAATGTGGCCTGTAAGCTACAACAAGGATGGCTAGGAAGGTATGGGAAGTTTTCAGCATTCAAAAAAGTAGGACCAAAGCTACTATTTTAAGAAAATCCACATAAGAAGATCAATGTTTCATTGTTACTAGTAGGCATTTTTAGCCCCTTTGAAATGGTTGCCATGAACTACTTTCTGTTAATAACTCAGTTGATGAGACTGAATATTAAATGGGAACTTTCCCTTAGCAATATTTTCTTTGGCTCAAAAACCAAAAGCAAAAACTAAAACTATTCCTGGGTAAGGTCTTAATACTGGCAAAACAATTTTATAAGACACTTTGAGCTTTGGGCAGCCTTTCTGCTTCCTTTCTTACACAGATGAGCATGACCCAGTGAGGCAAACATCAATCAGATGGAATTGGTGCAAACTCCAGCCCATAGCTGGGGTGTGCTGTGCCTTGGCTTGTGCTCCTGCTGTTCTGCTTTGGAGGTTCCATTTTACACCCAATAACTGGCCTTCTTCAAAAACTGTCAACTGTTTCCACATGGACCTTCTTCTACTAAGCTCTTAACCAAAGCATATTGTTGGGCTAAGATATCTTTGCTCATCTGATGAAAATCACAGGGTCCAGCCCATGAAGTGGAGTCCACTGAATGCAGGAATACTGCTCCCAGCCTTGAATTGCTACTGAATGGCGCCCGAAAGAGTTAATACAATTCCAGGGGTGTCTCTCTTGCCTATTCTAAAAAGATTGTCTCATCAAGGAGATGCTGGTTCTTTATCTGCATAAGCAGACAAACAAGAAACATTGAGAAAAATAGTGTGAATTGGATTCTTTTCACAAACACATTAACACTACAAAACAAACAAGCCAGGTATAAGCGTGAATAGACTTTTTTCCCCCACTTAACTGCAGGCAGAGCTCTGTTCTTAGCAATAGTCTTCTGTTTCTCAAGGAACTTCTTTATTTATTCCCCAATCCAAAATTAGTTCCTTAATTTGAAACAGCCATAAACAAATATTACTAAAGAAATCCCTTGGGCTCTCTTCTCCCACACCCTCTCCCCCTACACACATTTTTTCTGCTGCTTTGTTTGTTTTCAGTTCTTGTTGCCTTTGTGCTCCACACAAGGACCTGTAGTGGTCTGGGTTTCTGAAATCCCTTCATTAGTCTCTTGAAATATATTTAAATTCCATTTTAACAGGAAAGAATTAAATCATATTCATTTCAATCAATTATGTATTAAATCTAAACCAACTCCAATAACATCAAAGTATGGATTTTAGTACTCTACTGGTTTTTAAGGTTGCTGGCAGTGCTAATTCTTCTGTTGGCCTGATCTAGCTACCACGCCGTATAGTGAATATAAATAGAGCCTCTGATCTTAGCAGCTGCTCTAGCCAACTTGGAAAGGCATCCCTCCCCTTCTCTTCTATCTCTGCTTGATGTCCAATCTTGCCACACCCTTTTCCTTTCCTAGCTTTCTTCCTTTGACCTTTCTTCTTCATCCTATATCAATGAAAAATTCTGTAGCTGTGTTGTTTTCCTCTTCAGATTCATCTCAATATCGTCTTCGTAAAGAGGAATGTGCTGATCATTTGCCTAATTGCTTTCTAAGGAAAGTAATCTCACAGGGTGATCTGATTATAAATTTCTAACTGGGCAGGTCATGGTAGGTAGTCACGTCCCAGGCGTATAACTTCTTTAGTTATATGTTTATTTTGCCTTAAGAAGCCCTGTTCATTGTATGTGTGCATCTAGGTTAAAACACTTTTGAAATGCCTCTTTTCAGACCCCTCCTGCTAAAACCTGACCACACTCAAGAGAGCACAGAATCTTATTAACTATCCCATCATTACCCAATCCCCACCTTGTTTTCTCCCACCTTCATGTAATCTTCCTTGCATTCTCTCCTTAATTCCAAATGCATAAAAGAAGCGGCAAACTGTCATTCCTTGGGAGCATTTATCTCACTCTGTTGAGATCTTGCTTCCAGGCATATCTGCTGTTTGGCTCAAATACATTTTATAAAAATTCTCTACAAGTTTGGAAGTTTCTTACGTCGACAGCTATCAAAAACCAATGTCAAGGTTTAGGGTGCACATGAGAGGGGCACTGGAGAAACAGATGGGGCATCTTTTCCTCTATGTGCCCAGGTTACCCTGCTGCTTGCAGTCTCCTAAACACGGAGTGGATTTTCTGCCCTTACCTTACTAACACAGACGTTATAGCAAAATGTTCTGTGAGATTCGTGAGTGACTTTCTCTCTCATTTCCATCTGAAATGAAAAATCTTATCTGCTTTGCGCCACTGCCTCAGGGCTCCAGTCGAGTGGTTTAGATCATCACTGTGTTCAATAATCCTGAATATCACCTGACAGCAGTATATCTTTGTTTATGAATTTGGGAAACATTTGCTATAGAGCAGTGGTTTGTAACACTTTGTGAATCAAAGGCCTTTTTGGGAGAATACTAGGAATGGTCAGAATCCTCTTCCCAAAGAACTATGCGTATGGACCGTGATTGTGAGTGAGCATATGTGTGTGTGCTCACGCACACACACACACACACATACTTTGACATAAATCTCAGCAGGCTTGTTGATTCCAGATTAAAAATTCCTCCCCCTGCCCCCACCACATGGTCCTTGGTCATATATTACTCTTCCATCCATACTCAGAATGTCCTGGGTATTGTCTACGTATGTAACTGTAGTTTTATAAATAACTTATTTTCTTTCCACTCACTTTCTTTTAGATGATAAATTTAACTTCAAATCTGTCAGACACTGTTTGGAGAGATTCTTCTTTATTGTGAACTTATCCTAAGGCAGATAGTTCCATGTCTTCTTTTGTTAAAAGATTTCTCTATAGCGATAAATGTTTCTGTACATAAAACAGTAATTTCCTCCTGCTGTTTTGAGATATCTCTCTTTCTTATTGGCACCACATGAGATAAAGTTCTGTGGGACAGAAATTTATGGAGTGTTACTGTCGAATATATGTGTATGTTGCTTTCCTGTGGTGAAAGACCCATGACAAAAGACTTCCGTTTGGGGACTGATTTGGGGCCTAGTGTAGCATGTGTCCTGTAATAAGTCACAGCAGATGCTGCCTATTCAGTCCTTGCTGTCCCCTGTGCGTTCCAGGGTGTATAGTTTTGCTCATTTTTTGGCCTTTGCTATGGTTTGTCAGGGACTGGACTCATGTTCATAACTCTGAAAAGTGCTCAGCTGCGAAATAAATACTGAAAAGATGAAATGCAATAGGTCCTGAGCCATTGTGATCTTTCAATCCCATATAAGCAAGAAATAGATATTTAAAGTGGCCCAATAAATCTTTTTAAGTTTAAAGGTTCATAGATTAAAAATATTTATGAATTGACTTGGGCAGGAAGATTAGAATAAAATGGAGTAGCGATAGAAACCATTATTGAACATTAGTGATAAGCTGAGTGGGGTCAGTCTAGTGTATTTGTTTTTATAGATATGAGAATTCCTTAGCATCAGGGTATGAGAGTGTATACCAGAAATATAGGAAATGTCAGTTCCAAGACTGATTAAAATAAAAAATTGGCTTTCTTTTGAATATTTGTTCCTATTTATTATATTTGAACTTATTAGAAGAGACTATCACACCAAAATTCTTGAGGCTTGCTGTAAGAGGAAAGGGGTAGTCTTTCCAATTGAGTGATAAGAGCTATGCAGGCCCATGAAAGAAGATATTGGAAACAGTTTGTATTCATTTATTCATTCATTCATGTATGCATGCAATAAGCATTATTGAGTGCCTACTATATTCCAGCACCTATGTTAAACACAGGAATAAGGAAATAAATGAGCATGGTGTGATATATTCCATGACAGAGGAGCAGAGTATTTTCAGAGAACTGAAGAAGCATTCTTTTCTTGTTTTGAAAAATCAGGAGACCTTCTCAGAAGAGGTGATGTTTTCCAGAATGAGAATATGTTGGCCGTGGGAAAACGGAGGAAGAGGCATCTCAGGTAGCAAAGACAGCAGGTGCAAAGGCAAAGGTAGAGTCCTGAGAGATCAGGAACTGAAATGACAGTGCAAAAGGCCTGGATGGGGGCGTGGTGGGGGATGAAAGGGAGCACGAGTCACACCTATGCCATGCTAGCAATGGAATATCTTGAAGATTAAGGCTTTAGGATAGGAAGGTGGGGGCAATGACTATGGAGAAAAGAGCATGCATACTTAAGGCAGCTAGGAGGTAGAATGACAACAGATCCCTCAGAGGGATGGAATTCAGAAGATGATAAGGAGAGTAGTCTAGAATGATGTTTACTTCTGGCTTAGGCAAAGGGATTGATAGTGGTGCCATTCACCATGATAAGAATAAAGGACAAAGAATGGGGTTGGGATTGGGTGGAGATGATTATTTCTCTTTTCATATTGTGTCTGAGGTACCAGTGAGTTTCTGTTCTGCATATATTGAGTTTAAGGTAGATGTTCAGTAGATATTTGAATACATGGAACTTGAGCTTAAAATATACAAATTTGGGAGTCATCAGTAGTTGAAGCCTTGGGTGTGGGTGAAATTAAAGAGAAGAAAAGGTTGATGGCAGAACCTAAGGGAACATCAACATTTAAGGGGGAAGAATAGAGACAAAGAAATGTTAAATAATGTTAAGCAAAAGCAGCAAGAGCATTAAGAGGAAAACAAGAGAGGGCAGCAAACAGCAGTCAACAGAGTGGTTCGAGAAGGTAGCAGGGTGTCATGTGGTAAAGGAGTCAAGTTGATCCAAGACCTAAAACTGCCTTTAAGATGTGACAACTGTGATATCACTAATAACATTGGCAAGATCAGTTTTAATGCTGTCATAGCAGCAAAGGGTTGAAGTATGAAAGAGAGATGAGAAAGTAAACAGAAACCATCTACTAAGCTTTCCAAAACTCGACTGGTGGGAGAGAGCTTTTAAGACCCAGGTTCCTTTTTCAATAAACATAAGAATTAACCTTATTACCTCAAAATTCTGATCATTTTCTAAATATTTCTACCTACCAAGCATATTTTTTTCTAACTTTACTTACAAATACTATAACATATTTATAGTATAGTATAAAACATCACCCATTGCTCAGGACATT